>NC_060952.1:86479917-86602607 GCF_022045245.1 Lucilia cuprina | reverse complement strand
TTCAGTTCTAGTTCAGTTCTAGTTCAGTTCTAGTTCAGTTCTAGTTCAGTTCTAGTTCAGTTCTAGTTCAGTTCTAGTTCAGTTCTAGTTTAGTTCTAGTTCAGAACTAGTTCAGGTCTAGTGAAGTTCCAGATCATTTTTTTTAATTTACCCTTTTTTAAAACATTTTTATTCCAACTTCATAATACAGCAACTCAAGCAAACTTATTGAATAGACAATAAATTGTAAAATGCTTATTTTTAATTTTCAGTTTATAAACTACTTCAAAAAACAAAACCTAGAAAAACAACTAGATTTTGTTTTAATTAAAAGTTTTCTATATTTTTCTTAAAAATATTGAAAATTATAAATTTATTCCATAATATTTTCCTCTCGTTATAGAACTATACATTTTGTATATTGTTATGCATTTATAATAATATAAATATCAGCATACAGTTTATATGTTTTCTAAGCAATTGCTTAAAAAGCATTTTTCTAATATTTTTCATTTTATTAAAATAAGCAAAAGTGCTCCTCAGTCTATATAGATTCTTGCATATTTAATATTTGTTTAAGTTAAAGCAGAGAAAAAAACTAGTTTTATTTTTCACAAAACTCTTCATTGACTGTGGTGTCTTTAAACTTAGTAATCCCTTTAAAATATTGTTTAGTTTTAGTTAGATTGAGTAGAGTTTATCACAATAACTACTACTACTGCTACTACTCTGAGGTAGTTAGCATATATTGTATTAATTTGCATATAAGCATTTATATATGTATTTTATTTTTAAAAGGTAAATATTTAAGTGCTTATTTGTGTATTATTTGTTAGAGTTTTTAATATACATATTCAAGTTAAAATGAAAAACATAGTTTCATATAGGGATTTTATTGTACTTTTGGGTCAGCAAGTTTGCTCGGAGGTTTCTTATTTATATTTTAAATATGATTGATGGTTTTAGATATGGAAGATATTAGAAATTATTACAATTGATTTTAGTACTTATATATACACATAGAAAATTTTTTGAAAATATTGTAATTATGAAAATTTGTTAAAAATAGTAAAATATATGGAACATAATTAAAAATTTAGTAAAAACAGCAAAATTAATCGAAATTTACTACAAATAGAAGAATGCCCCCCTTTTACTGAAAAAAAAGTTAAATACTGGTAAATTTACTAAAAATAGCAAAATATACAAAAATTTCTAAAATAGCAATTTATAAAAAATTTACTTATTATTACATATTTTTGTAAAATTTACTTAAAATAGCAAATCAATAAAAAATATTACTAATTATTGGATATTTTTGAAAAATTTAATAAAAGATAGTAAAATATCAGTAAAATTTAAAAAAAGAAAAACAGCAAATTTATTTAGATTTTTTTTATTAATTTACCAAAAGAGCAAATTTTTGAGAAAATTTACTAGTAATTGCATATTTTTTTGAAATTTTTTAAAAAGAAGCAAAATATCAGTAGATGCTGTAAATATAGCTAATTTACTGATATTTTACATTTTTTGTTTAAGAAAAATATTAAATTTTAAAAATGGTTTTTTTTTACAAATAGCAAATTTTTAAGAACATTCCTTTAAAAAAAGCAACTAAATTTTCCACTAAAACAAATTTTTAACAAAATTTCTTATAATAACAAATTTTTTAGAAAATTTCCTAAAAAGAGCAATATTTTGAAAATTTTCTCAAAAAATTACAAAATTTTACAAAATATTGCTAAAAATAGCAAACTTAAAAAAAAATTCAAAATAAGCAAACTTTCCTAAAAATCGAAAATTTACTTAATATAAGAAATTTTAAGAAAATTTTCTTAAAATTTTAAAAAAAAAAATTACTAAGAAAATTATTTATAATTTTGTATACAAAGCATACTTTTCAATGACTTCTACTTATCTCTTGCATTACTTTAAAGTAGTCTTATAATGAGTTATACATTATCGCTTATAGAAGTACTGAGTTTTGCGTTTTATGTGGACATTTTATAGAATGATAGATGCAACAATTTTTTACACACACACAAACACAAAATTAAGTTTTTTTGAAAAAACAAAAAAAAAACAATTTTTAAGTTCTTATTTATAATTGCTTATTTATGTAGTGATTTGTAAGCGAGCATAGTAGTTAGTCAGTTAGTTTATTGGTTAGTTAGTTCGTTAGTTAGTTAGTTAGTTAGTTAGTTAGTTGGTTAGTTAGTTAGTTCGTTAGATAGTTAGTTAGTTAGTTGTTGCCTCACATGGGAATCTAACCCACCACCTCCGGTTTACTAGACTCGAAACCTAACATACCGGGCGCCAGCGCTCTTTTAGTTTTTTAACTCTTTACAATTCAAAGTAAGTTTTTGCTGGGTAAATAACAAATTTAGTTCTAAAACATCTTGGCAGTTTTGATACCCTACACCGCAATTGTGGGGAGGGTAATAGACGTTGCTGGATAAATAGCAAATTTAGTTCTAATATATATTGGCAGTTTTGATACTCTACACCGTTATTGTGGGGATGGTATTACACGTTTGTGCTGATGTTTGTAACACACAAAAATATTGCTACAATAGCCACCTTGTAGTACACCGTTCGATTAAGAAGATGAATCGATTAAGATATGTCCGTCCGTCTGTCCGGATGGCTGTCCATTTAAGCCTTGTGCTGAAGGTACATGCCGCAATTTTCAAGATAATTTATTGAATTTCTAAATTGCTTAAATCGTTGAGATTAAGGCAAAATTCATCATAAAAGTTTCTTTAAATTGTACTCATTGTAAATGGTCGGCCATAACCGACTATACTTTCCTACTTGTTTCTCTTTCTTATTTACATACCTTTCTTCTTAACAAGCAAAATCTTTTAAATGTTTAATTTGTCATAAATATTTTATAATGAATAAGCAGTTTGTGTAAAATTTCCCTTATATGTTTGTTGCTATTGACAATATTAAATTATTAAATAAATATTTCAAGATAAAATCTAGAATAACATATAAGTGTTTGTGTGTGTGTTAAATTACACACATCATAAAACAATAGCTATAATTATAAATTTAGGTTGGCAACGTTATAAAAATGAACTTTGTAGACATTTGAAAACAGTGTCAAGGTTATTGATTTAATTTTATTTATTGTTATTCTAAAAGCTATTAAAAGATTTTAAAAATATGATAAATAATAAACGTTTAAACATAATTATGTCTATAAATATGCAAAAGTTCAGATAACAAGTATAAGCTTATGATCACTTTTATACTGATGAAATATTTTCATTACTTCATAAATACCTCCCTCTTTAACTCCAGTTTAAATATATTAAATTGCTTATTATTTACTTTAAAATAAACTTTTACTTTTGCTCTAATACATTTTGTAGTTTTCAAAAAAAAAAATGTTTAAAACCCCCAACGATTTTTAAAAAATTTGCTAAATGATTTTTCATCTAATGAGCCATTTATTGTATGACTGAGTTGATTAGCAACACGAATTGTTGTATCTATTGTTAAGCTTTCTTTTTAGCAATATTTTCGATTTTCTAATGAGTTATTGAACAACTTTAAACTAAAATTAATTAGAAAGATTAAGTAACCCAGCAAGCAGTTTAAAGAAAGTTAAACGGCAAACACTTCGTAAGCAATTTGAAATATTATGTTCGTTTTTAAAACAACTTCCTAGTAGCTAAAGATTATTAAGACTTTTCAACAAGGATCACTTACCTAACAACATTTAGGAAGTTGTATTAGAACATAAAGAAATGTGCTAATTAGTTAAACAAAACAAACTGGGTTATTGCCATTAAAGTTAAAGGTTAAATTTGATATTGGAGTTGAATTATTTGCTTGGTTAGTAGAGTTTAAAATTGCCATAAGTTTAAGAGGAAACAACCATTGAAAATCTTTTGAAGATTTGCGCTGCAACACAAAATGTTTAATGGGTGTTTAATTTGCAACACAAACACTTTCAATTAAAATTAATTTAACTTAGAAGAAATAACTAAATAGGAAATATAATTGCAATTATTAGCAATTAAGAAAAAAAAAACAATTATTTAAAAATTTAATTTTTTTCTCTCTTATCTCTTTACAGTTTAAATTGTGACTAAAATTTAAACCCTGGAATTTCTATAAAAATTCTAACCCAAAAAAGACCAAAAAGTCTTACTAACCAAAAAGATAAAAAAGCAAAAAAATAAACACACAAAAACCACTCCATGATTGGCAGCTTGTTGTAGAAAGTAGAAAAATCAAAAGCCACCCACAAACCTGTCTTGGCAAATAGACTCACACACCAAATAGACTACCACAACTGATTGATAGTGATTTAAAAGAAAATTTATTAAACGTGTATCTACAACAGCCCCAAAATCACTCCCCCCCAGACAAACGTGTACGAAAAAGCCATCACCATTTCGTCGATTGCGATTAAACGCAGGCCAACGCTGCCGCAAACGCCAGCGAGTGCCCCACAGGTGTTGTCACCCAAACGACAGTGTGCCGCAGCTGTATCGGTTATACCAGCCAACGCCGCCAATCCAGCAGCAGCTCAACTAACACCCCAAATACAATACGCCACAGCACCCGCTAGCGCCACCGCCGCCCATCAAGTCGCCTTGAAAGCCGGTCATCAACAGTTTGCCTTTAATACAGCTGCTGCTGCTCAATTAGCTGCCACAGCAGCCATTACAGCCCACTCACATCCCCACCACCAGACACAAGTGGCTGCTGCAGCAGCTGCGGCCGCTGCTGCTGCTCAACATCAACGTAATATAGCTGCTGTTGCTGCTCAACATATAAATCCAGCAGCCGCTGCTGCTCTACTCAATCACCAGTTTAGTCAGGGAGCCACACACCAGCAACACCACCAACAACAACAGGCCGCTGCAGCTGTAGCAGCTGCGGCAGCAAACGCTGCTCATCAGCAACATTTGGTATTGCAACAGCAACAACACATCTATCAACAACACCAACAGCATCAACAGTATCAACAACAGCAACAACAAATTAGACACTTGCAACATCAACAACAGCATCATCACAAACAACAACAGTTATTAGCGGTGACAACACCTACTGCCACAAGCAACCAACAAAGTTCCACTACACCCTCATCGACTACATCTCCTAACGCCTCTTTGGTCTCCTCCACCTCGTCAGTTAACAACACCAACAACAACAACAACAACTCAGTAACCATTAATAATTCTCTACATTCCAACGACTCAAATACATCGTCGTCCTCATCAAAGACCGCAACACCCACACCAACAGCTACATCGGTGGCAACAACTTCTGCCACAACTAACGACTCTCTAACCACAGTCAATAGTAACGGTTGCAACCAGAACAACAACAGCAACTCATCGAACAACTCGACAACAACCACAGCGACTACAACGTCAACAATGGAAAATCAAATGTCTTTGGCGCCATTGGGATTATCGCAAAGCATGGATTCGGTTAATACAGCTAGTAATGAAGAAGAGGTAAGTGTGATCGACTTCAGTTTAATTAAATTTTTAACTTAAGACAAAATTTATGAAGATTTTAAGATGACAGAAATCATAAATGGTCCGATTCTTGAGATCGGTTGTTTTTGTACGCCTTCCTTAAAAAAATGTTTTCCTATAGAAACCGCCCTCTTTTAGAGGACTATTTTTCTATAAAAAAGTCTTCCTTGAGGAGACTGCTTTTATATAGAAAACGTCTTTCTTGAGTAGACTTTATTATATAGAGAAATTATTCCTGATTTCCTACAAAAAATTCTTACTTTTGAAGTCTGTTTTCCTACAGATAATGATTTCTATGGAATTTTGTTTTCCAATGTTATAAGTCTTCCTTTGGAGGTTGTATAGGAATTTTGTTTTCCTATAGAAAAAGTCTTCATTTGGAAGTCTGTTTTCCTATAGAAAAATTCTTCCTTCGAATGTCTGTTTTCGTTTAGAAATAGTCTTCCTTTGGAAGTGTGTCTTCCTATAGATAAAGTCTTCGTTTAGAAATCTGTTTTCCTTTAATAAAGTGTTCTTTGAAAAGACTGTTTCCCTATAGAGAATGTCATCATTTGGATATTTGTTTTCCCAAAGAAAAAGTCTTCTTTTGGAAGATTATTTTCTTCTTTTGGAAGATTGTTTTCCTAAAGAAAAGGTTTTCCTTTGGAATAGGAAAACTCTTCCTTTATAACTCGGTTTTTTCTATACAAACAGTTTTAGTTAAAGAGTCGATTTTCCTACAGAATAAGTCTTCCTCAAAGAGTCTTATTTTCTATAGAAAAAAGATCATTAAAGAGTAGGGTTTTCTATAGAAAAAATTTCTGTTTTCTTTTAAAAATAGTCTTCCTTTGGAAGTATGTCTTCCTATAGAGAAAGTCTTCATTTAGAAATCAGTTTTCTTTAAAAAAAGTTTTCTTTAAAAAGAATGTCATCATTTGGTTGTTTGTTTTCCGAAAGAGAAAGTCTTCTTTTGGAAGATTGAGAGAGTTTAAGAATTTTCGTTAAAGAGTCGATTTTCCTAGAGAATAAGTCTTCCTTTAAGAGATGATTCTTTGACAGAAAAAGTGTTCATTAAAGAGTCGGATTTTCTATAGGAAAAAATCATCCTTGTTGGTTAGTTATCGTGGTAGTTATAGCAAGATCATCTGCTTCTTCATTTCCATAATATATCCTATACAAAGGGTCCCAAATTAGTTGACGCAGGCATGACAAATCCTTCTTGCACTGTCCTTGTATGAGTAAGTGTATGAGTTTAGAGAAAGATGTGCCCTACAGGCTGGTATTATCGTAAATTTTTGAGCCTTAAAAACACTACTTTTGTTGGGAAGACAATGTTATATGTATACTTGTGCCAACTTCTTCACAGAAAACATCAGAACCTACACCACAGTTCATTGTAGATCCCTACGTAAAGATTGTGGTAGTATATTCTCTTAGTAGATAATCCCTAAATCAATCGTTCTGAGAGGGAACTCTGACATTGAAACCCCTTTTCGGTTGGGTTAGTTCAAGATTGGAGGTAGCAGGCCTAAAATCTTAGCATATCCATATGTCCTAGACTTCCAACTTCCGTATGAGATAGGTAGAATGTGCAATATAGTATTCAGCAGTTCTGAAGGATTAGATCTGCGTACTGATCTCTGAACTTTGTAAAGCTTATCTGTAACAAATTTCATTTTAAGTGAGGTCACTGAGTAGCACCAAAGCGTTTCCCACATTTGGAAACATATCTGGAATCAGTATGAAAACATCAACCATGTAAGCAACGACTTTCATCCCTTTATTGACCAGTTCAATAAGAATCAAGTTAACAACGATATGCCACCTATAAAGTGTATTTTGTTAAGGAAAATATTCTACTGATTAAACCAAGTAATAGTTTTAATAAATTTTTTGCTTAATTAAATCATTTCGTTAATTCAAAGTAATCTGCATTAAGAAGATTAAAGAAAATTTAACTAAAATTATTTTTTTTTCAAAATAAAAATTCCTTTAATTGCTTTTATCTAACTACTTCAACAAATTTATTCACCAAAAAACATACTCTAGTAATTTTTAACATCAATTCAAATTTGAATCGAACAATTGATTTTACATCTTATTTGTATTCCCTTCCGTTATTTTTTCTATTTTATCCTTTCAGCATTTGAAGAGAAATTTTGTGAATTTTTTTTTCATGTTTTTACAATTTTCTCATTAATTTAAAGTTCATTCAACCATAAATCTCGTTTATGCAAATAAAATTTTAATGTCCTTATATAAAAGTTGGCAGGACAAAAAAAAAACGCCGAAAAATAAAGAAGATGGTGATCCTTAAAATACCAAACTCTTAGCTAACAGCAGCCTGATAGAAAATTTATTTTTTTTTTTATTTTTTGTTCTTGAACTATAAAAACTGTCCTTGCTAACGAGAATGTTCGTTAAACTTGGAAAAGAAATTAAACCTAATGTCTACATTAAAATTAAAATACACTCCATAAAGCAAAAGAGTGTTCAAAAATCCAACAAGAAAAAGAGACTTTAGAAGAAAAATTCACCAAGAAAAGCCAAAAAGAATGTTTGAAAAAAATCAAGCAAACTTAATTGAAGTTGACGGGTAAGAAGTTTTAAAACCAGCAAATGACCTTCAGTTATTTGGAAAAAATATATATAGAAAACTAAAGCAATGATAAACAAGTAGGAAAGTATAGTCGGGCATGGCCGACCATATGATACCCTACACCATGAGTATATTTTTACAATTTTTACTTTTATAAAATTTTTATTTTTTGTAAAGAAACTTTTATGTTGAATATTACCATAATTCCAAAATATTTAAGCCATTTATTGATACAAAAAAACTAAAATTTCTAAATGAGGCTTTATATAGGTCAAATATGGGCCGATCCTCGGTAAATTTGGGAAAAGGATATATTTCTAAATAACAGTTAGTTTTGTTGAGTTTCATTGCGATACAAATGGTTACAAGTCAATTTTAGACGTTTAAGTCATTTTTTGAAGGGGGGTTTGTATGGGGGCTAGGGTCAAATATAGGCCGATCCTTACGAAAATCTGCAGTATCATTTATATATAAAACTTATTTGCGCCAATTTTTAGAGAGATAGGAGAATATTTGACGTAATTATAGCATAAAAAGTTCAAATCGGGAGGTACGGTTGTATGGGGGCTAGGTGAAATAATGGACCGATTTCAACCATTTTCAATAGGCTTCGTCCTTGTGCCAAAAAACATGCTTGGCCCAAATTTCATCAAATTATCTTGAAAATTGCGGCCTGTACCTCGCGCACAAGGTTTACATGGACAGCCAGCCAGCCGGACAGACGGACGGACGGACGGACATGTCTTAATCGACTCAAAAAATGATTCTGAATCGATCGGTATACTTTAAGGTGGGTATTGGACCAATATTTTTGTATGTTACAAACATCAGCACAAACGTATAATACCCTCCCCACTATAGTGGTGTAGGGTATAAAAATATCTTCATATATATTTTTGTAACATTAGAGATTTTCTTGTAAACTGGGAATTTGAAATTTGATTTAGACATTTGTTTTTTATATTTCTTAATAAAATGCTTTACACACCCGCCCCAAAATATGCTTTAGTTTTAGGCCTATACGAAACGTCTGTATTTATGCTTTAGTTTTGTTTTGTGTGTGTGTTTTACCTTTTTTATTGTCTTTGTAGTCGTTGTTATTGTATTATTGCTAAAGGGAATTAACTATATTGGCTAAGGGAAATTAAATTCATTTACACATTTTCTATCTCTATCTGCCTCTCGCTCTCTGTTTCTTTTGCTGATAGCTTCAGTGTGTGAAAACTTTTAAAACCAATAAAATATCCTTTTTTATGTTTTTGCTAACGCAGGCAATAGTCTGAATTCGAAATATAATTAAATTTTAAAACATATTTCAATTTAAGTTTCTAGACTTAAGTGAGTGATTCTAACGTTTTTCTTTGATATAATCATTGTTTTAGACAGCTTTTAAATCAATCAAGAATTAAATGAAAATATTTAGAGTAGAAGAAAATTTTCAATGCCATAACCATTTCTTAAGATAATTTGTAATAACATAAAATATTTCATGCAAAATGTTTAAAACGAAAATGTTTTAAGTTTATAATTTCCCATACGAAGATATTTTTTAAAGAAAAATTCTAATTCTTTAATGTTTTCTCTACAATATGTTCAATGCAACAATATTCTCTATAGAAAAATGACAGTGTCATGATAGTTTCTGCACTAAATATTTACTGTGATCCAAATAATCAATGCGAAAAACATTTGTATAAAAAATGTTCAATGCAATAAAGTTTTCTGTAGAAACATTTCAATGCAATGATCTTTTATCTCAAAACTTCTCAATGCTATAATGTTTCTCATTCGAAATCTTCACAACGAACTTGCTTTTTATATAAAATTTCCAATGTTAGATAGATTACTCAATGCTCAATTCATTACATTTTTCTACATTAAATTTTCAATGCGATATAATTTTCTGCACAAAGTATTCAATTCGACTAAGTTCTCTATACAAAATGCTCAATTCAGTAATACTTCATGCAGAAAAAGTTCAATGTTATAACAATTTTTGATACAAACTTTTCAATGTGATAATATTTATATAAAACTTTCAATCAAAGAAATTTTCATACAAAATAATCAATACAAAGATGTTTTACTTTGAACATTTCTCATATGATGATATTTTTACAGAAAAAATCCAATTCTTTAATGTCTTTTCTACAATAATCTCTATACAAAAATGCCAATGTCATGATAGTTTCTACACAGTATAGATTGTGATGATATAATCCACACAAAATAATCAATGCGAATCAAATGTGTATACAATTCGTTCAATGCGATGAAGTTTACTGTATAAACATTTCAATGCAATGATAATTTCTCTCGAAAATTCTCAATGCCATAATGTTTTCTATTCGAAATTTTCAAAACAAAGATATTTTTTATATAAAATATTTAATGCTAAATAGATTACTGCAATAAATGCTCAATGAAATACATTTCCAATATTAAATTTAAAATGCGATATAATTTTCTGCAGAAGTATTCAATACGATTATGTTTTTTATGTAAAATGCTTAATGCGATAATATTTCGCGTAGAAAATGTTCAATGCTATAACGTTTTTGATACCAACTTTTTAATGCGATAATACCTTTTAAAGAAAATGTTTAATGCAATGAAATTCTTTATAGAAAACTTTCAATGCAAATGCATTTTCCATACTTAATATTTAATGCGATGATATTTTTTATATGGAACTCTCAATGCAATTATATTTTGTCCATATAATTCTCAATGCTTTTATATTTCTGCATAAATTCTCAATGCGAGTATCCTTTCTACACAAAATTCTCAAAGTGAGTATCTTTTCATCATGGAAATCTTAATGCGATTATATCTTGTGCATGAAATTCTCAATGCTAATATATTTTCTGGAAGAAATTTACAATGCAAAAATCTTTTCGGCACAAAATTCTCAATGTAAGTATCTTTTCAGCATGAAAATCTTAATGCGATTATATTTTCTCAATGCTAATACATTTTCTGGTAGAAATTTTCAATGCGATTATATTTTCTCCATGAAAATCTTAATGCAATGTTATTTTCTGCATAAAATGCTCAATGGTACGAATTTTTAGTATTTTTTCTGCAAAAAATTTTCAATGCGAGTATTTTTTCTGCACAAAATTTTCAACGCTAGTATATTTTCAGCATGAAAATCTGAATGCGATTATATTTCGTGCAAGAAACTCTCAATGCTAATATATTTTCTGCAAGAAATTCTCAATGCGATTATATTTTATGCACAAAATTCTCAATGCTAATACATTTTCTTGTAGAAATTCTCAATCCGCTTATATTTTCTTCATGAAAATTTCAATGCGTTTATATTTTCGTCATGAAAATCTTGATGCGATGTTATTTTCTGCATGAAATCCTCAATGGTATGAAATTTTTGGTAAAAAGTTTTCAATGCAATTATGTTTTTATAAGTCATGTTTAATGAAGCTTTCTACTCAAATTGTTCAATGTTGCAACGTTTTCTTAACAAAATATTAATTACAATTCTTTATTTCAATGCTAGTATCTTTTCAGCATGAAAATCTTAATGCAATTATTCTATGTGCATTAAATTCTCAATGCTTATATATTTTTTGCAAGAAATTCTCAATGCGATTATATTTTCTGTACAAAATTCTCAATGCTAATAAATTTTCGGGAAGAAATTCCCAATGCGATTATATTTACTTCATAAAAATCTCAATGCAATCTTATTTTCTGCATGAAATCCTCAATGGTATGAATTTTTTTGTAAAAAATTTTCAATGCAATGTATTTTCAGAAGACATGTTTAATGAAGCTTTCTACTCAAATTGTTCAATGTTGCAATGTTTTCTTAACAAAATGTTCAATGCAATTCTTTATTTCAATGCTAGTATCTTTTCAACATGAAAATCTTTATGCGATTATTGTTTGTGCAAGAAATTTTCAATGCTTATATATTTTCTGCACAAAATTCTCAATGATAATACATTTTCTTGTGGAAATTCTCAAAGCGATTATATTTACTTCATAAAAATCTCGATGCGATGTTATTTTCTGCATGAAATGCTCAATGGAATAAAATTTTCTATAAAAAATTTTCAATGCAATGATATTTTCAGAAGACATGTTTAATGAAGCTTTCTACTCAAATTGTTTAATGTTGCAATGTTTTCTTAACAAAATGTTCAATGCAATTCTTTATTTCAATGCTAGTATCTTTTTAACATGAAAATCTTAATGCGATTATTCTATGTGCAAGAAATTCTCAATGCTAATATATTTTATGCAAGAAATTCTCAATGCGATTATATTTTCTGTACAAAATTCTCAATGTTAATACATTTTCGGGAAGAAATTCTCAATGCGATTAATTTTCTGCATAAAATTCTCAATGCTAATACATTTTCTGGTAGAAATACTCAATGCGATTATATTTTCATCATTAAAATCTCTCTTCTGCATGAAATCCTCAATGGGATGAAGTTTTTTGTAAAAAATTTTCAATGTAATGATATTTTCGGAAGACATAGTTCTGTGTAATGAAGCTTTCTACTTAAGTTCTTCAATGTTGCAATGTTTTCTTAACAAAATATTCAATGCAATTCTTTAGATAAGATTTTCTAAAGGAATTTTTTTGGAAATGCTGATATTTTTATGAAAATTGTTTATTTTAGAAAATAATATATCCTGGAAATCGTTTTAAATCTAACTCTTTGACTGTCAACTTCTAAAAAAAAAACAACAATGATCAGATTTGTTTATAGACGGCAAAAATCTCATTTTATGTTAAACAAAATATTCAAGGTATTGAAAATAAATTCTAAGATAAATATAATTTTTGTTTTTCTCACAATACACCATAACCAGCTAGCTTTTGACATTTTACCCTACTTGTGTTGTGATTTTTTCCCACTTTTTTTCTTTTTTTTTTTTGCTATAAGATACTTTTTTTGTATAAATTTTACGCATTTATGATTATATACTTAAAGAATTTATGTTTTTATTTTTTATATCAAATAGAAATATCTGTATGTATTTTCTTATATATTTTTTGTAAACAATTTTTATTTGTAAACCTTAATGTTTTATGCATACTTGACATAAAAAAATCTTAACGCATGCATGTTATAACTTATTTTCAAATACTTTTATAAATATACCAGCAGTTTTAAATTGGAGACAAGTTTAGGAAATAGTTAACTTAAATATTTTGTACATTTTCACAAGATTTTCAAAGTTTAATAATAGTTAAGTGTCTCCTAGTAATGCAGCGGGTAGTTAGTTGTCAATTAAATATGTTTGACAATTCTTTAAACTTGTTTATCTCTATAAAAACCAGAACTTTTGAATTACTTATTCCCAGACAGTCACCTCGAACTGTTGGAACATTGAAACAAGTCTTTACTTTAAGCAAAAGAAAATATGAAATATTTTTATGTTTACAATCTTCAAAAAGAAATCATCCACAATTTTAGTCTTTGAATTTTTAAATCCTTAAAAAAAATCTTTCTTTTACACATATTTTCTACTTACAACTTGTTGGTTAATAGAAATATGTACTTGAAAAATTTCTTAGAATATTTTATATAAATAGAGAAACATGAAGATAGTGAGAAGAGAGTAAAGCAAATATTATGATAAGAAATGTATTATAAAAGGATTACATGATATTAGAAATATTATTATAAAGATGTTATGACATCTACTTAATAATGTTATTTAAAGAAATAAAATATTACATACTTAAAATGTAATCTTAAATCCACTGTAAAGTATATAGAGAAAAGAGAAAAAAAATTCAATTAAAAAATATTTTCAATGCGTTAATATTTAAAAATAATTTTTTTAATAAAAAAAATTTTTCCTTAGAAAAATATTCAATGCGAGTATTTTTTATAGAAATTTTGCAATGCAATAAAATTTTCTTTTTAAACTAAACAATGCCTTAAACATTTCGTGGTTAATTGTTCAATGCTGTGATAAATTTTGCAAAAAAATTCAATGCTTTAAAATTTTCTTTAAATAATTTTCAAATCGATGAATTTATTCAAATAAATTATAGAAAAATATGATATTTGCTTTGACAAATGTTTAATTCGAAGAAGTTTTTCATATGAAATGTTCAATGAAATGTTAATTTCCGGAGAATATTTTTCAATGCAATGTTTAATATAATGAAATTTTTCATAAAAAATATGTAATGCAATGAAGTTTTTCACACTAAATATTCCATGTGAATAATGTTATTTAATTTTCTAAATAATATACTCAATGCTATTCTCAATGCGAGTACCTTTTCAGCATAAAGTTCTCAATGCGAGCATCTTTTCTGCAGGAAATTCTCAATGTGAGATTCTTTTCTGCATGAAGTTCTCAGTGCGAGAATCTTGTATGCATGATGTTCCTCATGCAAGCAACTTTTCGAAATGAAATTCTCAATGAGTTTATATTATCTACATGAAATTACTCAAAGCCATTATATTTTCTGAATGATAGCTCAATGCGATTATCTTTTGTGTATGAAGTTCTCAATACAAGAAACTTTTCTGCATGAAGTTCTCAATACAAGAAACTTTTCTGCATGAAATTCTCAATGAGTTTATATTATCTGAACGATATGCTCAATGCGCTTATATTTTCTGAATGAATGCGATTATCTTTTCTGTATTAAGTTCTCAATGCGAGCATCTTTTCTGCACGAAATTCTCAATGCGATTATATACTCAATCCTTTTCTATATATTCTGATTTGAAATTTTCAATGCGATTATCTCATCTGCATGAAGTTCTCAATGCGAGCATCTTTTCTGCATAATGTTCTTAATGCGAACTTCATTTCTGCATAAAAATCTCAATGCGATGAAATTTTCTGTATAAAATGTTCAATGCGATGTTATATTCATGGGAAATGTGTGAATGCAATTATGCTTTCAATGAAAACGTTCTCGAAACGTTTAATACAAAATGTTTGATGCCATGTAAAAAAGAAGTTAATTCCATTATATGAATATGTTCAATGATGTTTTCCAGGGAAAATTTGTCAATGCAATAATGCTTTAAATGAAAACGTTCTGGAAACGTTTAATGCGATGTTTTTTTCTGGAAATTTTTTTTTAATTCCATTATATTAAAATCTTGAATGATGTTTTCGATACCCACCAAATGCTTAATGTAATATAATTTTCTAAAAAAAAATTCAATGCAAGATTCCCTATACAAAGTTTTCGATGAAAAGTTATAAAACTTTCAATGCGAAAAAGTTTTCCTTACCAAATGTGCAATGCCAGGGAAATATTTCAATGCAATGATATTTTCTTAAAAAAAACTGTCCAATACATGTCGCATTTAATGCATTAATGCAATAATATTTGTCTACTCAAAGTTTTCAATGCAAAGTTATTTTTTTGTAATAAAACTTCAATGTTTTTAAATTTTATATAAAAATCTTTTAATGTTATTATACTTTCAACAGAAAATATTCAATGCAAAGATTTTTTCTGTTTAAAATTTTCAATGCGAAGATATTTTCTGCATAAAACATTCAAGTCGATTAAGTTTTCTTAACAAAATATTCAATGCGAGTCTCAATTTGATGATGATTTATCGATATCGATATTATCGAATGAAAAAACTTTCTAATGAGATAATGATTTCTAAAAACGTTCAATGCTATGATGTTTTTGACACAAAATTTTCAATGCGATGTTTTTTTCCAGAAGAAAACTTTCCATGTAATGATGCTTTCATAACAAATGGTTCAATGCGATGAATTTTTCTAATAAAAATATTCAAAGCGATTTCTTTTCTAGCAAAAAAAGTTCCAATGTAAAGTTTTCTAACAAAAATTTTTAATGCAATGAAATTTTCTATAAAAAATTTGCAATTATATTTTCAGCAGAAAAGTTTCAATGCCAAAATGCTCTCTATAGAAAAATTTTATTGCGATGTTATTTTCTAACAAAAATTGTTTTTTAACAAAATAATCAATACATTTTTTTCCAAAAATGTTCAATGCAACTAAATTTTCTATACAAAATGTTCAATGTTTCTTTACAAAATATTCAATGCTATGAAAGTTTCATTACAAAATGTTCAATGCAATGAAAGTTTCTATACAAAATACTCAATGCAATGAAAGTTTATTTACAAAATATTCAATGCAATGAAAGTTTCTATACAAAATATTCAATGCAATAATGTTTTCTGCAAAAAAATGATCATTTTTGGTATTTTAGAATAATATTTTTTTTATTAATATAACAAATTTCTTTAGATTTTTAAAAAAAAATCTTCAATTATTATGTTGAAAAAATTTACGTTATTGAAAAGCAGTTTCAGTTAGTTTGCTCAAATGTTTTTTTTTTTCTATTCTATATTTTTCTAACTTCCTCTGACATTTATCACTCTAAGTGTTTTTTGTATGCTCGATATTTTGATATCACAATCGTATCATCTATTTTATTGCCATAATTTAAGTATATTTTTATGTATTTTTGTTGTTGTCTTTTTTTTTTTGTTATTTTAAAACATTCATAATATTTTATAACCATTTTCTGTGTGTGTATGTTTGGATGCGTGTGTGCATTGTCATTGTTAAAAACCATAATAACTAAAAGCTCACGTATTTTACACAACAATATTGCAACGATTGACATTTCAAATGTAAAAGTATTTTATGGTTTTTGTTTTTTTTTATTATTATTATTATTATTCAAAACCTTATATGTAAGTAGTAGGAAGTAAATTTATGTATGAGTATTTTTATATTTTAAATATTTTGTTTTTTTGTTTTTTTTTTTTTTTTTTTTTTTGCAATTGACATTTAACATAAAATAACGTTAATAAAGTTTTGTTATAAAATTATGCTTAAAAGAAAGTTTGACTATTAAAATTAAGATATGAAATTTTTATTATTTACTTATTGGTTTTAAGGATTTTCTAAAAGATTTTTGCTTTTTTTTAAGATTTTCTGTTTTATTGTGAGAATAAAGAGTTTAAAAGAATTTTTTATTATAATTAATATTAATCATACGTATTGTTGTACTTTAGTAATAAAATGTTAAGAATCAGGGTAGCTAATGTTTTTTTAGGACTTTTCTGAAGACTTCTCTTTTGATAAATATATTGATTTGTTTATAAACTAGTCCCAAGATATCAGCGATATCTGGTTTATAAGCTTTCGGAAATTTCAAACTGTTAACGTTTTTTTGCAGTAGTAGACGAGCATAAGGATGTTAAACTCTGACAATTTGTAACTGATAAACTTATATATTTTGTACTTGTTTATACAATCAGCTTCTTGAGAAGAGTATAAAAAGGTTTGTCATTCCGTTCGTCATTTCTTAAGGTTTCCTTTTGTCATCTTGCAAAGTAAACTTACTCCGAACTTCTTTAGACAGTAAAGTTGTTTAAGTAATATTCTTCAGACCGTTTAATTTTAAACAAAAACATTTATAAACATCAATCCTTTATTCTTGCTTTTTTAAGCAAAACAACAACAAAAAAAATCTTTCAGTTTAATTAATTAAATATCAATCATACGCTACGTTAAACCTTGTTAATTACAAAACAAATACTTTATTCAAATAAATCATACGCCTCGTTTTGTTTTTTCGTTAGATTTATGCCCTAATTCTGTTAGACGATATTGGACGAATTTTCTTCCTCACACATTTGAGAATTTGTTTTTGAATTCTTGAAGACAATAATGGTTGTTGTCTGTGAAAAAAACTCTTAATAACGTAAAATATTTGATTCATTAAAAATATTGTGGAAGTTTCAAAACTTCAAACCGGACGATACAATTTTGTAGTCTGCTTATTTTTTTAAAACATTAAAAATGTTTTCTCTTGTTGGATTCGTTTCCACAACCAACACTCTTCGTGTCCAGAGGAAACAGTTGCGCGATAGAACAAATCCGTTAGAATTGCAGGATGTTGAGTAAGTATTAAATAAAAATTAGGTTTCAAAGAAATTTTAGATTAAATAAAGAGGTTTTCAAAAATATACAAACAGCAGTCCACCCAACACTTAAAGTGGCTATATTTTTAAAATTTTTAGCCACAGGAAGTTACCAAAGACCGGTTGGAAATGACTTTCTTGGGTGTGTTTCTCAAGCAAGCATGTGTCGCATTTAGACGAATGTTTAACAGTTTTTGAATGCCACTACTGCAATCGTCCATATTTTTTCCACAAATTTTTATTAATTAAAATTTTTTATTTGTTAATTTTATTAAAAAAATATTATTGAAAAATGTTTAAAATATATAAATTGTAAAGCTAAATATATAAATATTTAAAAAAATGTATATATTGGTAACAATAATTTGACAATAACGTAAATCATAGACACAAACCACGTAACATAGACGAAAAATATATATTGACATGAAGAATCGTAAATTCGACTACTTTTCTTCCTCAGACAAGACGACATAATCGTCTAACAGAATTAGGCCATTACATTTTATTTGAATTATTTTGCAAAACTAAACACTTTGAAAAATCTTTTTCCAAAATAAAAACTAAGAAAATTTCTTGTCAAAAGAGGAATGAGAAATAAACAGGAAATAATTTATAATTTATTTAGCACATCATTCATTAAATCATTAGAAATAATGAAAAAACACCTACATACTTACAAACGAAAGAAAAACACACATAACTCACATTTATCTTTTTCATTTCATTCTAGAAAATGACCTAAAAAATGTTGTTAAAGTAAAAATTATGTTGCATATAAGTAAAAAAATGCAAAGTTGTTAATTTAAAATTATTAAGAGTGACTTTGTGCTAAAGTTAATAATTCTTAATTATAAACCTACATACGAACACACACACAACAGAAATTCATAGTTAAATTTTATGATTTTTTTTTCTTTTTTTTTTAATTTTCTTAATCACAAGAAATGGCGTAAAAATATGCGGTTTCTGTTTTTTTTTTGCTCATTTGCTAAAGACAACATACATTTTAATTTAAATACATTTTTAATAAAGAAAAAGAATGTACACACACACTCACACACAACATTACTGGCCTTTGGTTATTTTTTTTTTCTTATACTCTTATGGAACGCATGCATCAACTTGCCTGCTGATGAAGATGATGAGTCATCAGTTTTAATTTTGTAATTTGTACGCTGGTGGTTGTTTAAATGTTTCATCGTTAGTGTATACATTAAGGCGCCACCTTTAACTAGCGTAAATGTATTCACTACATACACACACACTCACTTACACTAACACGCTTTTAGCCCACTTATTTATCTTTATTTTTCAGTTAAAGGTTTTTTTTCAACATAATATTGCTGTGTTCACTAAGAGTAAAAGGTAAAAATGTAAGAGTTTGGTTATCTGTAGTAAACGTTTGTATAAGTGTGTGTGTGTGTTGTTGCTGTTTTTTTTACTGCCTTGACCCTAATTTGTTTGTTTTATATAAATATGGTTTTACTTCTTCTCTTCTGCAATCCTTGCCAACAACTGATTACACAGTTTTTGTCCTGCATGAGTTTTTTTTCCCATTTTACTTTTATATTTGTATTGCATTTTAATGTCATTAAACATCAATATTTTTCACATTTAATAAAGTTTTTGTTTTTCTGTTTTCCTTTGATTTAATAAAAATTTGCATATTTTACATTGTTAAGACAAATTTAATGAAATTTTATATAAAAAAATTTAAATGATAAAAAATGCTTTGGATTTTAATGTCTAATTTCTGACCATATTATTTTCAACATTTAGTTCTAAGCGGGATTTTAAATAGCAAATATACTAAAGTCTTAAAATACAAATAGATATCAAGCAGCGTATTGAAAAGGTCTTCCATAGACCTTTCCTATGATATACATTATCTAAAAATATAAACAAAATCATAGGACTTTTGGAATATGGATTAAATCTCCGATATTTATGAACCGATGTTGATGATTTTAAATAGCAAACATAAACAAAATAATTACTTATAGAACATTCAAGATTAAGGTAAACAAGATATCCGGGGTCTACAAGAACAAATGATAGAATATAGATCATACGGTCCGAAGAATATCAAAAATTGTTGAGTTTTCCTGGGATCTTGATTATATTTTCAATAATTTTGCATTTTACAAATATCAAATCTCTCCAAGTTCTACTTAATAAGATCGCAAAAGATTGGCACCTAGAACTAACTTTAAATAAACTATATACTCTGCATGAATGTCAATTTACCTTATAGCCCTATCGTACGGTGGTCGGCCAGCATCCCCTTGCTCCACTTGTTACAAAGTCGTAGCAGAAAGAGTAAAAGTTGCAGATTCTAAAGCATGCTTCTGGAATTGTCTTTAGCCTTTATCAGGATTGAAGACTATCTAATCTTCTAAATGCTTTCTATGGGTAAGGTATCTAGTTGTAATGAAACTCCATGCCGAGCTTACGCTCTAACCACGGTCAAACCATAGCCACCACGTTGCTCACCAACAACCAGGCTGGAAACGATGTTCCAGGCACTTCTGGTTAACGTAGTACCAAGTTACAGACTTTTTCGGTCGCTTCTCAGAAGAACCGTCTGTACATCCCATAGATATCCAGAGTATCTAGAACTTTATTTTAAACACTCATACGTACAGACAGATAGAATATTGGTAAATCGTTATTGCAATCATTGGATTCGATAATATAGTCTAGTTTATTGACCATTTCATTGATTAAGTTTTTTGACTTTTGTGTTCTACTTGGACTAAAAATATAAAGGCTAATCTATTGACTTGTCCTAATAAAGTATATGGACAGATCTGTTCAATAACCTATGGACTAGTCTATCTTCTAATATATACACTTGTATATGGGCTAGACCCTAGAATGGTCTAGTGTAGTCTGTGAGCTATTCAATTGACAACTCTAAGGAAAATATCCGGGTAAGCTTACTACTTTTGTTAACATTTAGACAAGGGATGTGATAACAGCTAGTTATCAGTTTGACAACCACCATTACAAATTTAACGCATTGTTGTAATTAAAAACAATACATTCTTTCGACTTCGACAACAAATCGTTTACATTTTGACAACGCAAAGTTCTTTTTAACAAAAATAGTGCTTGTTGTTGATTTAAGAACTATCCGTACATACATTGACAATAAATGTTATTGACATTTTGATGTAAATTTGCGTGCATAGTTTTAAAGCGTATTGATCCCTTTGTGTGTCGATCTGCTTTTGAAATTTTCCAAGCACTAGGCCATGGACTGATCTATTGACTAGTTTTTTTTTTTTTTTGACTATTTTTAACCTACTCTATGCTTTAATCTTTAGACGAAATAACATGGACTTAACCCATCTAAGAACATTTCCATTTCCTAATCAAAATTGTATCATGCACAAAACCACATAATAGAAAGGAAATGCTGTTACTCTATAATAATGGATTAGTAGTCAAACTATAATAAACTTCCCCTTACATCTTTCTAAAAAGTCCAATTTAAAGTAGAAGGGGGGCCATACGCCACTTTTTTTTTGAGGCGGTCTCAAATAAATTTTTTATTGTTTCGGATACTTAGATATGTTGGCTTTAGTTTTATACCTTTCAATCTTTTCTAAGTCATCCTCATGTACATATTTTTCCGCACTGACCATAAAACGGCGGTACCGCCCAGACAGATTTTTCATTAGTAAAACAAGCAAAAAATAAAAATTTATTTTGCTTTTTTATATTTTAATTCAAATATTTATTGTTTATTTCACATAATTTAACCAAGACAATGTAAAACAAATTATTACTGATTTTTTCTGTATTCTAACCAAAATTTACATAGATTTGGCGAATGTGCCCTATGGCCAGAGTTGGGGTTTAGTTTCAATATTTTCAGGTTTCAAATTATATTATCCAAAATATTATTATGTTTTATTGTTCACTATTATTGACGTTCTATCACTGTCCAATATAATTCTTCTATCACAAAAACTAAAAAATTTAGAACAAAAAATTCGCACAGTGAAAAACAATTAATCACGTCTGCCTCCCATCATATGTAAAGTTAATCATTCAAACTTTCAGCAATGATAGATAATCAATAAACGAAAACAAAATTTAATAATGCAATAAAATCGATTACTCGATTTTCAAGTTATTTGCTATTAACAGATGTGCCCCTATGGCACATGATCCCCCTTCTACTTATTACTTTACTCCTAAGGGAGTTTTATTTCCTTTTTTCCATTTTTTTAGAGAAATAATACAATTTACTGTTAATGTTTATATTGCATGTCTTAAAAACATTTATATTACAATATACACAAAAATAATTTATAAGAAAAAACAGTAAGAGTAAAGAATTAGAGCATTAGCACACAGGTATTTTTTAAAAAAAAGAAAATTATTTTATAAAAATAATTTTATATTTATTAACCAAAAAAACAAGAAACCCTTTGTGAGGAAATGCCTCACAAAAAAAAAGAAATATGTATGTAATAACAAGCAATTAAATTAAACAAAAGGTTTAACAAAATGTCCTTGTTGGTAAAATTCTTTAATATTTATATCCTTTTGGGCTAAAAGTAAACATATTTTTTGTTTCTTTAACGGTTTCCATAAATAATAAATTTTTTCAGAATTTTTTTGTAAATTACTTTTGGTCACGAATTATTGTTTGCTGTTTTATGTATTTAAGTTAATGTTTTTTTCTTCTGCTACTTAAAGGTTTCTTTTATTTATTTCATACAAACATAATGTTTTTTTACCGCTAACACAAAGAATAATATTGAAAAACCCTGTTAAAATCAGTGATAGGCAAGAATAAACAACAAGGTCTGAGTTTAATAAACAAATTATATTTACCAGTAAATAATAAAATTTATTGTGGATCAGAATATTTTAAATAAAAATTTAATGATGTTTTAAATATAGACAGAGAAGCTTGCTCTTTATGCCGCTCACTAACTTGAAAGCTAAAAACTTTTTATTTCGAATTTTGATGACCTTTGTAGGTTTACAACCTAAACTTTATGTCATAAACACATAACACTTTTGTATACAAAACTGTCCATTTTTTCCCCAGCTGTTCGGTCGGATAGTCCCGAATTACTCATCTTAGGTTTTCCCCTAGCCAGAGATTGTCGAGGTGACTCGCTATTTTAACGGGAGCTTCTTTAACGGGAGTCTCTCCTTCACACACACACACACATCTCTTAAACTTAAAGGAAGTCAGTCATTACCTCACAGATTACGAATCGACGACAAAATGTTTAAGTATCCACTCTCTCGCTTACAAAGGACACATTTAAGAGACAATTGTCTTCATCCTTGTTTACAAAGAGTACATCCTTGACAAAAGAGGAACTAGAGTCACACATGTGCTTAGACGTAAATGAAACTCATTGTCTTTTTCAGATTAATTGACTACTGAGTCTCTCCTTCACACACACACATCTCTTAAACTTAAAGGAAGTCAATCATTACCTCACAGATTACGAAACGACGGCAAAATGCTTAAGTTTGTTTTTCAAATGTCCACTCTCTCGCTTACAAAGGGCATATTTAAGAGACGATTGTGTTCATCCTTATTTACAAAAAGTATATCCTTGACGACAGATAAACTAGAGTCACACAAGTGCTTAGACGTAAATAGAACTCATTGTCTTCTTCGGATGCGATAACTACTGGGTCTCTCTTTCACACACACACGTAAAGCTCTTAAACTTCCACTTATACAGTCAAAGCAATATTTTATATCCTGTCAACTTTGTATGTATAAGATTTATTTCTTTTCCAAAAAAAAAAAAAAAACACTAATACCAATATATATTTTTTTGTTTTCCTGTTTAAAATTCTAATCTTAAAGACATACAAGAGTATGCGTCTTCATGTCATAACTGTCATAAGAATGACATAAATATAAACATTTTTCGTGTTTCAGTTTAGGTTCAAATAATATTCTTTAAAACATTTGACATTTAGCGTACGTTTTTTGGGTAAAACAATCTATAATGTTTATGGCAACTACGAATATGTGAGAGTTTTTTATTAGATAAATCATTGCAGGATAAGGTACAAATTTTTGTTGTCACAAAAAAAAAACTATTGATTATGTAATAGAAAATAAAATGTGACAATAAAAATTGATTTGTTTTGAAGTTAAGAGGGTAATTTTGGAAGAGAAAGAATAAGTTAAAAAGAGGTTTCGTTTTGTTCGCTAGTTCGCTTCTTACTCAATTATAACACTTTTTAGTTGTGGTTTTATCAAAGAAAAACCATTTTCTTTCTATTCGCGTTAAAAACATTTGCTTTCCAGCAGTTCGAGGAAATGTCAATGCATCCGAAAAAGACAGTGATTTCTACTAACGTCTAACAACTTGGTTGGCTCTAATTCATCTTTCGTGATGGATGTACTCATTGCAAACCTGGGTAAAGATAATCATCACATTAGTGTCCCCTTTGTAAGAGAGTTAGTGAACAATTTGAAAAAAGAAACTTAAGCTTTTTGCTTTCTCTTCGTTTTCTATCGGCTGACAATTGACTTCCTCGAGGGACAAATGAATGTCGAGTACTTTACGTGAGTACCTGGCATGATGCCCTATCCCACGGTGGTCTTTTTCATCCACTGGGTAGACTTGAACAAACAATCGCCCCTGAATCATTCAATGAAGAACTTTGTACATGGATTTGACCGGTCCAGTGATTTATAATCACTTTTTTATATAAGCACTTTGATGAAGTACTGAAGCTATCAAATTTCTGACCATTGTTGCCCCGTTGCTTAACTTCCGAGATGTAAATGCATCATTTCCATTTACAACCACACAGCTGGGATTGCGTCTATTGATTCGGCAACAGCACCTAGAAAGGTATTTGGTAGTCCGAAATAATCCCAACAAATGGATCAGGATCCCTCTTTTATAAACCGATAATGTGACAATGTTAATAATTTCAATAATTGCCACGACAAATAGTCGCGTAGCATTTATCAATATATACTGTTCAGATGGCAACTGCACCGAAGAACTCCACCGAAGCGAAGAAGGCATACTAAATCAGTACTAATATCCAATATATGGAGACTTTCTCAATCCATAGCATTAGTTCCATTCTCATGATCATAAAGATTAATCTATGGGATTTGCCTGTCATCATTGAATACTAACCGGAATTGTCAGCATATACCGGTGTACCATAACGCGAACGGCGTCCCAAAATCAGATATCCAGTATATGCCGCTTTGTACACAGACCTGTTCGAAGAGAGAATTATCCAACCTTAAGCCAACATTCTCTCCTCACGAATTTGGGTTTAAACCACAGTCACTACGTGGATCCCAAAGGAACCTCAACCAACTGACCAGCCAGGACATAGTCCTGCGAGCATCTGGCCACCCGTAGTACCAGATTATACGGTGCTCCGGTTTATAGATCCGGCCAGACTGAGGTATTGGAAACACCTCTTTTTTCCCGGGATTGCAATGACACCAAGGCAGAGGCTTCACCAAGGTTCCTCGTGGGACAAACCACAGTCACTACGTGAATCCCAACGGTACCTCAACCAACTGACCAGCTAGGACATAGTCCTGCGGGCAACTGGCCACCCGTAGTACCAGATTATATGGGGCTCCGGTTTGACCTTATTCAGTATATGCATGGAATAAGCCAGGCAGTAGACTGTACCAATTTATAGTTCCGGCCAGACTGAGGTATTGGAAACAACTCTTTTTCCCCGGGATTGCAATAACACCAAGGCAGAGGCTTCACCAAGGTTCCTCGTGGGACAAACCACAGCCACTACGTGGATCCCAAAGGAACCTCAACCAACTTTCCAGACAGGGCATAGTCCTGCGGGCAACTGGCCACCCGTAGTACCAGATTATACGGTGCTCCGGTTTGACCTTTTTTCAAGCTATGCAAGGACTAAGCCAGACAGTAGACTGTACTAAAACCTATTTATAATCACTTTATTTTCAACAATAAATAAAAATATTCCGGAATAATGCTAAAAACCAATCAAATGCTTTATTTAAAAATAATAATAATAATCCACATTTTTAACATAATCACTGGTGTAGGGTATCAAAAGATCGGCAATGCCCGATTATAAATTCATACTTGTTTTTTAAGGCTATTGTTAAAAAAAAAGCTTTATTACAATTTTATAATTTAATTATAAAAAGGATTATACTAATTAGTCGCAGCTTTAATTAATATTATCAACATGAAATTATGGGTTTTGTTGTTATTATATAAATTATAAAGTATTTTGTTTGTAATAAAATTTGAAAACATAATACCTTTAAATGTTCATTAATATCCCATAAAAAATATATCTGTATGTCACAAAAAAAAACTTATGGCAACAAATTTAACCTTTTAAGAACACCTAGGGGTAAGAGAACTTAAATAAAAAACTGCATACATTTAACAAAAAAAAATTGCAAAATTAATTACAGCAACACTTTTTTTATAAAAAAAAACAATAAATATTTAAATATTTACATTTATATGTACATATGTAAAAAAATTACAAAAAATCAATCCCCCTTCTACCACTACAAAATCTATAACTACACGCACTTTGGCAAAATAATCATTGTTTTGAAAAACATCTACTTAAAAATCCTTTTTAGATCATCAATACTTAAAAAAAAAACTACTAGGAAAACATTTTAAAATTTTTCTTACACAAAGAAAATTATACATATTTTCATCTCAAACAGAAATAATAAATAAATATGTATGTGTAAAAGTATTTCCTGTTTGTTGTTTTACACACACAGATGGAAAGAGCGGTAGTTGAGTGTAAAATTTTATTACAAACTATTTATTAACATAAATATGCATAGATTTTTGTGCTTGTATGTGAAAGAAAGAAAGAAAGAAAGAAAGAGAGAGAGTGATAAGTGTATGTAGGTTTAATCCTTTTGTTTGTCTGGAGAGCAAAACTACAAATGTAAAGTTTATTTCCGCTTTTTCTGCTACAATACTGTGAAAGCTGCGTTGCGTTAAAATTGCAGGTAAATGCAGAGCAAAAAACTAAGAAATATCTTAAATAAAATCATAATTCTATATACTGCAACGTTAAGAATAAATATTGAAGTTTTTAACGGATTTATATTTTAATGATTTTTTGAAAAGTAGGTTTTATTTCAAGTGGAAACAAAAATTTAATATCAAATCAGTTCTATTTCAGTTCTAGTTCAGTTCTATTTCAGTTCTAGTTCAGTTCTAGTTCAGTTCTAGTTCAGTTCTAGTTCAGTTCTAGTTCAGTTCTAGTTCAGTTCTAGTTCAGTTCTAGTTCAGTTCTAGTTCAGTTCTAGTTCAGTTCTAGTTCAGTTCTAGTTCAGTTCTAGTTCAGTTCTAGTTCAGTTCTAGTTCAGTTCTAGTTCAGTTCTAGTTCAGTTCTAGTTCAATTGTAGTTTAGTTATTGTTCAGTTCCAGTTCGGATCTGGTTTAGTTCAGTTCTTTATTAGCTATGATATATAATTTTCCCAAATTTATTTTGCCTTCCTAAACTTTACTTTTCAAACAATATTAGTTTAAAGCTAAAAAATATTATAAATATTACAACTAATAAAAATTGCCATTGATTAGGGATCCTTGCCACAAAATTCTAAACAACATTTTTTTTCTATATATTTTGTTACTATTATAAAAGACAAACTTTTATTTATACTTTTAGCTGTATATGACACTATAAAAAACTAATAAAAACAACATAAAACTATTGCTAAATTATTAAAAGTAACAAACTAATTTTGTGTCTAAGAAAAAAATTGTTTAAACATTTTTGCCAAAACAAGAAACTAACATGCCACATGCTGTAAGTAACAGCTTGACATAAACAATATTTGTTTTTTTTTTTTCTAGTTCAGTTCTAGTTCAGTTCTAGTTCAGTTCTAGTTCAGTTCTAGTTCAGTTCTAGTTCAGTTCTAGTTCAGTTCTAGTTCAGTTCTAGTTCAGTTCTAGTTCAGTTCTAGTTCAGTTCTAGTTCAGTTCTAGTTCAGTTCTAGTTCAGTTCTAGTTCAGTTCTAGTTCAGTTCTAGTTCAGTTCTAGTTCAGTTCTAGTTCAGTTCTAGTTCAGTTCTAGTTCAGTTCTAGTTCAGTTCTAGTTCAGTTCTAGTTCAGTTCTAGTTCAGTTCTAGTTCAGTTCTAGTTCAGTTCTAGTTCAGTTCTAGTTCAGTTCTAGTTCAGTTCTAGTTCAGTTCTAGTTCAATTGTCAGTTTAGTTATTGTTCAGTTCCAGTTCGGATCTGGTTTAGTTCAGTTCATTTTAGCTATGATATATAATTTTCCCAAATTTATTTTGCCTTCCTAAACTTTACTTTTCAAACAATATTAGTTTAAAGCTAAAAAATATTATAAATATTACAACTAATAAAAATTGCCATTGATTAGGGATCCTTGCCACAAAATTCTAAACAACATTTTTTTTCTATATATTTTGTTACTATTATAAAAGACAAACTTTTATTTATACTTTTAGCTGTATATGACACTATAAAAAACTAATAAAAACAACATAAAACTATTGCTAAATTATTAAAAGTAACAAACTAATTTTGTGTCTAAGAAAAAAATTGTTTAAACATTTTTGCCAAAACAAGAAACTAACATGCCACATGCTGTAAGTAACAGCTTGACATAAACAATATTTGTTTTTTTTTTTTTTTTTTTTTTTTTTTGTTCTAGTTTGTTGCATTAACTAAGATAAGTTACAGTTTTTAGTTTTTGATATCACTACAAAAGTGCAACAACTTTAACGAGGTATGTTCTTTCTAAAATTTTAGTGGTTGGGGTATAAAAATAGAGAAACTTTTTAACACTTTTAAATATTAAACACTTAGATACTGACACTTATTTGAAAAGCACTTAGTGTGGACAACTATTATTTGCCACTTTCCTGCTGCATTTATCTTTTAAAATCAATATGAAGGGAAGGCAGGAAATGTTTAAATAAACGTTAATGGAGGGTTAAGTTAAAGAAAAGGTTAAAAGTTTAATTGTGCTTGACAACTTCAACAGTTAAAGGCAACTTTAAACAATTGTTTAGTTTACTTTTATTGTTAACACTTTGTGGCAAACGTTGACAATAAAAATTTCTAAATTTATTCTAAGAAATAAGTTCTCATTTGTAACATCTGTCTTGTTATATATATACATATATATTTATTTTTTCTTTATTTAAAAGACAAGTGCTGTTGTTTCTCATGGTCATGTGGGCAAACATTTTCTTTTTTATTAGCTTTTCTTCATGTGCATATTTTATGCATTGTTAAGAAAACATTATAAAATGACACATGGAAATGGACATTAAAGTGTTATTAGGATTTTTGCTCTTCTTTATTTCTATAAAAAGAAACGTTTTCATGCTCTCACATGCATACATTTGTTTTATGAAAACTATAAAGCTAAGAGCACTAGAAAGAAACGTAATGGAAATAATTTTTGTGGTAAAAGAAACATACAAATATATTATTTTCATTTCTCACACAGACTATGACAGCCAATGTAAGGATTCCTTCTGGGCTATTTTTGTAATGAGTGACACTTAGGCTGAGTATTTGTATTAACAAAAATATTTATTTAGTACAGCTAATGTTCCGTTAAAGTTCTGTTCTAGTTTAGTTCTAGTTCAGTTCTTTTTTCAGTTCTAGTTCAATTCTAGTTCAGTTCTAGTTCAGTTCTAGTTCAGTTCTAGTTCAGTTCTAGTAAAGTTCTAGTTCAGTTCTAGTTCAGTTCTAGTTCAGTTCTAGTTCAGTTCTAGTTCAGTTCTAGTTCAGTTCTAGTTCAGTTCTAGTTCAGTTCTAGTTCAGTTTTAGTTCAGTTCTAGTTCAGTTCTAGTTCAGTTCTAGTTCAGTTCTAGTTTAGTTCTAGTTCAGTTCTAGTGTAGTTCCAGTTCAGTTCTAGTAGTAGTTCAGTTGTAGTCCAGTTGTAGTTCAGTTGTAATTCAGTTGTAGTTCAGTTGTAGTTCAGTTGTAGTTCAGTTATAGTTCAGTTGTAGTTCAGTTGTAGTTCAGTTGTAGTTCAGTTGTAGTTCAGTTGTAATTCAGTTGTAGTTCAGTTCTAGTTCAGTTCTAGTTCAGTTCTAGTTCAGTTCTAGTTCAGTTCTAGTTCAGTTCTAGTTCAGTTTTAGTTCAGTTCAGTTGTCTAGTTTAGTTCTAATTCTAGCTATTTTCTAGAGCAGTTTTAGTTCAGATCTAGTTCAGTGCCAGTTCAATTCTACAAAACTTTAGTGCAAAACTACAATTGTACTGAACTTTCCATCCTTGCTGCAAACAAGAAAGGAAATGAACACAAACAAAATGAACAATGAACCATGTTTATGTTCTTCCTTTACTTCTTTTTTTATTAGTATTTTAGTAGAAACCTCAAAAACCCGTTCATTATAACCAAAGAAAAGAGAATAAGAGGAGTGTAAATGAAAAACAAACAAATAAAGGGGGGAGGAAAAAAACAAGAAAACAAAGTTTTATAAAGCAATACATATACAATAAAAGAGAGCGTGTGTATGCCAGTTTATTTGTATGTGTAAATGGAAATACAAACTGTTGTTTTCTTGTTCCTGTTGTTTATTGTTGGTAAACATAATTTTCTTTTCCGCCTATTTACGCCTCAATAAAGGGGACCGTGTCTAACAAACAAAGTTTTGCGAGCGTTTCTTTTTGGACTAGCCTATTTCCAGACAATTTTTGTAGTAAGCATTATAGGTAAACAAAAACAACCACCTTTACAACCAACAATGCCATCAGTGCTACTGTTACCAGTTCAAACATTAACAATTTCACAACTTCCCCCTCTCTTTTTTGAATTCTTTAAACATGTTAAGGTTGTTGTTTAAAAAAGGCTTTTCGTAGCTTGATCTTTTATTATAAAATAATAAAGACCTCAATAACAAACAACGGTTTTTACTGTTTCATTTATTTAAGTATATTTTTCAAGTGAACTACAAACTGTTTTAATATAAAAAACCATACCTAGTAATTTAAGGCTAAAAATTTTGTTAAGTAACCAAAAACAAAATTTAACTTATTTTAAAGAATTGAAAATTATAAAATAAAAAATATTAAAACTCTTAAATGGAGGTAAATATTTTTATACATTTTAAAGACTTAAGAAATTAAATGTTAAATACTTAACATTATAACATACCGACAAACGAAATAAAATTGGATATTCTGCATGACTTTTTGAACATTTTGTAATTGATAATTTTTTTTTTAGATTTTCTTTTAAAAGTGAACTTTTTACTAATTTCTAGTTCTGTTTGGGCTCAATTCTAGTTCAGTTTTAGTTCAGTTCTAATGCAGTTCTAGTTCAGTTCTAATGCAGTTCTAATACAGTTCTAGTTCAGTTCTAGTTCAGTTTTAGTTCAGTTCCAGTTCAGTTCTAGTTCAGTTCTAGTTCAGTTCTAGTTCAGTTCTAGTTCAGTTCTAGTTCAGTTCTAGTTCAGTTCTAGTTCAGTTCTAGTTCAGTTCTAGTTCAGTTCTAGTTCAGTTCTAGTTCAGTTCTAGTTCAGTTCTAGTTCAGTTCTAGTTCAGTTCTAGTTCAGCTCTAGTTCAGTTCTAGTTCAGTTCTAGTTCAGTTTTAGTTTAGTTCTAGTTTAGTTCTAGTTCAGTTCTAGTTCAGTTCTAGTTTAGTTCTAGTTCAGTTCTAGTTCAGTTCTAGTTCAGTTCTAGTTCAGCTTATGATCACTGTAACATATTAAGACAATTTGAATATTATTCATTAATTGTTTGAAATATTTAATTATTAATTTTTAATTTCTTATCTTTTCAGGTATGTTTACAGTAATTGTTTTTTCAAAATTTTAATATAAAGTCTAGACAAGTAAGTAGCAAAGTAAATAAATCAATTAAGAAATTTATTATGAAAATGAACATGAAACTAGGTTAAAGTTACAATATTTATGCGGTGAATAAATGCAGCAAAAATATTCGTTATTGTTCTATTTAAAAAAAATGATTAATAATTATTATAGCATGTTATAGAATTACTTTATTTTCAAATAACAATAGACATCCGACAATTTAATATTTATAGAAAATAATAATGAAATAAAAAACACGCACTTTTAATAAAAGTTATTGTTTTAAAATGGCATAGGTTAAAAAGTTTAGTAAATTAAGTTGAAAGTAGTCAGGGTCATTTATCTGAAATTCGTGTTACAGGAATAATGGTGAAGAAAATGTGGATTTATAAAAATTTCTATCAATTAGGGAACAGGTATTTGGAAGGATTAAACACATCTATCGCATTTGAGCACTTTTTTGAAGAGTTACTACGTAGTTCAAGTTTTAGATAACTTAACTTTAAGCTAATCTAGTTAATTATTTACATTAATTTTTTTTAATTCCCACTGAAACCTAAAAATTTCCTAATAAAAAAAAAAACTTCACTCACCCATTCAACATTAAATGCGCGTCATTTTAAATCGATTTTTCGTGTTACTTTAATGAATGAAATTTAACTACTTTACTGTCGTGTCGTCATATACTTTAATTTGAATTTTAGCCAAACAATTATTATACACAGGGTGTGTTTAGCACTAAACAACAAAAAACAAAAAAAAAAAAAAAAAAACAACTCATTATTTATTGAATTAACTATTTTTTTTTTTCGCTGTTTTGTTCAAATGTCTCTCTTTCTAATAATAACTTTGAAACAACCTTCATGCTTGGTGTCACGATATAATTGACACATTGTTTTCGTTTCATTTTAATTTTTTGTATTTTGAAAAATAATTTTTTATATTTTTGTTAAAATGCATACAATTCACAATAATGGAGAGAAATATATAAATACGATTGTCTGAAGATAAATATCAATTGTTAATGTATGTAATTTTGAAACAAAAAAAAAATTCACATAAAATAAACTAAATTATTTTTTAATTAGTTTGTTGGACTATTTATTCAAAATGTTTGAAATATATTAGACAAATTGTTGTCTATTCGTTACGTTTCACTGATTTTTATAGATGATATTAGTTGTTTTTATCAAAAACAAAATTTATGACTTTTATGAGCCATTAGTTCTTTGAAATGTTTTTAAATTTCGTTTTGATATTTTACGTTGTAAAAAGGATCAGGTTCAAACATTATTTTAGGCTGATATGGGACCTATTATGTGCTCCTTTTAATGAAGAATTTTGATGGCAAACCTTATACATCGATGTATGAAAGGAATTACTTATCGTCCAATGTTTTGAACTTTTGTTTCCTGTACGTATGTCCATACATTTTTTCATATTAGGGATGTAATATTTCAAGTGAAACCCAAGATAATTAGATCAATTTCTTTGAAAATCTGGCAACGCCATAGAAAGTTTCTATAGTTTCACTATAATCTACACATGGTGCTCAAAATTACTAATTCATTCTGAGAGAGCTCTCCTAATAGGAGTCTGCCAATATTGCATCGAAAAGTTTTGCATACAACTCGTCTCGAGCTTCATTCCCTTTATTAATTGTAATCTAGTCAACCAATCGATTTGATATATTCTGTGATAGCCTAGGTCTTTGATTAAACCTAATCAAACCAATCCACCGCATTAGAACAGACCTCTGCATTTAATCAAGTTTTATGGTTAGAGAGACGTTAAAATACTTCAGTTTCCAGACATTTAACATAAAATCTCAGATTCAATTTGTGTTTTAGTTTAGAGCCAACTATATAATAAAAGATACTCACAAGGATTTGCTTAACTTTTTCATACTGCCACAAAGTATGCTATACATTTAAGGCAGTTACAAATTTATAAGAACACAAATTCCGGGAATATTCTCGAATAATTTTAATTAATTATGATTATGTTCAGAAAACCTTCCTAAGATGTTTTAAGCACTCATGATGTTTAAAATTTTGGCACTTTTAAGTAATAAGAAAAAAATTCCGGGAATATTCTCGAACAGTTTTAAGAAATGATCAATTTAAACAGCTAAACCGATTTAATCATCTTAACTGTTAAAAGAATAGATCAAAATTGCCTTTGGATTAAAAGTGCCTTAAAGTATGCTACAAATGTAAGAACATTTATGGAATTGGTAATTAAATGCCGGGAATATTCTCGAACAACAAAAATTTGATGTTTTAATCTTGCTCTAGATGTTAGGAAAACATATCTGAAAAATGCTACTGTGTTATCAATGCTTTATGGTTTTTGGTTTTTAATCTCCCGATCTGGGAATTCAGAATATTGACAAGTTCTTGAGTATTGACGAGAATTACACATTTGTGATCTTTGAAGATTATTAAGTTATTAAGAAATATTTGTGGAATATTCATGAACAGTTTCTGTATGCTAATCAAAAGAATTTGTGAATATTTCGCTTTCAATATCCCGATTTGGGAACTTCTGGAAATTTAAAAGCATTCTAGCGTATTTCTGGATATTGAAAAGAATTTCACATTTGAAATCTTTTAAGATTATTAAGACCATTTTCTGGAATATTCACGAACAGTGTCTGGATGTTTTTGCAAAAAATGTATGAGTATTCGCGAAAAATATAAGAGATAGTATTAGTGTTGAAATATGTAACATGTATTTAAACATTTAAATACAAGAAGAAATTCCGTGAATATTTTCGAGTAACTTTTTAATCATGCTCTTTAAGAAAAGGTTTGCAGAGTAAAAATATCAAAATATTCCAAAAATATTTCCGAATAACTTTAATCTTCCTATGTGGGAACTACAAAAATTTAAGAAAACATAAACATTCGTAACATTATTATTTTGATCTACTAACCAGCGAACACCTGCAGATTAAGAGAATTCTCGAATAATCACGAAAGATATCGCTCATTTTGTGGAATATTCACGAACAGTGACTGGATGTTATTGCAAAGAATTTATGAGTGTTCGCGAAAAATATAAGAGATAGTATTAGTGTTAAAATTCCGTAAATATTCCCGAGTAACTTTCTAATCATGCTCTTTAAGTTAGAAAAGGTTTGCAGAGTAAAAATATCAGAAAATTCCGAAATTATTCCAGAAAAACTTTAATTTTCTTAACTGGGAACTACAGAAAGTTAAGAAAACATATCAGAGTATTCTGGAATATTCACGAATATTCTTTTTTTTGTAATATTAAAGTGATAACGGAACAACTGCAAGTTAAGAGAATTCTCTCAAGATAATTCTCTAATAATCGCGAAAAATATCGCTAATTTATGAAAGAATATTTATTTTCTATTTTAAACATATTTTTATAATTTGTTGAAAAAATATATATTTCAAAACCCTTTAGACAATATTACCATCTCCTTCCTACACTTTTATATATAATTCTCTAATCATATGTTTAATGATGACTTTTATGATATGATGCCTAAAATGTTGAGCATATAAGTAAATATGAATTATATTTATGAGTGTTCAACTAAACAAAATACTTAAAATGATGACTATACTCTATACAATTTACAACACCCACAAATAACATACATACATAGATACATGTTAGTTACAACAAAGTCATTTTATATATAGTTTCTGAAATGTTTAAAATACTTTATGTGGGGTTTTCTTGTGTGTAATAATTTAGTTGTGTTTAATGCTGTTGTTTCTTAATAAGAAGTCATGTTTGTAGATTTTAAACTATTGAAAGTACTTGTAAACATTGTGTACTTGTACTCAAATATTAGTATGAACTAAGGCAGCAAGTACAACAATATTCAACGATGATGATGATGATGTTGATGATGACGTACTACCGCTGGCAATGAGTGTGAATAAAAAAAAACATTCTATGATTATAATGTTCTAAACAGCTTAATGTTTAGAACATAGGAATATATTTAGAAAACCCTATAAACATTTTTTTGTGATAATTTACAAAGTTTGTTAACTTTAATATCTGAAGCCTATTTAAAGGGGTTTAAACAGCAAAAGTTTCCAAATCAAACCAAATTTCATTAAATTAAGGTTTATTTTAAAAATCCAATCAAAAAGGTCACAATTTCTTGAAATTTTAAAAAGTAAAGCATACTTTAAGGAGTTTGTTTACTTTCTTATTTGAAGCCTACTTTAAGGGACTTTAACAGCTAGAGTATTTAGAGCTTTTACATAAAATCAAGCCAGGTTTTTACAATACTTAGGAGTCTTCTAAACACCCAATCCGTTAAGGGCACATCTTAATGAACTTTCTAAAAAATTTTAAAAGTTAAGTATACATTATAGAGTTTATTAATCCATTAAGATCACATTTTGAAAAAAATTCCTTTAAAATTTAAAAAGTAAAGTATAGTTTAAAGAGTTTATTAACTTTTTTATTTGCAGCATACTTTAAGGAACTTAAACTGTTAGAATCAAACCAAGTTTTTACACTTTTAAGAGTAAACCCTTAATAAATTGCTACAAAAAAACTCTCTCTTTTTAAAAGGCTGCTTAAAAACAGCAGCATACTTTTTAGATAAATTTAAATAAAATAATTCTATAACAAATGTTAATTTGTTACAAAATGGGTTACATGACACATTCGTTCCTTTAAAAACAAAACACTTATAGTTGTAATCCGTAAAAATCACATCTTGATAAATTTCCTTAAAAAATTTAAAAAGTAAAGTATACTTTAAAGAGTTTTTTTTTTAATTTCTTATCTGCAGCATACTTTAAGGAACTTAAACAGCTAGATTCAAGCCACGTTTTCATAGCAATGACGTTTATTTTAAAATTCTAAACGATGAAGATCGCTTCTTACTACATTTCCTTAAAATTTGCTAAAAAGTAAAGGATACTTTTAAGAGTAAGCCCTAAATAAATTGCCACAAAAAACTCTCTCTTTTTAAAAGGCTGCTTAAAAACTGCAGCATACTTTTGAAATAAATTTAAATAAATGTTAATTTGCTACAAAATGTTTACTGGGTTCTATGACACATTCATTCCTTTACAAACAAAACACTTATAGTTGTTAGTAATTACTTTAATTAGCGGAAGAAAATTGCATATTTCACCACACTATTTTACTTCATCTACGCCAATGACTTGGTGTTGTATATGATTACATATGTATAAGTGTGTGGAATATATACACACTTACATACAAACAGAATAACATAAGTAGTGTATGTAAAGCTTAAATGTTAAGACTTGTTATTTGTTGCGGTTAAATACATACACACATACATGCATATACTACATATAAGTACATATGCATGTAATAAATTATAAAGTCAAGCAGTTAAATACATACATACGAACATACTCATACATACTTAAACATACACACTCATGTAAATGCAAACAAACACATGTACTTGCAACCAACTACATGTAGAAGTACTAGTTGTTTTAAATGAAATACAATGTAATTTAAACACACCAACGGCAGTGGCAACCACACACACACAAACACACCAATGCAAACTTTAAAGTGTAAGTGCATGCAACATTACAACAAGTACATGTATATATACATACATATGTATAAGTAGTACATCAAGTGTTAGTATGCAACATCACACTTACAACTACTACTACAGCTTCTAACAAATTTCAAAGCAAATTGAGCGCGAGTGTGTATGAATGTTGAGATATCTTAAAGACTGCTTGTTTTTAGTAAAACGTATAAATTTCCGCTGTATTTAATTGTTTATAACAAAAAAAAAAAATTCGAAATTTTTCAAAATTATTAAATGGAATTTTTTATTTACAATTTCATTGACTAAATTGTTTATAGTGATAAATTAATTTAAAAATATATTTTATACAACTATATAAAACAAATGAAATTTTCCACTTGTTAGAAATAAATAACTTATTATTGTGTTAACACTTATAATTAGTTAATTTTAAAGTATTAGTTTGAATACAACGTTTGTAACAAAATGTTTGAAAAAACACAAATTTTACTTTAGGGTAACTTAGTAATCAGGATAGAAGGAAATATTAGACAGTTAAAATGTCCAAAAATCATGAAAAATATTTTTTGTAAAAAACTTGCAAAAGCCTTTTTGTTTCCAAAAATAAAAATATTTTTTTTTGTTAAAATGACTTCAAAAAGGTTTTTTTGTTACAAGGCTTGTTTAAAACAATGTTTATTTCAAGCGAATTTTTTTTAAAAAAGTTTAAAATAAATAAATTCTTCAAAAAGGCATAAAAGGCTTTTTGTTTCAAAGCTTGAAATAGTATTGTTGTTAAAAAGCTTAACAACATAACATTTAAAAAAAAAAAAATTCTTAAAAAGCTTTTTTTATTAAAAAGCTATAAATATGTTTTAATATTAAAAAAAAACATAATACAAAAAAGATTGTCGACTATTGAATAGTTAAGAAATAATCAGGCTTTTTAGTTAAAAGCTTAATAGATTGATTTTTGTCAAGCTTTTCTGATTTTTGTCAAAAGTTTTTCTTACTATAAAGACTTTTTTGTTCAATATCTTTAAAATAACTTTTTTGTTCAAAAACTCAAAGCGTTTTATTTTTTTACAAATTTCTTAGACATAAAAATCCTATGAAGGTGTTTTTTAAATGAGCTTAAAAATAGCTTTTTTTATTAAAAAGCTATAAATAAGTTTTTATATTTAAAACACTATTGAATAGTTATGAAATAATTTGGCTATTTTGTTAAAAAGCTTAATAGCTTAATTTTTGTAAAAAAGCTTGATATATCTTTTTTGGTTGTTTCTTATCAAAAGCTTTTTACGTTAAAGATTTTATGGATGAACAGCTTTCAATAGATATTTTATTCGAAAAGTCGAAATTATTTTTTTTTTTTTAATTCTTGGACATAAAATTCAATTTTTTTTGTAAAGAAGCTTAAAAAAAAGCATAAAAAGCTTTGTAAAAAACTATAAAGCTTTTTTGAAAAATAGCTTTATTGAAAGCTTGAAATAGCATTTTTGCAGAAGAGCTCAAAAGAGTTTTTTCAGAAAAGTTCCAAATAGCTTTTTTTGTAGAAAAGCTTTAAATAGTTTTTTTGTGAAAAAGCTTGAAATAACTTTTTTGCAAAAAGGTTAAAATAGCTTTATTAAAAGCTTAAATTAGATATTCGGCAAAAAAGCTCAAAATAGTTTTTTTTGCAGAAAATCTCAAAATAGCTTTTTTGTAGAAAAGCTTTAAATAGATTTTTTTTAGAAAAGCTTCAAATAACTATTTTGCAAAAATATTTGAAATAGCTTATTTTTTTGAGAAAGATTTTTTGCAGACAAGCATGAAAAAGCTTTTTTTCTGCAGAAAAGCTTGAAATAGCTCATTTATAGAAAAGCTTGAACATTTTTACTTGCTGCACTGCCTTAAAAATATTGAGTTTCTACAAGTTTTGAAAAAAAGCTTTTAAATATTAAAATATTTTCTTAAGACAATATTTAAAATTAAGGTCAAATTTGGTCAAATAATAGAAAAAATAAAAATTAAAAAAAAAATACAGTTTAATTTTTATAAAAGCTTTTCTGTTAATTTTGATATTAAACAAAATTTCTGCCCAAATAACTTAAAATAACTTTGTTTCCCAAATTAACATTTATTATTATTATTATTTGTCTTATCTAACATGATTTAAAATTATTATAAACAAAACAAAAAAAGTATTTTCTTGATTTATTTAACTGCACAGTAATTATTCTAAAATTAATGTATAATATAAATACAATTACTTTTATTTTCAACTCATGTCAAGGTTTCTTATATCCGCAATTAAAAATAAAATATATAAACACTGGCATGAGTTTATATATTTTAATAAACTTGAACTAATTTTAAGAGAAAACGAGAAAACAACAACAACTTCAAGAAGTACACAAAATAAAAAAAAAAAGAAATAAATACAGCTTATTAAACACATATTTTTTTAAATAAATAAAAACAAACTTCCACAATAATTTAAAAAAAACGACAACATAGAATAATTTATGATAAATTGTGCGTGGTTTACTTCAAACCAAACAAAAAAAAAAAAACAAATTTGACGTTTGCAAATGAAGAAAACGAGTGAGTGAGTAAATGAATGAGTGGCAGGCATGTGGTTTAACGTCGTCATCATTGAGCCAATCAACATTTTACATCATCATTTGTAGCAAGCATATTACATATTAAAATAGCAGCCTGTGCTGTGGCAGCAGCAATGACAGTTGTTCAACTGGCAGTGGCATTATTTTAGTTGTTTGTTTTATCTTTTTTAATATTTAATCATAAATACATAATAAAGTTTAGAGCACATTGTAGAGTAAACTACATACATATACTTGCATTTTCTTTATACTAAACGCACTTGTTTTAAGACCTACAAAACTTAATTGATAAACAGAAAGAAATAACAAAAACCAAATACAACTGAATACTGTATTATAAAAGACAACAAGCTAGTTTTTAAAATTGTTTGAAAATTACTACGCTGCACGACATTCAAATTGAAATGAAACGCAAATTCTATGCAGTATTATTAGGAGGAGGGAAAAGCTTTTAGGCCAGCAAAAGAAAATCAACAGAAAATTAAGAAAAATCATTAATTTTTAAATCGAAAGCTTTGGAGTAGAAAAGTGTAAAATTGTTTGTCTACATAGAAAACTTTATTTACAAAAGTTTAACATTTGTTTATAAAACTTTTGTTTTTTAAGCTTTTCTTTAAAAAGCAGAATTTGCTTTTAAAGAGCTTTTGTATTAAAAAGCATATAAGTAAACTTTTGTTTTTGTTAAAATGCTTGTAAAAAAACCATTAAAAAGCTTTTTTGTTAAAAAGTCTGAAGAATCTTTTGTTTGATTTTTGTTTTGTTTATAGAAAACTTTAAGAAAATGATTAAAAGCTGACTTTTTTTAACAATACATAGCTATAAAAACTTATTTATTTTAAATAAGCTTTTGCATTTAAAGAGCTTTTGTGTCAAACAGCATATAAGTTAAATTAGTTTTTTTGTAAAAAAGCCTGTTCAAAAGATTAAAATATCTCATAAAAGCAATTTTTTTAAAAAAGCTTTAAAAACTAATTAAAAAGCTTTTGTATTAAAAAGCATATAAGTAAACTTTCATTTTTGTTAAAAAGCTTGTAAAGCTATTTTGTTAAAAATCTGAAAAATACTTTTTGTTTAATTGAAACATTTTGTTGAAAACTAAAAAGCTTTTATATTAAAAAGCATATAAGTATACTTTCTTTTTTTGTTAAAAAGCTTGCAAAAAGATTGAACAAGCTTTAAAAACAATTAAAACCCTATTTTTTTAAAAAATCTAAAAAATATTTTTTTGTTTCATCAAACTTTTTTTTAAAACTCCAAAAAGGAGCTTTTGTTTAACACGTTAAAAGACATGTTTGTTAAATAGATTAAAAGCTTTTTTTATAATTGCTATAATAACTTCTTTATATTAATGAGGCATTTGCATTTAAAGAGCTTTTGCATCAAAAATCATATCATCAAAATTTCTTTATTGTTAAAAGACTTGTTCAAAAGATTTAAAACCCTTATAAAAGAAATTTTGTTGAAAAGCTTTAAAAACTATTTCCTTAAAAAAGTGTTTTTGTTACAAAGCCGGTTAACTCTTTTTTTTTTTTTTTTTTGAACAACCCCAAAGAGAGTTCTTTTTTTGTCAAATAGATTTAAACTAATTTTTGTTAGTAATATTGCTTAAAATACATTTTTATGAAAAAGCTTAAAAAAGCTTTAATACAAAAACTGATGAAGAAGAAGTTATAAGTTCATTTTAAAAGACTCAACAAAGCTTTAGACATATATAGTTTAAAATCTTTTTAATACAAAAAATGTTTATGCATAAAACATAAACATATTAAAAGTAATTCAAAAACCATTCAAAACAAAACCACAAAATTGTAAAATAGCTTTTAAATATAAAAATCTTCACATACAATTAATAAGAATGTAGAAACAGCTCTTCATGATGAAACCTTACAAACACCAAAAGCTTTTCTTTACCTCCAATACTCCAAGACACATTATTTTCATGTAAAATAAAAGAAACCAAAAAAAAAACGCAACGATAAAATATTTTATTGTGTCACTCTTGTTTTTATTACTTTAAATGCGTATATATTTTTCTACACACGACTTGTTATTATTTTTTTGATTGAAGGAGGGTGAAGGAGGCTTGACGCGACGTCAAAGAGGCCAGACTAGAGTGGAAAAACAAACATTTGCTTTATTGGTCTAAATTAAACTTATAAAATATTTCAGTGCACAAACACACACACACACAAAGACAGACAGACAGACAGACAGACAGACAGACAGACAGACAGACAGACAAACAGACAGACAGACAGACAGACAGACAGACAGACAGACAGACAGACAGACAGACAGGCAGACATACATAACTTTTAGGAATGAGTAAAACATTTAGCTTGTAACTAGATATTTTGAAATCTTTTTAACAAAAAAACATCTGCTCCAAAGACAGAGACAAAGCTGATGAAATGATGTTGTATTTAAACTAGACATAAAGAACTAGAATTTTTATATTTTACCAAACAAACACACTTGTTGATAAATGGAGGCGTTTAAATTAGTTTTTTGACTTTTTCTAGAAAAAAAAGAAAAAATATATAAAAAAATTAAAAATGATGATCACATTAATAACTGAAACATATGTGATGAGTTATTTAAAAGAAATTAACCCTTTAAGGGCTTTGCTATAATGTAAAATAAGCAGTTAAATATTTAAAATAATTCCCATAATATCTTAATATAAATTTACTTACAAAGTAATTATAAATTTCTTTGAAATGTTTTTGTCTTTAAGATTTTTAAACAAAATAAATTTCGGCAGATTGCCCAAGCACTGATAATATTCATACCCATTGAAATGAAAAGTCCGCCACTCAGACAAAGAATTTACACACAAACATGTGTCCCCAAGAAAAATTGACTTGATAAATATTTTCCCAGCATAAATTGACGTAACAGACAGAAAAATTCGACTCGTTTAACCGAAAAAATGTGTCGAACGAATTAAACAAAAAACACTGACACTCAGAGACAAGTGGCAAAGGTGGTTGAACGGTCAGTAATTTAATTGTTGCAACCAAATGAATGGTGGCAAAAAAAACAAGAAAACTTTATGACAATATGTATGATGTTATGATAAAAACAACGACAATAAATTAAAAGCATAAATTTGCTGTAGCTTTTGTTTTTCTGTGGAGAATTAAAGCTTTAACATGAATAACAATTTAAATAAAATCAAGTTGTTGTAAAATGAGCCGAAGAAAAAATAAATATATTTATATTAAAAAGCTGTTAAACAAAAAGCTTTGCTTAAATTTTTTCTGAAAATATAGTTTATTTTTAAAGTTTCTACCAGAAAAGCTTTTACTAAAGTTTCGACAAAAAGCTTTTTAACCAAGACCTTTTACAAACTTTTAATAAGTTTAAATAAAGACTACAAGAATCGTTATTATTATATTAAAAAGCATTTAAACAAAATACGTGTTATTGTGAAAAGCAAAAATAATCTTCACAAAAAGCTTTGTTTAAATTTTTTCCGAAAATTTGGTTTCTTTTTTAAGTTTTTACTAAAGTTTCAACAAAAAGCTTTTTATGCAAAACCCTTTAGAAACTTTTAGAAAATATTTAAATAAAGACTGCAACAATCGTTATTATAATATTAAAAAGCTCTTACACAAAGCCATAATAATCTTCACAAAAAGCTTTGTATAAATTTTCCGAAAATTTTGTTTCTTTTTAAAGTTTTTACTAAAAAAATTTATTAAAGTATCAATAAAATGCTTTTTATTCAAAGCAATTTAGAAGCTTTAAAAGCTGTTTAAATAAGGACTACAAGAATCTTATTTCAAAATGTCGAAACCGTTTCTTTATATTTCAAAAGCTTTTATACCAAAAGCTCTAAAAACTATAGTTAAAAACTCTACTCAAAAAGCTTTAAAAAATTAGGTGAAAATCCTATAATGAAAATCGCTGAGAAAAAAGGCTACAAAAAGCTATTTTTAAGGCTAAAAGCAAGTTTCGAAAAGCTATGTTCAAAAAAATATTTGTTATAATTGCTATTGAAAGCTTTTCAAAAAGGATTTTAAATCTTTAAACTTTAAAAAGATTATATAGTATTTATTCACAAAATCTGTAAAAGACTTTAAATGAAGAAACCTATAAAAAGCTTTTTTACAAGGAGGTCATGAAACAAACTTGCATTCGAAAGGCTTCAAAGAATATTCCTTCATAATTGCTTTTCCAGCTTAATGAAATATATCAGCTTTTTCTTTAAACAATCTTTAGTGATGATATATAAGAGTTGTACAAAGCATTATAAAGCTTGATGAATAATCCCATATAAAGCTTTTATCTAAAATAAATGCTATTAAAACTTCTATTTTAAAGCTTTAAGCGACTGCTTGCTTCAAAATGCCTCATGTTATATGAATTAATATTTAGCTAAAAACTAGATGAAATATTGAAGTTTTTTCTTTGAAAAAAAGCTTTTATATGTATTGATATCAATCACCATTACTTAATGGACATTCAGACTTTTAATTCCTTGTTTACTTTAAGCATTAACAATTTTTTACTTCTCCAACTTCATCAAATTTTCTCTGTAAAACTTTCTACCTTTTCATAAATATCCTTTGGCTTCCTAAGGACTTAAAACCAAAGGCTATGTTGTCCTTTTTGGAATGTCAGGCATACAAAAATCAATTTATTACCTTTTCAAATTTCTACCATGTCAACATCAACAACTTTAGCATTGAGCATAGCAGTCATCATCAACATCACCTTCAAATGAAGACAACTCAACCACAACAAATACTTTGATGCAACATTAAAGTTGTTATGTAGTATACATAATATATATATATATATATATTATTATATATATATATAATATATATATATATATATATATATATATATATATATATATATATATATATATATAATATATATATATATATATATATATATATATATATATATATATATATATATATATATATATATATATATATATATATATATATATATATTATATATATATATATATATATGTGTGTGTATGTATATTGCACAACAATGACCAACAAAAACAACATAACAACAACTTATTTCAAGCCGATTAAAATGACTCAAGCAAAATCAGTGAGAAATTACAAATTTACCACAAAACGCAAAGCGCTGAAAATGAATGGAAACATAGTTAAAGTATGAATGAATATATGACAGACTGAAAGACTGACGTATGTACATACTACTGCTATGTTTAGATCAAATTCAAACTACTTAAACGCAACTAAGTATTGCCACTCATTTGTTAAATATGCCCCAAAACAAACCAACCCAACAATCCATTCAGCCAATGACAGAGATTGGTTGGTTGGGTGGCTGCCTAGCTGGTTGACTATTTAGTTGGTTGGATGGTTGGCTGACAACACCATTAAACCAAAGAGGTACAAGAGCTGACAGCCGGCAACACATCTACAGCATTTACAACAACATTATAACATACATAAATATTTAGCTGACAATCTTTTGTGTATGAGGTCTTATATTTAACACCATGACTGTCACATTAGACCAGTACAAATGTGTTGCCGACAATGTATGATGGCTAAAGCAATAAATATGTTGTCGCTTCTGTAGTCAGGCCTGTCATTGTTGGCCGTTGCTGCTGCTACTACTGCTGCTCGTTATGTATGTATTTTGAATGCAACATTCAGTTGAATGCGTATGAAAGAGATTCATTGTGTATGTGCGTTTTGTATTTAAAATAGTGCTAAAAAATTGGTTGGATGAAAAAGCTTTTGAGTAAAATTTTTTTACAATATTTGTAAACAAATATGTTTAGGTTCTTAAACAAGAAATATCGTTTACCTGCAACCAATATTTTCACACAAATATACAAAATTTTATTGTAAATAAATCTAAACGTAAATTTGAAGGCTCCTGAGACAGCTTTTAGTGTCAACTTATTGACCAGTTAATTATCTCTCTTAAAAACCTGTAATTGATATTTACTTATACCCCTATACTTTTACCCCTAACCAATATTTAAACAATAGCTCTTTAGTCCATGTTAAAGGTTATCATCTCTTTCTATTTTTCACTTCATGTTAGTTTTTCTATTATTTTACAAAAGACAGACATAACAACAGGAAAAAAGTAGTATTTTAGAAAATTAACAAAAGAAGGGTTAAATAGAAGTGTTGGACTTAAATAGACAAGTGTTTAGTATCTATCTATGTTGGTTTAGTTGAGTGTGTGAGACTTGTACTTAAACTTTTGCTATAAGTAGCTATGTAATATTTTTTCTTTAGTCTCATTTTGTCTGTCTATAAAATGTGTTTAAATGTTTGAAAAAATTTTGTTTTTCCCATGAAAATATATCTATGTGTGTGTGTCTGTGTGTGAGAACTGCAGGAAAAAAAACGACCTCATACATAATAATGACAACAAAATCTTGTTGACGTTTCTTTTTTCGACTGAAGCAGATTTGTTTTTGTTTTTCTTTAATTTTATTGCCACTGTAAGCTGTTGCCACCACTACAAACTACCATCACCACTACCACTAGAGATTGCTGCTTAATGTATGCGCACAATTAATTTAAAACTATTTTAAAATTGTTTTAAATACATACTTAGTTCACACTTGTCTGCATTATTTATAATATAATGTTTTTCTTTTTGGTAAGAAGTACACTATAATAGGTTTTAAAGGTTGTATACAGGAGTAAATGAATATATTTTATTCAGAAACAGGAATATATAACTCTCTGAAATGAAAGGATCATAGAGAATATAAGCGACAGTTGTATGCAAATATTTTAAACAAAAGCTTCTCAAAAAAAATGTATAATAAAAAGCTTTTAGAGATTTTTAGCGTAAAGGCTTTTTAGAACTTTATTATGAAAAAAAACTTTTTAGAACTCTTTTCGTGAAAAAGCTTTAAGAACTTCTTTTTATGAAAAAAGCTGTTTTATTAAAAACTTTAAAAAACAAAAGTATAACAAAACTTTTTTAATAAAAAGAAGCTTGAACAGGTTTTTTTAATAAAAATAATTAAAAAGTTTATAAATAAGAAAGCTTTAAGAGATTTTTAATAAAAAAGCTTTTGAACAAAAAAAAAAAAAAATCTGAAAATATTTTTTCATAAAAATTTTCTAAAATGAATTTTTTCATAAAAACGTTCTAAAAAGCTTAATTCATAAAAATGTTTTAGTAAGCTTTTATAGCTTAAAGACTTTTATACGAAAAAAAAACTTTTAAGAGATTTAAAAAAAACTAAGCTTTTTATTAAACAAAATTTTTGATTTTAAGCTTTTTGGAGTTTTTTTCTATGAGAATATTTTTTGTAAATTAAAGCTTTTCAGCAATAATGAATAAGACCTTTGTCTTCTTAGCAAATGTGCTTTTTAATGCATTATTTAAAAGATAAAATTTGAAAGCCTTTTAAGGTTTTAAATTAAAGCTTTAATAAGCTTTTTAATAGTAGTATATTAGTGTTTTTTTTTTGGCAATAATATTAGTTTACTTTACGAGAGTTTTTAAAAGTTTCTTGTATTAAATTTTTAAAAGTTTTTATACTTTTTAGGAATAAGTGCATTTTACAACTTTTTCAAGTGAAAACTTTTAATGTCTTGAAGACATTTTGATCTATTTGAAGATATTTTTAACAAATGCTTTCTTGAGCTTTTTGGAAACAGAACCGTTTAAGTGCTTTTTAGAATAAATTATTGCAAATAAAAGCTGCTTTGTTTTTTTTTTTTTTTTTTTTTGAATAAACAATTCTTACTAAATTAGAGCTTTCATATTTGAAAAGCTCAGAAACTCTGCGAAAATTATATATTTTGAGTTTTTTTCCATAACAAGTTTTACATTATTTTTGAAATAAAAGCTTTTTAAATAAAATCTAATTTGTAACAAAGCTGTGATTGTTGCACTAATGTTTTTTTTAAAGCAGTGTTTTAAAAAAAGTATTTCAGAGCTTTTTTCTGTAAAAAATTGTCGAGCTTTTGTGTATAAAAGCTTTTCGAAGCTTTTCAGTAAAAAGCTCTTTGAAGCTTTTTTAATATAAAAGATTTTTGAAGCTTTTTCAGTATAAAAGCTTTTTGGAGCTTTTTAAGTATAAAAGCTTTTTGAAGCTTTTTCAGTATAAAAGCTTTTCGAAGTTTTTTCATTATAAAGGCTTTTTAAAGCTTTGCGAAACTTTTAAGTATAAAACCCTTTCCTAGCTTTTTTGTATAAAGACTTTTTGGTATAAAAACTTTTCCGAGCTTTTTTAAAAAAAAATTTTGTATAATATCTTTTTGAAGCTTTTTCTGTATAAAAGCTTTTAGAGTTTTTTTTACACAAAATCTTTTCAGAGCTTCTCTTTCAAAAGCTTTTAGGAACGTTTTGATAGACCTTTTTAAATTAACAGTTTTTAACTAAAATGCAACTATTTTAAATTCCCAAAATCTCCCTCAAACAACTAGTGATCTTCACAATCACCTCCAACCTACACTTTCTTTCTCATCGTTCTAAAATGTTGTCTGCACAAAAAAAACCCATTGAACCAGCAGCAACATTTTTGTGGTTGCAAAACGTTTAGGCCATCATTTATACAAAATGTCAGCTAATGAGCTGATATTAATTATTATATTTCAAAATTATTAATTACAAGTTGCGAACGCAACAACATAAGTGCCACAGCACTTTAGAGGTGTAATAGAAGATGCAATATAAAAAAAGGAAAACAGCAGCGTCAGAAGCTGAAAAAAGAACACTAGCAAATTTATTAAATGCACATTAAACCATAAATAATTGAAATTAATTGATTTTGTGGCTTAAAAATAAATTTTAATTAAGAATTTAACCTCATTAGAAAAAAATATGTATATACATGAAAAAAGGCATTTTTTCATAAATATAAAAAAAATAACTAAACAATTTTTTTTTAACAATTTATAAAAAAAAGTTTAAATAATTTAATTAATTTAATAACATTTTTTCCTATTGGCCATTAGCCTGTCCATGACTAAAAAAACAACTGTCAAGAACTAAATTATGTGAATAAATTATATTTAATTAAATATGTCCTTTTTCCGGTATTTAAAGGTTTTATATATAAAAAACAAACAAACTAACCTACAATCTATTTGAATTGTTTTTTATATTTTTTTTATAATTTTTCTTTATGTTTCTCCCTCTAAAAAAAGCTGTATTTACTTACATTTTGTTATTTTTGCAACTTGTTCTTCAGTGCTAACAAAAACACACACACACTCACACACAGCTAGGAAAAATCGTAATAATGCAGAAAAACATCTTAAGTATTCTGTGAAAAATATCCCTGTAAATACCAAACACTTTAGCATAAATTGTTACATCAACCACTACTTCTTTTTGCTCCTACATCTTCATCTATATCAACATCATTATCCTTATTATAACATCCTGTTTAAGAATACAGACAGACAAGAACAACCAACATCTAACGACATTGCTAGCATAACAACAGCTACAAAAATTTTCATTCTAAAAAATATATATCACAATCATGTTGTTGGGTTTCATTCTTTTTTTCTTTTCTTAGTTTTCTTGTGATATATATTCCATCATTATTCCTAAGTGTTTAGATGAAACAATCACAAGTTGAAGTGCCAGGCAACAACACAAACTTGTACAACAAATGTACGTACGTATATGCAGACGGTAGGAATGTGCCAGGAATTCTTTTCCTCTTGTGGGTTACACGCAAATAAATAAGGAAAGGATTTTTTTTACAGGTTTCTTAGGTTTTTATTTGTTGTCGTGAATATTTAAATTTTTTTTGTGGGTTTTCATTTCTATTTTCTATGATTTATGTGATTTGAAGTTAACTGCTTAAGCTTTAAGTTTATTATGTAAAAACAATAAGGAAGTATCAAGATCATCAAAGTTGTTGGTTGTATCACATTGAAGGAATATTTAACAATAGTTTCTGCAATGAATATTATTTGTTTTAGAAATTTTTAATAAATCGCATTAGACCTATTTGAATAAAAGCTTTTTTATATTTGTAAATATGTAAAAGCTTTAAAAAGTTTTTTGAACAGAAATTTCTTTTCGAGCTTTTTGGGATTAAAGTATATTACACCTATTTAAAAAAAATCACTTAGAATAAAAGCTTTAAGAGCTTTTTATAATAAAAACTTTTTAAATCTTTTTAAAATTAAGGTTTATTACATCTTTTGTAATAAATAAAATATTTTTAAAAACTTTTTTTAAGTTTTTTGGGATTTTTAGAAAAAAAGAAGCTTTTAAGAATAAAAGCTTTTAGAGCTTTTTACAATAAAAACATTTAAAGCTTTTTAGAATAAAAGCTTATTAAAACTTTTTAGAGTAAAAACTTATTAGAGATATTTGGAATAAAATTTTTTTATAGCTTTCTGGGATAAAAGCATTTTAGGGAATTTTTGATCAAACTCGTTTAAGAGCTTTTTTTGAATATATTTATTAAAGAGCTTTAAAGTTTGTAAGAACTTTTTGCAATAAAAACTTTTTTTTTTTTTTTTTGAAATATAAAATGTTTTTTAAAGTTTTTAAAGCAAAATATAAATAGTTTCAAGGCTTTATTAAACAAAACTTATATAAAGCTTTATTGTGTAAAAACATGTTACAGCTTCTTTATATAAAAAACTGATGCTTATGATGCTTCTTTGTATAAAAGCTTTAACAGCTTTTTTCTAAAACAACTATTCCTTACAATAAATTAGACATTTTTGAGCTTTACTTGTTGGAAAATACTTTTAAAACTTTTTTCTATAAACGCTTAAAGCTTTTTGCTAAAAAAAAGCTTTTTACAGCTTTTTCGAACTAAAGCAATATGAAGCATTTTTACATAAATGAGTTAAGGGCTTTATGTTACAAAATTATTTTAAAACATACAGAAAGCGTTTTTGTATGAAAGCATTTTATAGCTTTAAGTAAAAGCTTTAAAGTACTTTTTGGTAAACACGCTTTTTGCAGCTTTTAAAGTGGAGCCATTTTAGTTTTTAAGTATTAAATTTGAGAGCTTTTTGAAAAGTTTACGTCTAAGCATTAAAGACTTTAATATGTTAATTAATTACGGGAATTTTCAAAAATTTTTAAAGAAATCCTATTAAAGCTTTTGAATACTATTTTTATTCTTTAGTTCTATTAACGTTTTTTTTTATAAAGCTTACAGATATTTTGTTGAATGATACTTAAAATATATTTAAAGCTTTGTAAGCCTTTTAAAAACTGCTGATAACAATTCTGTTTTAAAATTTTAAGATTTTGAAGATTTGTTTTTTCAAGCTTTAGAGAATAATTTTAAGATTTTTGACAAGCAAATTTAAGCTTTTGGAAAAAAGTGCTTTAGAACTTTTAGAAAAGAGTTGTGCAAAGCCTAAGGTGTTAATTAAGCTTTAAGATTTTTTTTAATTAAATGTCCTTGAATTCTTTTTTAATAGAATAAAAAACTTTGAAAAATTTTTAATATTTTCTTAATTAAGCTTTTAAGGAGCTTAAGTAAAAAAAATAACTATCAAAAGTAACACAAATGCAAAACTTTTTTATGAAATAACAACTTTCAAGTATTTCTTTGAATACAGTTACAGTTATAATTAAATTGTGTTTTTATAATAAAAAAGCTTCTAATTACATATTTACGTTTTAAGCAACTTTCTTTTAAAATAAACTTAAAATAAGCAATTTATGTTGCTCTTATCTTATTTACAAGCATTTTAATTTAATTAAATAAGTATGTGGAGACTTCATTAAAAAATATTTGCTTTAATAAGTGACTAATGGAATTAAACCAAATTAAGTCATATATATAAATATATATATATATATATATATATATATATATATATATATATATATATATAATAATATATATTATATATATATATTATATATATATATATATATATATATATATATATATATATTATATATATAATATATATATATATATATATAATATATATATATATATATATATTATATATATATATATATAATTATATATATATATATATATATATATTTTTGCTGTTTTAACACCATCACCCTCTTTGAGTTTAGAAGTACTAGTGTGTCATTCATGAGAGTATTTAGACATTTATATCTAACAATTTATCATTTAGTTAAAAAAAATTTGTATAACCACAGGCAAAGCCAACTTTTTTTTCTTCATAGGCTTAGCAAAGCTTCTTAGGGAAAAAAGCTCATTTATTTTTCATATCTCATTTTTTTTATTTCAAAGGTCTACCACAAATTTTCTTTGAAAAGCAAGAGCATAAAGAAGAAAAAAAAAGAAATATGATAAATTTTATAACGTCATAAGTTGATGTTTTTCACATGTCAAGTTGAAAATATAGAAGAAAACACACAAAAATATATTATGGTGTGTTTTATATTTTTGTTTTATTTTATTTTTGTATTTTAATAAAATAACGTTTTTTTTTTTTTTTTTTGAAAATGACAAATTTATTTTTTTTTAATTTTTCTACATATATGAAAGTTCAATTTAAAACCTGTTTTAATATTTTTCGTTTATTTTTCATTTGCTGACTGTTTTAATTTTGCTATCATTGCAGATTCTTTCTTTCCATTATATTGCCGTTTTTTAATTAACGTTCATCTTGTTTTAATACGTAGATTTAATTAATTCAGTTTACTTTATTATTCAAGCTCTGCTAGCATGTCATATGTATAGTCTGTCTGAGTCTGATACTGTTTGTAACGAAAATGATTATATATATATTGTGGAAAAATCGTAAAAATATATGTATGTATATAGAAGAATCTCGTATGGTTTTGTCACAGGTTGTAATTTTTATTTGTTTGTGTAAAGTTCAGAAATAAGCAGTTATATACTATGTTTAATCATCAGCAGTTATTTAAGCGAGGGTCAGGTAATTACTCTCTATAAAATGCTGTTAAACGAAAAACGTTTAGAAAAGCTTTAAAGCTAAAATCGGAAATTGGTATTTTATAGAATGTATTCTTAGTTTCTTTATTAAAGTTTTTTATTTATTTATTATTTTTTTTTTTTTTGAGATATTAAAAGGATTTTTTGTCATTTCAAGTTTATTAATATAAAAATACATTTGTTTGTTAAAAAAAAAGCTTCGATTTTTCTTTTATAATAATTGAATTTATAAAACCTTTAAGTTAAACGTTAGATAAGCTTTAATCTTAAAAGTTTTTTTTTTTTTTTGAAAAACTTTGATAAATCTTTTTTGTAATAATTTAAATTTAAAAAAGCATTACTTTAAACTTTAGAGAAGCTTTAATCTGAAAATATAAGCTTTTATCTGAAATCTGAATTATTTTCTTAATTTCTCATTTAAAGATTTTTTTAATTTTAAGTTATAGAAAAGCATTGATTATAGTTTTTTTTATTATTTTTAATTTTAAAAGATAGTAATGTCAATTTCTTGAGCTTTTCTCAGAACAAATCTGAAATATTTTCTGAATTTTTCATTTAATTTTTTTTCCATTTTAAGTTAAAAAAAGAGCTTTAAAATAGCTTTTATTTTTTTAAATTTGTTAAACATTTTTTTTTATTAATTTTCTCTTTTCAAGCTTATTTTTGAGAAGAAAAAGCTTTTGCCTGAAAACGAGCTTAAAAACTGCTTTAATTTTAATCTTGTTAAAATTTTTCATTTTAAGTTTATTTTTAAGACAAAAAAGCTTTTGTCTAAAAAAGAGCTTTAAAAACGCTTTAACTTTATTCTCATTCAAACTACTTGAATACTTAAGAAGATTTATAGGTTTTTTTCTAAGTTAGAAGCTTTTGTCAACTAACAGCTTTTTAAGTGAAAATATTTTACTAAGCAGCCGGTTGAAACTTTTTATTTTTATAAGTTTTTAAGTAAATTTTAATAAAAAAAAATTATTTTCTATTGAAAGCTTTATTGTGTGGTAGAAGTTTTTGTCAGTAAAAAAGAATTTTCGATAGTCCGAAAAATGTATCAGATTTTACCTCACTGGTCTTTTCAAAAGTTTTTGTATGTTATGTTAAATATAAACTATTAAAAGACAACAATTAAACTTTTAGAGTTTTTGAAAATTCAAAAAACTTTTCATATAAATATAAAATTAAACAAGAACCTTAAAAGTTTCTTACGAAAAGCTTTTTTTATATAAAAAAGCTTTCATAGGAAAACAATTTAAATTTAAAATTATCCTAGTTTAAAGGGAGATGACAACCCTTTAGCTTTAGTTGATTAAGAAAACAGCGGTTTAAAACTTTCATTAAGGTAAACTTTTGCTTCCATTGACCAAGCCTATGAAGTGTTTTCTACTTATCACATGACTCTCGTAATTGTTGCAGATTTTTTTTCTCTCTTAAAATGTAAACAAAATTGTATTCCTCTATATCCAGCATGTGTGGGAATGATGATGATAATGGTAATTGTATTGTAAAATAAAACAACAACTTATCGTATACCATTAATTGTCAACTAGACCATAAAAAAAGGTGGAATAATTATAACAACAACAACAAAAAGCAACCAAATGAAAACACATTAAATTGTAGTTAAATTGAGAGAATTTAAATATTTTAGCTTGAAAAGGAACTTTAAAAAGAAACTAAGAAAAAAAGAAAATTAAATATTTTATCTAAAGTTCCCATAAACCCTTGAATTCTTAACAATTTAATTAAATATTTAAGGAAATGCTGAACATCCTCCTACTTTTAAATCCCTAACCATTAACATTAATTGTACAGGAGTGGATACTCTTAAAGTATATAGTACAATACCCGTTTTACATAAATTTTACATTAGGTAATGTTTACATATGCATATGTAACATACTCCCTTTTATTTACATTTATACACATTAATGTGTGTTTTTCGTTTTTCGTTTTTTTTCCAAAGGTATCTGAACAAATGTATATTTAGTGTAATCCCCAATGAATCGAATGGAAAACATCAAATAAAACACCTGTTTGTTAGTTATATTCTACTATATCTTCTTATGTCTTTTAGTCATTTTTTTTTATATTACTACTGTCTTACATTTAGTTAAGTGCTGAATTAAAAAAAAAATAACATGGAAATTCTATTACAAACTAAATAGAATTTTTTTTGTCGAAATGTAGAGTGGGTATATAAAAAATGTGTTATCACATTGTTAAATGTTGTCATTTTGAAGAAGAAACAAAAAGTGTGAGAAAAAAATTGTGTAAATTATGTAAATATGGTTGTAATTAACTCGGTTTGTTTTAATAACATACATTCGTATGTAACCACAAAAGTGTTAGAACTGAAAAGGGGGAGATAGAGAGATAGACGTGTAAAACTAATATTTATTTCTTCATTAGAAGAAGGTGGGAAAGTAATTAGAATGTAGACAAAAATACCAGCCAAGACAGACATTTCTTACAACAGATATAATCTCTATTTTAACTAGACATTAATAGAGAGTGAAAACTAAGAAAGCTCTTTGCCTATCTCTGAGTAGAAAACTCTTTGTTTACCTCATTCTATAAATAGAGAAAATTATATATCTTAGAAATAATTAATCATTGCGAAATGAAAAATAAATTTAAACTAAAGCTTTTAAACTGAAAAAAGTTTAAATTAAAAGCTTGTTTTATAAGACTAAACTTCCTTAAGGATATTCAGTTTTTTTGTTTAACTTAAATTAATAACTATTCTTAAATCTATTATCATATAAAATACTAGAGCTTTTTTAACCTGACATCGGTTGAGAGTGAAAACTAAACTAGCTAACAGTCTTAAAGAAAGCTCTTTGCCTATCTCTGAGTAGAAAACTTTTTGTTTACATCATTTATTTTATAACTAGAGACAATTTAGGGAATATTTCTTAGAAATAATTTATCATCACAAAATGAAGAATAATTATTCTTAAATAAATTAATGCTTAAGCGTTTAAAATGAAAAAAGCTAAATAAATTAAAAGCTTATCTTATTAGACTAAACTTGCTAAAGATTATTTAGTTTTTTTTTTAACCCAAATCAATAATTCTTCTTAAATCTATTTTCATATAAAACGCTAAAGCTTTTTAATAGAAAAAGCTTGTACAACATATATAAGTCTATTTTAACCAGTTATCGATTGAGAGTGTCTTTAAGAAAGCTCTTTGTCTATCTTTGAGTAGAAAAAGTCTTTGTTTACCCTATTTATTCTATAAATAGAGAAAATTTAGGGAATATTTCGATCTTAAATATATTAAAACTTAAGCTTTTAACTTGCAAAAAGCTTTATAAATTAAAAGCTTATATTATTACACTAAACTTGCTTAAGATTATTCAGTTTTGTTTTTTTTTTATAACTCAATACAATCATAATTATTCTTTAATCTATTATCATATAAAATGCAAAAGCTTTTTAATAGAAAAAGCTTCTAACAGAAAAATTTCTTATTAAAGATTATTTTTTTAAAGCTTTAGTCTGTTAACTAATTTTTTAAGAAATGTTTATTTTAAGCAAAATAATTTAATTCAATATTATTGTGTTCTTTCAAATCTATGACCACCTGATAACTGCTAAAGCTTTTTAAAGAATAAAAGCTTTATAAATTAAATCTTTTTATTAGATATATTAGTTTTAAATGTTTTTTTATAATTTTTGCAATGTAAATTTAATAGTTTTACAAAATTTGCGATCATTAGAAACTATTAAAGCTTTAGTATAGAAAAAAGCTTTACAATATCAAAGCTTTTAGCATTAAAATCAATCTTTTTAGATTTTTTAGTTTATCTCTATGAAATAAGTAGACTATTCTTAACTTATCTAAAATATATAATTACTTGACGTTTCTTAAGCTTTTTAATATGAAAAAAGCTTAATAAATTAAAAGCTCTTATGACAAAAATCACCTAAATGGAAACTATCCTAAATAGGTTAATCTGTAACTTTAAATTAAAATACTACAATATAAAGCAAAAAGCTTTATATAAGAAAACTTTTATTGGAAAAAGCTTGTTTACAATTTTATCATAATAACTAAAAAGTTTATTTTCATTTCGTTTATAACAGATTTTTAAAATCAAAATTGTGGATAATTTTTAAATTCTTAAACAAAGTAGAAAAGTCCATTCGTCTGTCTGTTGAAAACACGATCGAACGAACTGGAGGGGACAAATAATTTCCTCAAATGCCCTATATGCGCCAAAAAAAGTTCTTATTACATTATCCATAACTTGCTCTAAACCCATTTTTAAATACATCTAACATATGGCAAACATTGTAATTTTTGTATATTTTTCTAATTATTATAATGTTTTGCACATGTTTTTCTAAAAAAAAAAAAAAAAAAAAAAAACAAATAAATATTTTGTTCATTTTCATTACAAATTTTACAATTTAACAAAGCTTTACTTTATGCAAAAAAAAACAGCCATTAACATTTTACTGCAAAAAAATCTTTTGATGTTTTAAATTCTCTCCTCCTCCTCCTCCCATTACACCGCGATGTCATACAACGAAAAATTCCTGTTAATTCGCCGTATGACACATTTTTCTGTATAAAATGTATTTGTTTATATATTATTAATTTAATTCTCTATGAAGTTTTTTATGCAACATTAACGATTTTTATGACTAAATGTATGAGTTGTAAAAATAAATGTGTTTAATATAATGTTTATTAGTTTGTTACCAAGTAACAAAAATCATGTATAAACAAATAGGATTAACATAATAATAAATTGTTTATTTAATTAATTAAAATTAATTTATTTATTGATGAATTTTTTCACATATTTTTTTTCTTTCTTTTTTATTGCAGGTATGTGTACATTAAATTTAAATTACTAATTAAATAATGCGTTATTAAAAAAATCGGAGAGATATAACGAAGTAATGTGAGTAGAGAAATTTCTGTTTTTGTTGAAAATTCTTTTTTAAGTGTTATAAAGATGATTAACGATTGTTACGTAGTAACTGACATTTTTAATTGAATATGAAATGATTATGCTAAATGATTGGAACTGAACTAGAACTGAACTAGAACTGAACTAGAACTGAACTAGAACTGAACTAGAACTGAACTAGAACTGAACTAGAACTGAACTAGAACTGAACTAGAACTGAACTAGAACTGAACTAGAACTGAACTAGAACTGAACTAGAACTGAACTAGAACTGAACTAGAACTGAACTAGAACTGAACTAGAACTGGACTAGAACTGAACTAGCACTGAACTAGAACTGAACTTGCACTGAACTAGAACTGAACTAGAACTGAACTAGAACTGAACTAGAACTGAACTAGAACTGAACTAGAACTGAACTAGAACTGAACTAGAACTGAACTAGAACTGAACTAGAACTGAACTAGAACTGAACTAGAACTGAACTAGAACTGAACTAGAACTGAACTAGAACTGAACTAGAACTGAACTAGAACTGAACTAGAACTGAACTAGAACTGAACTAGAACTGAACTAGAACTGAACTAGAACTGAACTAGAACTGAACTAGAACTGAACTAGAACTGAACTAGAACTGAACTAGAACTGAACTAGAACTGAACTAGAACTGAACTAGAACTGAACTAGAACTGAACTAGAACTGAACTAGAACTGAACTAGAACTGAACTAGAACTGAACTAGAACTGAACTAGAACTGAACTAGAACTGAACTAGAACTGAACTAGAACTGAACTAGAACTGAACTAGAACTGAACTAGAACTGAACTAGAACTGAACTAGAACTGAACTAGAACTGAACTAGAACTGAACTAGAACTGAACTAGAACTGAACTAGAACTGAACTAGAACTGAACTAGAACTGAACTAGAACTGAACTAGAACTGAACTAGAACTGAACTAGAACTGAACTAGAACTGAACTAGAACTGAACTAGAACTGAACTAGAACTGAACTAGAACTGAACTAGAACTGAACTAGAACTGAACTAGAACTGAACTAGAACTGAACTAGAACTGAACTAGAACTGAACTAGAACTGAACTAGAACTGAACTAGAACTGAACTGAACTAGAACTGAACTAGAACTGAACTAGAACTGAACTAGAACTGAACTAGAACTGAACTAGAACTGAACTAGAACTGAACTAGAACTGAACTAGAACTGAACTAGAACTGAACTAGAACTGAACTAGAACTGAACTAGACTAGAACTGAACTAGAACTGAACTAGAACTGAACTAGAACTGAACTAGAACTGAACTAGAACTGATCTAGAACTGAACTAGAACTGAACTAGAACTAAACTAGAACTAGAACTGAACTAAAACTGAACTAGAACTGACCTAGAATTGAACTAGAACTGAACTAGAACTGAACTAGAACTGAACTAGAACTGAACTAGAACTGAACTAGAACTGAACTAGAACTGAGCTAGAACTGTGCTAGAACTGAACTAGAACTGAACTAGAACTGAACTAGAACTGAACTAGAACTGAACTAGAACTGAACTAGAACTGAACTAGAACTGAACTAGAACTGAACTAGAACTGAACTAGAACTGAACTAGAACTGAACTAGAACTGAACTAGAACTGAACTAGAACTGAACTAGACCTGAACTAGAACTAGAACTGAACTAGAACTGAACTAGAACTGAACTAGAACTGAACTCGAACTGAACTCGAACTGAACTAGAACTGAACTAGAACTGAACTAGATCTCAACTAGAACTGAACTCGAACTGAACTAGAACTAAACTAGAACTGAACACAAACTGATCTCTACTTTCCATACTAGTTCATTTTATAAAAATTCTTCGAAATTTCATGTCTATTTAAATGTTTTTTGCATTAAATATTCCTATAAATTTAATTAATATAACAACCAACCACTTGGAAGCACTTTAATTTTGTTTATATAAAAATGTTTACAACATTTTTTTTATATTCCTGTAATTAAATTAACTTTAAATGGAAATTCAAATTAAATGGAATAACAACTTCATTAACCAACAACTATTCAAAAAATCAAACAAACAAAAAAAATGAAATAAAATTGTTGGCCTAAAGTGAGTTATGGTACTTAACAATACAAAAAGAGAAAGAAAACTACAACAACATTATTAAGCCACAACAAATAACAACAATCATCATAATCATCATCATCATAGTTATATCCTTAACAATAAAAAGTAGCATCATTATCCTGTAAATAACAGCAGCAACAAATTAACTTTAGAATATATATTGAAATTACCAAAATGAAAACAACCTCAACAATAAGCAAGAACAACTATAGTATCCCAACCGATCGGGGTGGTGGTCCCAATTAAGTCTGTTGAAAGAATAGAACAAATTAGTAGTTTTTGAAGTTAATGAAAATTTCATAGGAATAACTTATTACCAAGTAGTGGTAAGTTAAATATTACTTACTCCTACGTAAGTATCTCTCGCACTATCTCTCTCTTCTCTGCATTACTTGGAAACAACAAAGTGATGTATGAAACTATAATATAGTTTATAGTTTCAATTCAGCCAAGTAGTTGGCATTAAAGAATGGATTGCTTTGAATCCTTTTAAACTGTTGGAACATTAGAATTGTTCACTGCAACCACATAACTCTACAGAAATATATTATCAAATTTCGTACATGTGTGATGTAAACTACAAGTATATTTGTAGTTTACACTCATTCAGTTAAGTTTGAGGGTGTAAAATTACACAGTTACTTGATTGCTTGTAATCCCAACTATATTTTAAAGATGGTCGATAGGAATAAAAAAGTTCACTCTATCATTTTGCGACCTCTCATTAGCGTTGTATAACCTTAAAATTTTAGTCCAGTTTAAAGAGAGAGAGAGAGAGAGAGAGAAATATCAAGAAATGCTATTCTGATCAATTCAAAGTCTCGACGTATATGATGGATTTATACTTCGATCTTAAACCCCAAAATTTTAGTCCAGCTTATAGAGAGCGAGAGAGAAAAATATCATTAAATGATGTTCTGATCTACTATATGTTCCCAGTAAACTTTGTTTTTATTCCAAATATAGCACAGTTTATCCCTGTGGGAAGAACAAAGTCTCGGCTTATTTGATAGATTCATACTTCGATCTACCGGTTGCGTCTGGACTCAACAGAGTCCATCCCATTTATGTGGTTCTAAACGTAAATGACGTTTTTACATCTCGGAAAAAAAGTACAATGGGGCGATGGTGAGTCGCATAAAATCTCTAACAGTGGTTGAAAAAGTCCACCCTGAAATAGGCCAACACGGCAGGTGTTCATGTAAAGAACTTCAACATTCATTGTGATTCATCATTATTGAACACATAACTAATCAAATGCTCAAAATTGTCAACGCAAATTTACAATTTCATATTCGGAAGTATGTTTGTTTTTCTCGAAAACTTATTTGTTCAACTTACAATCGGTGTTGTACGGTTTTTGTTTAAAAAAATTGCATTTGAAAAATGTTTATGACATACAACGATACGACTTCGATTGTGAATTCGACAATTGTATCTCCTAATACAGATCAAGCCTTCAAATGTCAGTTGAACATCACTCTGATATGAGTTTCTCCATCATAAATACACCAAAACGTCATAATCTTCTTTTTTTGGAGTATTGAGATATGATATTCGATCGATCATTTTGAGAATTAATCAAACGCTCAAAATTATTATTGTAAATTTAAAATTTCTCAATCTAAAGTATATTACAGAATGATATGCTAATTGATCATATGAAAGTGAGACTGTTTTTTCCCATTTTGAGCTCGTGAACTACACAAATCTCTCTGAATACCATACGTGATATGAGTGCCTTCATCACAAAAGCTTGTTGAAAATACTGAGGAGAACACCAAATCATTATTATGTTCTCTATTGGAGTATGCAGATATGATCTGATCGCTCATATCGAAAATTATCCAAACGTTTTAATAAATGATATGCTGATCGATCATGTCCATGTTGTGGAAAACTTATTTGTTTCCACAAACCCAGATCAGGTCTTCATATTTCAGTCTATCTACACTCTGAAATCCATAATATTATGATCGATCATATTGAAATGTAAACGCTCAAAAACGTTATCGCAAATTTGTAAATTTCTCAATCAAGTATATTCGTATATGATCGATCATATGGGAGATGAAAACGGTTTTTTTTTAATATTATCTCCTAATACAGATCAAGCTTACAAATGTCAGTTGATCTTCACTGTGAAAGTCATAAGTTTTATGAGTTTCGCTGTCATCAAAGCTTTGTTTAAGAAGCTGAAGAGCCTTAATAGTATGATCGATCATATTGAAACGTAAACGCTCAAAAACGTTATCTCAAATTTGTAAATTTCTCAATCAAGTATATTCGTATATGATCGATCATATGGGAGATGAAAACGTTTTTTTTTTTTAATATTATCTACTAATACAGATCAAGCTTACAAATGTCAGTTGATCTTCACTGTGAAAGCCATAAGTTTTATGAGTTTCGCTGTCATCAAAGCTTTGTTTAAAAAGCTGAAGAGAACACCAATTCGTTACGATCTTTTTCGTAAAAGTATTAATAAATGATATTCCAAACGATCATATCGCTATTCAAACCTTTTAAATCAAACCAAAATTTCCAAATTATTTATAAATTTTTTAACCTTCAAGTCTAGTTTATTAACCAAAACTTAAATAGAGATATAGATTAATACAAAACTAACTTACATCTCTATATATGGTAAAATGTTTCAATAACTCTATATAAATCTTATAAAAATATGTGTATTGAAGCCTTTTACAGTTACTATTTATTGCAATAGTTTTATTTTTTCTTTTAAACATTTCGCTAGGTTATTGGGTTTGTGATGCCACAATAATAGTTGTTAAAGTAAAACAGAAATACCACGCAGTTGTTAACTTGCAACAGCAATTGAATAGAGTACTACAAGTAGTACGTATAATAATGGATGGCATGTAAGTGCATCATCATATCGTGCATTACTACTGTGTTTAAAAGTTTTTTTTTTCAAAAACCAAAAAAAATATGCAGTTGATTGCAATAATGAAACTTGAGATTGTAGATGATGCTGTAGGTATATATAGAAGTTTTTTATTTTTTGTTTTTGCTGGATTTATTGCACGAATCTATCTAACTGGAAAAAGCAAAGAATTAAGAAAAAAAAAAATAACACACGTACCATAACATTGCTGTTACTGGCTGTCATAACAATAGTGTAAAATGAGAAGAAAAAAAACTACAGAAAACTGCATCAAAAAATAGAAAATGAGTAACGAACAATTTACATAAGTTATAAGTTAGACACGTTGAATTTGCTGCAACAACTGCAACTACAACAATAACAACATCATTATCATCACATACCAAAAAAAAAAAAAAAACAGCAATTGCAACAAACCCATCATAATCAGTTGTTAGATGAGGATGGCTTTTTTCCATATTGTTAATATATGTTGTTTTTTCTTTTCTATTTGTGTAATTTTAGTTAAAAATTGTTTTGTTATTGTTGCTTTTTTTGTAAAAACCTTACAAAACAATAGATGAAATTGGACGGAACTGATGTAATTTGGAAAGTTGCTATTTCAATTGTAAAGGTTATTTATTGGTTTTTAATTTAAATATTATTTTAGATTTGAATTGAAGTTACAAAAAGGTTTTGAGGTTTGTAAAGACATTTTTTTAAAAAAATAAACTTTATGAAAAACTTAAGTAAGACACATTTTTGTTTAAATCAGAAAACTCAAAATTTAATCAATTTTAAATGTACTATTTTAAAGAGTATTCCAGAGAGATCTTTCTATAATCTATAGTATAGATTCTAGATCGATCGAAGTAAAAAGTGGTTCAATTGGCCAATGTTTAGAATATAAGGAAAGGGTGAAACCAAACCTCTCAACAATTTTTTGTAAAAAAGTTTTTAAAATTGATACCGGAATCCTGCACACCTGGAAAAAAAACATTGTTGTGGTAACCATGTAACATATTATAGTTTAGTTGTGATTGGAGTCTAAACATTTTAATGTTATTGTAATAATTTTAATACATCATAATATTAATATTTTTATCATAATATTGTTATACATAATCACATTATAATTTAATTCATAAAAAACACATTCTAAACAAACTAAAATACTTATACATTTAATGTTATAAACCAAATGAGAATTACTGCAATTCATTAAAGTGTTACGTAAAACACATGAACAATAATGTGTGAGGCAAATTTTTTTTTTTTTTTGCTGATGTAACAGCGTATCATAATGTCCAATTGAATAATGTCCATAGATCTTATGACTTTTTTAAAATGTCATAATGTCCATGAACATTGTGACACTATTAAAAAACAGAAATTTATTGGGAAATTTGTTTAAAATTTAAGAAAGGTACACTCTTATCCCGAAAAGAAATGCTCCTAAATTTGGTGTATGTTACATTTTGGACTCCTATTAAAAAGTGTCGTGGATAGACGACCTTCGGCCGGTCGCTGGTGTTTCAAACTCTGGGGTATTTCGAACACCGGCTTCGCTAAATTAAGCATTTTTTTGATAAATGGACACTTTTAAATCCATGGACTTGTTCTCCCATTGCTCATGGACATTATGACACGCCACCGCAAACATATAACAACAAAATATATAATTTAGTTAAAATATTTACAATTACTACAATACAGTTAAAAACCTATTCAAATTATAATAATGAATGAGTTTTTGTTAACAATATATCGTTGCAGTAAATATAGACAAATTTTAGTAACCATGTCGAAACTTTTTTTCTCTACGTGTGTTGCTTGAAAACGTTTTGAAATTTCTGCACGATTAGCTTAGTTACTTAAGTTAGTTAAACTGTACTGTGAGTTTACGGTGTAAAACATATATTTTACAGTAAACTAAGTATAGTTGTTGCAACCATGTAGAACATTTTGAAATTTCAGCATGAGTAGCTCTCAATGTCAGTTAGTTGGGTAAAGTGTTAGTTATTTAGTTACTTACTTACTTACTTACTTACTTACTTACTTACTTATTTACTTAGTTATTTAGTTAGTTAGTTAGTTAGTTAGTTAGTTAGTTAGTTAGTTAGTTAGTTAGTTAGTTAGTTAGTTAGTTAGTTAGTTAGTTATTTAGTTAGTTAGTTAGTTAGTTAGTTAGTTAGTTAGTTAGTTAGTTAGTTACTTATTTACTTACTTACTTACTTACTTACTTACTTACTTACTTACTTACTTACTTACTTACTTACTTACTTACTTACTTACTTACTTACTTACTTACTTACTTACTTACTTACTTACTTACTTACTTACTTACTTACTTACTTACTTACTTACTTACTTACTTACTTACTTACTTACTTACTTACTTACTTACTTACTTACTTACTTACTTACTTACTTACTTTACTTACTTACTTACTTACTTACTTACTACTTACTTACTTACTTACTTACTTACTTACTTACTTACTTACTTACTTACTTACTTACTTACTTACTTACTTACTTACTTACTTACTTACTTACTTACTTACTTACTTACTTACTTACTACTTACTTACTTACTTACTTACTTACTTACTTACTTACTTACTTACTTACTTACTTACTTACTTACTTACTTACTTACTTACTTACTTACTTACTTACTTACTTACTTACTTACTTACTTACTTACTTACTTACTTACTTACTTACTTACTTACTTACTTACTTACTTACTTACTTACTTACTACTTACTTACTTACTTACTTACTTACTTACTTACTTACTTACTTACTTACTTACTTACTTACTTACTTACTTACTTACTTACTTACTTACTTACTTACTTACTTACTTACTTACTTACTTACTTACTTACTTACTTACTTACTTACTTACTTACTTACTTACTTACTTACTTACTTACTTACTTACTTACTTACTTACTTACTTACTTACTTACTTACTTACTTACTTACTTACTTACTTACTTACTTACTTACTTACTTACTTACTTAGTTAGTTAGTTAGTTTGTTAGTTAGTTAGTTACTTAGTTAGTTAGTTAGTTAGTTTATTAGTTTATTAAATAGTTTGTTAGTATATAATTTCGACAAAAGGGTACAAACTATTTCTTCCTATACACCACATTTTCATAAATATTACGAAAAAGGGTTAGAAAAAAATCATAATATTTTCATAAGAAATTAACTAAAAATTACTTTTTTCAAAGGAGAAATGACACAGTTCCACATTGAGTTAAGGGTGTCACGAAAGCTTAGCTGGTGGTGTGCTAGCCCGTCTGTCTGGGCGTTGTGGGTTTAATTCCCACCAGATACTCAGGTCTGCAATACTACAACTGGTTGATGGAACTCTCCACTGCTATCATCCATTAAAACTTCTTCCTTTTTAGTAGTTATTCCATTTTAACACTTCTTTATTTCCAACTTTAACAAATGACAAATTTCCTTAAGCGTAACAAGTATTAGAATATTTAAACATGAAAATAAATGAGAGTTTTTTCTTTTAAAAAAGCTTTTAGCATTCAGGTAACAAACATTTTATTACTAATATAAGTATGGAATAAAATAAACGAATAAGGACGACAACAACCTGACCAACACTACTAACACTACAATTCTATTTCAAATACTAAAACACACCAACAACAACAAAAAAACAAGCAAACATGTTTGCAAGTCAAGTTAAATGAAAATTTAAATATTTAAACAAGGATAAAAATACTACTAGTAGTATATGAGCACTATACTGAATACAATATTTTTTTATTTCTTGTAAAATTGTGTTCTTTTCCGTTCTGCACTATAAAAGTTGTGTCTGTGTGTATGTGTGTCAAAATGAAACACAACAACAGCGAAAATTATTATACATTGAAAATATAAATAAATGATGACATCATCATACATGTTTTACAGGTAAAAATAATACATTTAAAAATGAACACAAGAAAAACATGCACAAACATGTTTGTTTTTTAACAAAAAAAAACATACCATCAACACTTAAATATTAAAATGGAACATGGCAAAAAGGACACGAAGAAAATACACAAATTTAAAAAACAAATTGAGAGAACAAAAAAAAAACGAAAAATACGTTATAACCATTTGCAACAACAGGTCAATAAAGTAAAGAAATGTTTAAGTGATAGAGAGAAGAATTTGATAGTTAGTGAGTTAGTATAAACAAGTGATAAAATAGAGTATGGGGAATAAAATGATAAAATAGGGTTTAAATAAATACAAATGCATTTAATTTAAAATGTACTTTTAAACATTTGGATGTAAAAACTTCAAGAAAACATTTGCAAGACTGTTGGATAATTAATCAGTAAACTGAGTCTTTTTCGATTCCTTTTTAACTGAAATTTACACTTTAATATTATATTATGATCAGAGATTAAGAGCATCGTGCAAAAGAGCAATAAATGTTTCGAATATAATTAAAAATTTGAAAAAATCTAGCATGACTATTGCCCAACGTTCCATACGTCACGCTTTAGATATTTATAGGTGATAGTTAGAAGACATATTTAAAAATACAAAAAAATTATCTTCTAAATGAGATCGGAAAATCATCGCATATATGATCTTTTAAACGTGCAGAAGAATCAAAAATATGATTTAAAAAAAAAACAAAAAATTATTCTATCTGAGCTATTGTCAAACTTTGAATACGTTACGATTTAAATAATAAGAAAAGTCTTTGTATTTAGAAAAATGTACAAAAAGGATATCTTGCAAACTAAGTATACCCTACACCATTTTAGTGGGGAGGGTATATTGGGTTTATGCTGATGTTTGTAACGCACAATAATATTGATCCTATACCCACCTTAAAGTATACCAATCGGCTCAGAGTCGATTTAGCTATGTCCGTCCGTCCATGTAAACCTTGTAATTTTAAAGATAATTCAATGAAATTTGGTGCATTATCTTCTATTATCCTAGGGACGACCCCTCTTGAAAATAGTTATCATCGGTCCATTATTTCACCTAGGCCCCATAGAACTGAACCGAACAAATAGGGCTTTTAAGTTCATAATTATGTTTAATATACTCGTATCTCGACAAAAAGCTGCAAAACCATGTTCTATACTAGTCTTGATGACCCTGGTGAACTTTATTATTATAGGGCCTCATTTCACCGTAGCCCCTCTAAAAAGCCCCCATGAAAATTTTACTTAAATATCCACAGTTTTATTAAACTTAAATGCCTTATTATGAAAACTTAATCACATTTTATTCATATACAGCTGTAGGGTATTATATGGTCGGCCTCGCCCAACTATAACTTCTTAATTGTTTTTATCTTCTAGATGTGTTAAAATACATTTTACAACATCTAAATAATATTAAGTTGAACATTAAGGGCTCTTCTGGACAAGAGTTAGAAAAAGAGTTTAAAATTGTTGTATTGACACTATTTAGTGTCTAAAAATAGTCAAATAAATGATTAATATTGTAATAGTAGTAATCTTAGACTTCTTTTCAAAGAAAAGTTCTTTTTACAAATTTATAAAAAGGGGGAAATCTCAAAAAAGGCTAAGATTGTTGTTAAAGCTTTTAAACTTCTCAAATGAGTTGTTACAACTGACACCCTCCTTGTAAACATCATGCACACATACAAACATATGTATATACACATGTATGTATTTCAAATGCGTTAAAAAGGTGTGTAATATGAAAACATATTTCAGAATTAATACATAAACCTTACATCAACATTAATATTATTTTCGTATTTTTTAAAAAATATTTTGCAGAAAAAAACAAAATAAATCAAACTAAAAAACAAAAATAATGTTGCTTGCTTGAAAGGTTTGAAAATCAACACACACACACATAGCAACAACAATAACAACAACCTCAATCAACCAACCAACCAACAACTGTTGTTAAAACTTAACAAAATCGCAAATATAACAGCAGCAACAATAATAGCAACCAACAATAGCAAAAAAAAAAAAAAAAAAACTAAATAAAATCTACGTTTTATGCCGCACTTGACTAACCAAGCGCAGATTTAATTGTAATTGAGTTTGTTTCTTTTTTTTCTCTCTCTCTTAGTTTTATATTTTACTATTAACATTATTATGTTTATATGTATGTATGTATGTATGTATGTCTGTTGTTTTAACTTTTAGGTCCGTCTATGTTTTGGTGTGTCAGTGTGGCAAACTAAAACAATTGTTGTTTGTTGTCTGTAATATTTGTTACAAAGTTAGTTAGTAACAGTTGTTTTAGTTAATATTAATTATAATGTTGTTCTTGTTTTTTTTTTAAGTTGATTCTTTTCTATATTTTTTTCTTCTTTATAAGTTATTTGTTGTTGATAGTTGTTGCTTTTTTATATTGCCTTAATAATAAATCTTATTGTAAGCTGCTATTGTCAGAGTGTAAAAAGTGTATTTTACTTGCCGCTGGTTAGCTGCTAGTTATTTTATAGTTCTTGGCGGTTTTTACTTTAATATTTTTAGAGTTTTTTTTCTGGCAGCAGAGCAGATGTACTAAAATGTTAGCTTAAGAGAAAACTCTAATTTGTTTTTAAATTTGTAATAATATTTATTAGTAAAATAGAAGGAAAGTACAGTCGGGCATGACCGACGATATAATATCTTACACCATGAGTACATTTTTAAAATTTTTATTTTTCATAAACAAACTTTTTCATTAAACAAACTTAATTCAAATACTTTATTAATAAAAAACAAAATTTTCTAAATGAGGCCGATCAAACATGGGCCGATCATCAGTAAATTTAGGAAAAGGGTATAGTTTTAAATAACAGTTAATTTTGTTGAGTTTCATTGCGATAAAAATGGTTACAAGTCAATTTTAGACGTTTAAGACATTTTTGAAGAGAGGTTTTCGTAATGAGAGGCTCAAATAAGAACCAATCATTACGAAAATCTGCAGTGTCATTTATACTTATATAAAACTTGTTTGTGCCAATTTCAAGAGAGATAATAGTATATTTGACGTAATTATGACATAAAAAGCTCAAATCGGTAGGTACGGTTCTATGGGGGCTAGCTGAAATAATGGACCAATTTCAACCATTATCAATAGGCTTCGTCCCTGTGCCAAAAAAACATGCTTGGTCCAAATTTCATAAAATTATCTTGAAAATTGCATCCTATACTTTGCGCATAAGGTTTAGATGGACAGCCAGCCGGACAGACAGTCAGACGGACGGACGGACGACAGTCATGTCTTAATCGACTCAAAAATGATTCTGAATCGATCGGTATACTTTAGGGTGGAAATATTGGACCAATATTTGTGTGTGTTACAAACATCCGCACAAACGTATAATAGCCTTCCCACTATAGTAGTGTAGAGTATAAAAAGCTTAGAAATTTTAGCTTGAAATGGTGAATTGTTGAACTATGCTTTTGAGTTTTAAAAGTTTTTATATCAAAGCTTTTGGTAGAATAAAATTTCTTGAATTTATACTTTTTTGAATATTTGTGTTCAATTTTTAGGGCATTTGGACCGTTGAGTAATTTCTAGTAAAAAATTTTAACAATCTAACTAAATAACTACCTAAATAACTTAATAAATCACTAACTAAACTAGTTTAGATAAGTCTATAGTCGATAGACCAGTCCATACACTAATCCATTCAATCGTCTATAGAACAGCCGATGTACTATACCCAGCTTCCAAAAAAGCAAAGAAAAAGTAGAATAGAAGTACTGAAAAAGGCCTGAAGAAGTGATGACTTTAGCGCAGGCTTGTAATAGGAGGGATGCATTAACCACCTTACCTGTTAATGAATGTAAATAGGCTACTTCATTGACTACTTGCAGAATAGTTTATTGGTTATTCCAAAGAGAACTTAAGCTCTTTCCTAATTGTTTGAAGTTTAAACTATTACATTATTTTATAAATATATATTATGCAAATTATTAATTATAATTTTTTTCTCTTTTTTCGTTGCAGGTATGTTATATGAGCTTTAATAATCTTTAACTAATATAAGGTAAATGTTTTTTGTTAACTATTTAGACAAAAAATAACTCTATTTGTAAAAATATTTATTGAGTATTTACTCTATTTTGCATACACTGCATATGGTAGCATCCTAAAAATATGCAATATTTTTTTTCGAACAGCTCTAGGAATATTCTCGAATGATGAAATTATCTTTAACAGATCAAAAAGTATTTTAATTATTTATATGTATATTACTACTACCTATAGTTACATTGTACCTTTATTTCTAAATCTCTTTTACTTAATTCCATTTTTCCTCCAAAAAGGAACAAAAATAAAATTTCAAAAACTTCCTCACATATTAACATTCATTGCTTAGCATAAAAGAAAATTTTCAGTTTTTCATTTCGATCAACAAACGTTTTATAATCAAGTCACGTCTTTTAATTGGTTTTTAACAACATTATGTTCTCTCTAACCTTTTACCTCTTTTTTTTTTTTGCTATCATTAAGCAAATATTGAAAATTAACCAATTGTAAATTGCAGTACATGTATAAAGACCAAATAGACACACATACATATGTACACAAACCTAATACACATTTCCATGGAAAACATTTGTAAACCATTTAAAATAAATTGCGAAGGAAAACTAAAACTAAATTTAGCCATCAACTAAAAACAGAGTGTTTATTTAGCAGCCAGAATAAAAAATATACATATTTGAAAATTCATAGAGTTTAGTTTCTAATGCGGTTTTATTTTTAGCAAATAATGATATAGAATATCAAAGAAAAAAAATATTTAAATTACTCGTCATATATGCGGATGATGCACCAGCAAATCAAATAAACGTGTAATATTTTATTTGAACTCCTACTGTTTGTAGGGCTCGTCCATTAATATTAGTTTAAAAGGAAATGCTATTTGAATGTTGAATAAATTGAGATAACCACAATATACGCATCCTATTTTTTTAATTTGTATTTGTGTGGAAGTGGTATTTTACATATTCTGAGAGATAAATTTCAATGGAAATTAATAAATTTTTTATATATATATTGGAACTGATGACCATTAGAATCAAGGTTAATAAATAAAGGAAAACATTAAAGAAATAAAAATTAAAAATAAAGGGTTAATGAAAAAATATTCTGTAAAGAAAAGTTTTTTTCAATATTTTTTTCCAAAAAAGAGTCTCTAAGGGAGTCTCTAAGGGAAACTGAAGAAATCTTGACTTACAACGACTATTTACAGAAAAACTCTCTCTCTCTCTCTTACGTAAAAAAACACTAGAGAAACTTTTATACAGAAAACTTTGTCGAAAGAAAATTTTCTAAGAAAACCTCTTTAGTAAAAATAGACAGATTTTTAAGACTCTCTTTTTAAAAACTCTTTAGAGAAATTGTTTGAAGAAAAAATGTTTTTTCTTTTCTAAAGAAAAAATTTCTTAGAAAAATACTCTTTATAAAAGCGTTTCCAATAGGAAGCTCTCTACCATGAAACATGTCTAAAGAAAAATCTCTTTTAAGAAAACTCTCTGGTAATACACTTTTCTAAAGAAAACTCTATTTTTTTGAAAAAATTAAAAAAAAAATCTCTTTAAAGAAACTTTTCTAAAAAAGCTCTTTTTAAAGAGACGTTTAGAAAAAAAGTCTCAAAAAAAAACTTTTCTTAAGGAAGCTCTCTTGAAAGAAACTTCTCTAAATAAAACTCTATTTAAAGAAGTTTTTCTAAAGGAACTTTTCTAAAGAAATGTTCATTCATGACATTTTTCTATAGAATTTTCTAAAGAAAGCTCTGTTAAAAAAAAACTTTTCTAAAGAAAACTCTCTTTAAAAGAATTTTACTAAAGAAACTGTTCTAAAGAAACTTTTCTAATGAAAGCTCTCTGAAAAATAAATTTGTATAAAGAAACTTTTATTTTAAGAAAAATATTTTTATAGAAAACTTTCTTTAAAGAAACTTTTCTAAAGAACTTTTTAAAAAACTTTTCTAAAGAACTCTATTTTAAGAAAATCTTTTTTAGAGAAAAAAACTTTTTTAAAAAAACTTTTCTAAAGAAATTATTCTCAAGAAACTTTTATCAAGAAACAATTCGAAATAAAACTCTCTTTAAAGAAACATTCCCAAAAAAAATACTTTTTCTTCCTTTTTAAATAAACTTTTCTAAAGAAGACTTTCTTTAAAGAAAATTCCCAAAAAAACACTTTTTCTGTCATTTCAAACAAACTTTTCTAAAGAAAACTTTTTATAAAGAAACTTTTTATAAAGAAACTTTTCTAAAGAAAACTCTCTTCTAAGAAAAACTTTTTTCTTGAAATAAAATTTTTTAACGAAATCTCTCTAAAGAAAAACTCCTCTAAAAACTCTAATTAAAGAAATCTCTCTAAAGAAAAACTCCTCTATAAACTCTCATTAAAGAAGCTTTTCTATAGAAATCACTCTTAAAAGAAACTTTTTTAAAATAAAAACTCATTCCATGGAATTCTTTTAATAAAAACTCTCTCCAGCAAAATTTTTCTACAGAAAGCTGTCTGTAAAGGAAATTTTAAATTTTCAGGACTAACTAAAGCAACCTCTGTCTGAAGAGGAACATTTCTAAAAAAAATCTTCTACAAAATTTCTTTTAAAGAAAGTTTTCTATAAAAGGAAATTCAGAAGCAATATATCTAACTCTTCAGGAGTTATGTTTTTTATTTTTTTTTATTTTTCAACTGTTTTTTTTAGCCTAAATAAATTTTCAATAATTTCTTAACTTTACGGCCATTTTTTAACACCATCGCATGTATACATAAATATTATTAAATTATTTATAACAATACATGCACATTCATATAAAACAAAAAAAAAACAACAACAGTAAACCTCCGGCCTTAACATCATGCAATTTTCCGTTTTCTTCCATTTGTTTTTTATGCCACAAAAAAGTAAAACGTTTTATTCATATTTTTTACAAACATTTAACAGAAAATTTTTGTTAAACTAAAAAAAAAGTTGCACACTTATGCATGCAATATGCCGCTGTATTGCATATTAAATTCCTTTTTTTCTAGAAGGATATTTTTTTGTTTGCTTGTAAAAGTTTGCAAAACACATGCAGAGTAAAACTGTTATGGTGGAGTAAGTAGTAGTAGTAGGCAGTCACCTTTGGTAGGAAACCAAAACTACAATATAGTTTATTGATATGAGCCTAGAGTAGTAGATATATATTTAAATATGCTATAGAGTTTATAAGAAAAAATATAGTTACAGTGTCTACTGATACAATGCAAAATATATTTGTATATTATAGTACACGATTTGTTTAATTGTTGCAATATCGTTATTCATTATTAATTTTAGCACTGAGTGTTAACTAAATTATATTTTATTCATCATTTGTATATTTGCTCGGTTAAAATATATGTAGCATATTTAAAGGGTTTTTTAGGTTTCCACCTTTGGAATATGAAAACTGTTGTTTTATTCACTCTATATATACACTTAGTTATTTTTGTAGTTTTTTTTATTATACATTTTTATTTGTGCGATTGTTTACCTTGTTTATTTAGGCGTTTAACTTTCTGCCATTTCTTTACAAACTAAAATAGTTTGTTTTATGCATGAATTCATAATTTTGGTTGTTTTATTGTTCCCTACAAAGCAAGATATCCGATAGTGTTACAATTTAAGTTTGCAGCGCTTTCTTCTTTAAAGAACCGTAGCTCTAGAGAATTTTTTTTAAGAAAAAAAATTTCCTAAAGATAACTTTTACTCTACCTCACTCTCTAACAAACAAACTCGAAAAACTTTTGAAAAGAAAAAAATATTTTCTCATAAACAAACTCTCTTTAGAGCAGAAAAACGCTATGAGCTGTTTTGTAGTCTTGCTTTTACTCGAACGTAGTCAAAGAACTAATTCTCTCTGACTTTAGCTGTTTTAGAGAAACATTTTTTTAAGAAACTTTTTCCAGATAAACTTGTTTAAAGGAAATTGTGTCGATAGAAACTTTCTCTAGAGAAAAACAGTTTTCAAAACATTCTCTCAAGCAAACATTTTTTTACAAAAAACTCTATTTGCAGCACGTTTTTTAAAGCAAATATTAAACTTTTCTAAGGGAAATTTTTGTTCAATGAATTTGAATAGAAAAAACTCTCTTTAGTAAATTTTTCTCAAGCATTAGTAAAAGAAAATGTTAATAAGGTAAACTCTCTCCATCTCTCTTTAGATTTTTCTTTAAAAAGTTTACGAAAAAAATGTTCTTGACAACTTCTCTAAACAAAGATCTCTAAGCAGAAACGTTTTCAAAATTCTCTCTAGAGAAACTTTGCTTAAAAAAGCTCTTCTAACACAAAATGTCTGTAGAGATACTCGTTACAGACAAAGTTGTCTTATAAAAGCTATAGTTAAAGAAATTTCTATTCACAAAACTTTCAACAAACTTTTGTAAAGAAATTATTTTTCAAAGGAAACTTTTTCTACAAAAATTAACTTAAAGTAAAGTCCTTTGTAAAGAAAATTTTCTAAAGAAAACACTTTTCTTACAAAAAAATTTTCTCACAGAGGATTCACTGTAGAAAATTCACTTCTAAAGAAACCGCTTTAATCGCAAACATAAATAAAAAAACTCACTTTAGAAAGGTAATAATCCTGCCCACAAATAAAAGGAAAAAAAATTATTTCTAAAGAAACTTTCCTTAAGAAAACATCCTCTGGAGAAACTTGTCTTCAAAAAAAAAAACTCTCTACAAAAACTTTTTGTTTTAAGAACTCCGATTTTTCTATTTTCGAAAAGGAGCTGTATCTGGGGAAAGCTTTCTAAAGAAAACGATTTCCAGAAACAGGTTTCTGAAGAAATGTGTCTTAAAAAACTTTTCTAAAGAAATCTCTCTTAAAGAACCTTTTTTAACGCTATCTTAAGGAATATATTGACAAAAAAATACCTTTAGAGATAATTCTTTTTCAAAATCTATCTGAAGAAGATATTTTTAATTTCAGTAGAAAATTATTTCTATTGAATCTTCTCTTTTCACTTTTATAAAGAACTCTCTCCTTAAAAGCCTCACAAAAAAACTTTTTCGAAACCAACATAATTTAGAAATTTATCCATAAGAAAATGTGTCGAAAGAAAACTTTTTATAGAGAAACTTGTACAGGAAAACTTTGTCTAAAGTATAAACACACTATAGAGAGATTTTTTCTTTTTTACAAAACTAAAATTTGATTTTCTAAAGAAAATTTTCTCTAGAGAAAACTTTAAATCTTAAAGAATATTTGGACAAAAAAAAAACACATTCCAGGGTGATTTTTTGTTTCAAAAACTAATTAAAAAGAAATTTTTTCTAAAGAAAATTCTCTCTAGAGACTCTTTTCTCTTGTGAAACTTAACTTTTATTTTCTAAAGTAAATTATTTGTAGAAAATCTTCTCTCTTGCAAAAATAACTACAAAGAGGAAAAAAATAGAAAAGTACCGTATTTGATACAATCCCTTGTCAAAAGTGAGTACATTTGTTAACATTTAGACAAAGGCTGTGTACAAAATTTATATAACAACCAGTTATCATTTTGACAACCACCGTTGTAATTTTGTCAATTTATTGTTGTCATTTCAACAATTCATTTCATTTTGGCCAAGAAACCATTGTGATTTCATAAAACTCTTTAATTTTCATAAAAAAAATTCCATAAACACACCTATTTTCTTAACAAATACTCTTAATACTTTTTAGTGATCAAAATTTTATTGATATTATTTTATCAAAGAAAATTATTTTCTATCTTCTCAATTAACTTAAAAGGAAATGAGAAAATGAAACTTTATATTTAAAAAAAAAGAATAAAAATTATTAAATAAAAAACTTTAATAGTTTATTAACAAACTACTGCCATGCTCAATAGCATACAAATTAAAAAAAAAAAAATTTAAGTATTTTTCGACACACCTCTAGATACACATATTCAAACAAACTAGAAAATAAATTAAATTTACAGCACAATCATATCTTTTGAATGATATACAGAATAGGTAAAAATAAAATTACAATTATTGGCTGCTCCCAGTTTTTCTACATACACACTTACATATGTATTTAATATAATAAATTAACAAACAACAATACTCAGTTATATACATATGTATATGAATATAATATGATAACGTGTCCTATATTTGTAAATTTTTCCTATCATTATTTTTAGGGTTTTATATCCGTTTAATGGAAATTTTGCTATTGAATTTATATTTTACCGCATTTTCAAAGAATACAAATAAAACAACAACAACAACACACTTCATATTACTGCAGCATTTACTATATGCATGTGTTAACAATTACATATGTTACAGACAATTTGTTTAAATATAGTATATAGACAGACAGACAGACAGACAGACATACATATGTATATGTATACATACATATGTTTATTTGTATATTGCTTCATATTTGTAATGATGGTCATGATAATGATAATAATGATGACGTTTGCTGATGACCATAACAATACAATCTGGATAACCAATACGCAATGAAGCTAATCAAAAGCCATTAACTAGTATGGTACATAAAACACTTAACAAAACGAGGGTTTATTGGTAATTTTAATGCTTGATGGTAAAATAACTTTTTTCTACATCAACTTAATGTGTTTTTAACAAACTTTTCACTTTATTGAGTTTCATTTAGGAAACGCCTAAAATTATGCTATATTTTAAAGCAACTCTTGGAATATTCTCGAATAATTTGTTTAAAGAATCTTTTTAAAATTAAAGCTTGTTTAACAATCTTTTCTAAGCAACCATTCAACTAAGGAGTCTATCTTGAGGAACTTTTCTTAACAACAATCTTTTCTAAGCAACCATTCAACAATATTTTCTAAGCAACCATTCAACTAAGGAGTCTATCTTGAGAAACTTTTCTTAAGAAGTCAATTTCTTAAGAGAACTTTTTTAAAGAAAATTCTATCTAAAAATAAAATAATGATTTTTCTTTAAATAAAACACTTTTTAGGGAAACAATTTTCAAGTAAAGCAAGGAAAACTGCATCAAAAGAGGCAATTGTAAAGAAAACTCTCACTTGAAAAGTTTTTATAAAGTTTTCGCTTTAGGGAATAAGTTTTTTTTAAGAAAATTCTTTTTGTAGAAACTATTTAAATGAAAAACTGTAACTACTTGGTAAAGAAAACTGTTTTTTGGAAAATATTTGTAAAGCTAACTATATCTGGAAAGATATTTTACAAAACAAATTTTTCTAACTAACTCCACTGATTCTTTTCCAAAGAAAACTCTCTCATGAGAAATGTTTGTGAAGAGTCCTTTTTATAAAAATATTTTTCAAAAGTAAACTCTATACTTATACTTTATTTAAAAAAGTAATACTAAAACATTTCTAAAGAATCTTTTTAAAGAAAACATTTCTAAAGAAAACTTTTTTAGAAAAACTTTTTACAAATAACATTTTCTAGAAAAAACTATTGTTGAAATATTTCTAAAAGAAACTCTCCGGAGAAACTTTTTTAAGAGATAAAAGTACTCTCAATACTGAAATCATTTTAAAGAAATTTATATTTTAAAGAAAATCGAACCACAGAAACTTTTCTATATAAGTTATCCTAAATAATTTTTTCTTAAAAAAACACTCATCTTCTTTAAAGAGAATACTTTCGTAAGATAGATAAAACTCTCTTTATCTCTCTATTTGCTTTTCTCTCTCTAACAAAGCTTTGCTAAAGTTAACTGTCTATAGGAAACCTAGAAAAAGCTCTTTTTTTTTTAACATATTTTCGAGAAGTTTAAAAAACGTTTGTAAAAACAAAGCTCTTTAGAAAAAATGCTTTTTAGGGAGGCATTTCTAAAGAAAACTCCTTGTAGAAAAACGTTTATAAAATTAACTTTTTCTAGATAATATTTCCAAAGCTTTTCTATAGATAACTGTCTCTCTCTCTCTAGAGAAGTTAGCTAGAGGAACTTTTTTAATGAACCTCATTGTTATGAAAATTGTTTCACATAAAAACTCTCTCTGGAGATACTTTGTCCTCTGTATATAGAATCTTTTCTTAACAATATTCTCTCTATAAAAACATCTAAAAATAAAACTTTCCAAAAAGCTTAAATCACAATTCTAAATCAAACTTTTTTTAGTGATAAATTTCCTAAGAAAACTTCTTGTAGAAACAAATTTCTGAATGCTTCTCTTTCTAGATAATCTTTCTATAAAAAAGCTTTTCTATTGATAACTGTCTATCTCTCTCTGGAGAAATTTGCTTAGAAAACTGTTTCAAGGAAACTCTTTCAAAAGAACTCTTTTTAGATAAACTTTGATAAAGAGATCTTTGTATACATAAGTTTTTCTTAACAGAACTCTCTCTAGAGAAACTTTGTATTAAAAAAACTTTTTTAAGGAGACATTTCTAAACAATACTCCCTGTTAAGAAACATTTCTGAATGCAACATTTTTCAGATAATATATCTATGAAAAAAGCTTTATTATAGATAACTCGGTTTTCCACAAAAAAACCCTCTTTAGAGAAAATTTGATTTAGAGCAGCGAAAGGCAGAGAGTAAAAAAATTGCTCTCTGACCGGTTTTGTTGATTTTTTGTAATTGAGTGAGCATATGTACTTTTTTAATGAACCTCATTGTTATGTGAAAAATGAGTACAAGAGAGCGTTTCGCTGATTTAGAGCAACAAAAGGCAGAGAGTAAAAAATACATCTCTGGCTGTTCTCTGGCTAGTTCTTTGTTTTTCGCTGATTTAGAGAATGCACTTTTCTAAACAATACCCTTCTTCAAGAGAAACTACTGGACTTTCTTAAAAGACACTTTTCTAAACAAAACAGCCAATAGAGAAACGTTTAAAAATACAACAAAACCTTAAGAAGTAATAATACAGAAACACTCCCTCTAGAGAAACTTTTTAACAACCCTCCTATATAACGGTAAAAACAAAATACCAAACAATACAGCTGGACATAAAGACAGACAACCATTTGGCTAAACAGACAGTCATAAAGTCATAAAACTTTACAACTGTTTCAAACACAGACAAATATTGATTGTTAACAAACACACGCTTACAAACACACTCACACGCATACTAGGTATATATGTATATATACTTACATGTGTTTTTAGAAAAGACCTTAACTCTGACACTTGGTTACATATCCATTCTTTTCTACAACAACAACTATGTATTACTAAAGTTGTTAACAACAAAATTGTGTAATTTTGAACTGACTGCTACTAAAAAACCTTGAACAAAAAGAAACACAAATGTTAAAGAAATTAAAGCCAATAAATGCCTTCTGTAGAGAGACATTAAACTGTATATGTATGTGTACTTATACGTATGTATATAGGATCAGGATTGTGTGAATTGTAACTGTTTTTAATACAATTATGCAGATTATGGAAAAAGCCAATTTGCTAGTAGAAGACACACACGCACACTTAAAACCATACATACAAATACCAGGATTTTAAATTTGATTGTCCTTTATTATACATACATATGTATGAATACATATTCATAAGTATGAATAAGTGTGTGTATAAATTTCACAACACAAACCCATTTAAAATTCATTTTCCATGTTTGTCTATTATTTTGTATGCTTTAGTTTTGTTCTCGTTATAATAGAATGTTAGAATATTTTGTGTTTCTCTTTGGGAGGAGTTATGGGTCATTTAAAAGTTTTACCAATGTTAAGCAAATGTATTATATGATATGGATAATTAAGGATATTGATTTGCGTAATTTAAAACGGATCGATTTTGTAAACAAAAGTTATTTTTAAACGTAAAATTTTCAACATTAATAACAATTTACAAAATTTGACTTTTATTTTATGAAGTTAACCTATATTTTTAGAAACCAAAATTAACTATAAATAGCCAATATATAACTGCATATATAAAAAAATATGTATGTATGCTTGTGAAATTATAATTAACATACTCGATGGAAAATTTGTAAAATATATTTTCAAATATACATTTTGCAAAACCTATGGGGAATTACTTTATATTTAGTTAAATTTATTTTCAATTTTTCTATATTAGTTTTAAATATGTTTCCATTAATGTTTTTTTTTTTCTTTCCACATATTCATTTTTAATTTTATTTATATTTAAATTATATTTAATTGCTAATTTTGTTAAAAAAAATATATGTGTATGACTACTATTGTCAATTTCATAAAGTAATTGTAATTGATATTTTGTAAATTCCCCAAAGTTTGTATTACTTAGTTACTAGTAAAATTACTTTAGGGAATTTTTGATAACAAAAATTACTCCAATCAATTATATATTTTAAATAATAATTATTGTTAAGTGGAAAAAAGGGCAAACTTTAAAATAAAATAAAAATCAGACACATATCTTTTCAAAAGCCAGTCTAACGTTTAATCTTTGATCAAAACTATTTTGAATGAAATTCTTTCTTTATCTCCAAACTAAAAGAGAATTATCTCAAGAGAATCATATCTAAGGATAACATTCTCTTGAGCATTGGTCGGCAAAGTGCATTGTTAAGAGCTGTTATGCACTCCTAATATCACACACATAAATGCTTACACATGTTTAAAAACGATAAAAACCAGTAAGAGAACTTATTGTTAACTCTCTGCCGATAAAGACTCTAGAGCCCTGATCGTCAAAGAGATTTGTTAAGAGCTTTCTTGCACTCTTAATATCACATGCGTAAATGCTTACACATGTTTAAAAAAACGATTAAAACTAGTCAACTCTCTGTCGATGTAGACTATAGAGCAGTGAAAAGCAAAGAGCTCTCAAATGAGCTATCTTGTACACTTTCTTTTACTTGCACCTATGCTCACACATGTATAAAAAGAAATAAAAACAGCTAGGTTACTATTTTTACTCTCTGCCTTTCGTTGATCTTTCTTTAAGAAAATTCTATATAGAAAAAAAGTTTTTTTTTTTTTAAATAAAACTTTCTTTAGACTAGCGCTACACAATGAGCTCTCATTTTTTTTAAAGAAGACTAAAACTAGAGAAACTTTGGTAAAGCGAACTCTCTCCAGAGTAACCTTTTCAAAGAACATTTTTAAGCAATCTATAAATAGAGAAACTTTTGTAAAGTATACTCTTTCTAGAGAAATTTATCTTAAAGTTTAGTACTCTACAACTTTTCTAAATAAAAGACTTTTCCTAAAGAAAACTATCAAAACTAAAAGAGAAACTTATCTAAGGCAAACTCTCTAAAAAAAAGTTTAAAAAAAGTTTTATCTAGAAATATTTGTATAAAATGAAAAATCTCTACATGCATCAGGAAATCTTTCTAGAGAAACTGTTTAGTAACGAAAACTTTTTCAAGGAAAACTTTTTTAAAGACAATTATCTCTAGAGTAACGATCTCTTCTTCTTTTATAGAGCAATCTCTCTCTGGTACAACTTTTTAAGAGAAAATTCTTCCTAGAAAAACATTTTTTAAAGTAGACTCAATACTGAAAAACTTTTGCAAAGCAAATGCCGTCTAGAGAAACCCTTTCAAAGAACACTCTCTCTAAAGAAATATTTTAAGGAAACTAAATAAACTAAAGAAAACTCTATCTAGAGTAATGTTTTTTTAAAGAAGATTCTCTCTGAAAAAAACAGAGAAACTTTTCAGAAAAAACACTCACTAAAGAAACTTTGCTAAGAAACTTTTTCTAGAAATATCTCTCTAATGCTTTTAAAAGACTCACTCCTCAAAAACTTCTCTTAAGAAAAACCTTTTCCAAAAATAAGAGAAAACTTTTTCTTTCTCTATTTTTCAAATAAACCTTCTCTATAGGAAATCAGGAAAACTGTGTCTATAAAAACTTTTCTTAAAGTGAAACTTCTCAAATAAATCTTAATCTAAAGCAATATTTTGAAAGTAAACTTTTTCAAAACAAACTCTTAGTTGAAATACTCTTCAGAAGAAAACTCCCTTTAGAAAAACTAACTGCTAAGAAAAACATCCCCTATAGAAACTTTCTTATGAAATCTAACTCTAATGGTTTTCTAAAGAAAACTTACTGCTCAAATCAAGCTCTCAATCGATATACTTTTCAGAAGAAAATTCTCTTTATGCTAAAAAAAACTTCCTCTATAGAAACTTTCCTACGAAATCTATTTCTAATGGTTTTCTAAAAAAAACTCACTCCTAAAAAACTTTTCTAAAGAGAACCTCTTTTCTAAAGAAAACAGAAAACTCTCATTTTCTCTACATTACAAAATTGAATTTTTGTCTAAAGAAAACTCCTCTAGTAAAACTTTTTTAAAATATCTACTTTTTAAAAAAATTTTTTTCTGAAGAAACTTTTCCAAAGCAAACACTCAGTTGAGAAATTCAGTATAGAAACTCTCTCAAGAAATCTATCTCTAAAAAAACTTACTCCTTCGAAACTTTTATAAAGAGAACCCGCAAAACAGAAAACATTCACTCTTTCTACATTTTCAAAGAAATCCTTTAGAAAACTATGTCTAACAAAATGTCCTCCTCTAGGTCTTCTGGAGTAACATGTCTAATAAAAGCTATTTTTTAAAGAAACTTTTCCAAAGCAAACTCTTAGCCGAGATACAGTTTTTAGAAAACATCCTCTATTTCTTGAAATAAACTTTTCTAAATGAGTTCTGTTGAAGAACTTTTCTAAAGAAAACTATTTTAAATGTACCAAGTTAAGAGAAACTTTTTCTAAAAAGAGCTCTCCTTAAAACTACTTTTCTATAGACAAATATTTTCATAATAAATCGGAAGGAAAATTCTTTCTCTATAGAAAGATTTCCAAAAAAGTTCTCCAGTAAAACACGAATATTTTTTCCTTAAAAAAATCTTGTTTTTACTTAATTTGCTATAGAAAAATATTTTTTTAGAATTTTTAAATCCAAATTGAAAACTTAATTCGAGCTTTTTCATAGAAAATTGACCCTTTTGAACCTGCTTCAATAAAACACTTTAAACAAATTCTTCATTTTATATTCAGGAACAGGAACGTAACTCGAATTGAACAAACAAAGAAACAATATAAAAGGATGTTGCAAAATTAATAACTTTTATACAAACATATGACATGTTAAGACAACATGATTAGTTAAAACATACAAGTGAACACAATACATGTGTAACAACTATAGTATTACGTATAAACATATACCAGGACTTTTAACGTAATGCAGACCTTTTGTCCTTTTAATACCTTTATAAAAACACACACATACAAACAAAAGTGTTAAAACTTCCGTGTTTTTTAATAAATAATAAAGCTTAAAAACAACAACTTGTGTAACAACTTAAAATACAAGAAGAAAACAAAAATAAAAAACAACAACAACTTTATAGCTTTTATAAACAAACAAAAAATTCTATTAAATAACCTTTAGAATATTAAAGAGAAAAAGAAAATAACATCAAAAGGCCAGAAGTAAATGGTAGGGGCATAAATAACAAGAACAACAAAAACTATAAGAAAAAACAACATTTCACTTAAGGATATAAATACAAATATATACACAGGCTCCTATTTACAGGCTCATCAACACATTCTAACAATTTCGGTTTTTTTACCTTTCTCTATAAAAGCCAAAAGCTTCTCTTCTAAAAATTTTCTATACAAGATTTTTCAAAAGCTTTCCATATATATTTTGTCCACAAAATAAGGCCTTTCTTAAGAATCGGCTTTCCTTCACATTTTAATCTTCAATTTCTATGTGTTTTATGAATTAAACTTCTCATAAAGCTGTCAATGACTCATGCAGTGGCATAGAGGCAGTATAACAAAGTGATGTATAGGAAAAAAAAAACGTTTAGATATAAAAATAAAGATAATTTTACCACAAAATTATTTTGTTTTATTATTTAAGGACACGCCTTAGTGACTTTTATACACATGGTCTTTTTGTAATAAAACACAAAATTTTATCTTCCACCTTAACTTTACGTAATAAATGCGAGGCCACTGGGAAATGTTGCAGAATTATTTTTGAATTTTTATATATCTCAATGTTTCCACAGAAATCTCATTATAGAAACTTTTATTAAAATCATTCTCTCTGGTTGAGCCTTTTTCTTAAGTCTTCTTGCACTGAATAGAATTTTATAAAATAAAAATTCGCTCTGCAGATATTTTTAGAAAGAAACCATCTGAGGTGATGTTTTTACAGAAAACTACTTAGAAGTACTTTTCTACAAGTAAGTATTTTTGGGTCAGCTTTCTTCAAAATTTATCTCTCACTGGAGAGGATTTTGTAAAGAAAGTTCTCTTTGGAGAAGCTGCTTTTAATAAGTACTCTTTGTAAACACATTTTTCTAATGAAAATATCATTGAAAAAATTTTTCTATACGATATTCTTGGTAGAGAATCTAAAGAAAATTTCCTTTAAATAAACGTTTTTTAAGAAAAATTATTAAATAATAAAAGCTTGTAAAGAAAGTTCTCAAAAAAAAAAAAAAAAAAAAAAAAAAACAGAAAAAGCTCTCTACAGAAAACCCTTTCTAAATAAAAAGCTCTTCTATTAAGAAAACTTCTTCCAGAGATTTTAAAAACATTTTTTCTAAAGAAATTCTATATAAAAAATGTGTTTCCAATGAAAATATACTTTGGTAAGCTTTTTTAAATAAAACTTTCCCTTGAGAATCAACTTGAAGAACATTTTCAAAAGAAAAATTTTGATGTATAACTCTCTAAACCAACTTCTATAAAGAAAATTCTCTCTCTAAAATAACTTCTATAAAACAATAATCTCAGAGAAATCTTTAAAAATGAAAAGGAAAAAGTTTTCTAAAGAAAATTACCCCAAAATAAAACATTTCTAAGTAAAAGCTTTCCCTGCAGAAAGCTTTTTATAAAGAAAACTTAAATTAGTCAAAATTTTCCAAGAGAAAATGTTATAAAAAAACTCTCTGGAAAAACAAAGTAAAATTTCTCTCTGAATAGAAAGCTTCTGCAAGAAGAGTTCAAAGTTTTATTAAAATATTTTTTTTTTATTTTTTTTTTTCTTACTGGGGAGATTTTTTATAAAGAAATCTTTATCTAGTGACAACATTTTTATAAAGAAAACACTTTCTAGACAAGCTTTGGGAAAACGTTTATATAAAGAAAACTTTTTTGGGAAAGCTTTTATAGAAAATCTATCTTTGAACAATCTTTTTATAAAGAAAATTTACCTTTTGAAAAAAATTTTTCACTAGCAAAATATTTTTAATGAAAACTCTCTCTAAAAAAAAACTTTTTTAAAAAATGTTTGTGAGAAAGTTCTTCTAAAAAACTTTTTTGGTAAAGCTTTTCTTAAAAAACTATCTTTGAAGAAAAATGTCAAAAGAAAATTTGTTCTTGAGAATCTTTTCTGAAATAAAAACTCTTTCTATCTGTAGAAGCTTTTACAAAGAAAAATTTCATTGCATAAACCTTAATAAAAATCTTTCACTACGAAGACATTTGTAATGAAAACTATCTCTAAAAAAGCTTTTATAAAAGAACTGACTGGAAAAAACTTTGCTGAAGTAAATTCTTCCTGAAGAACTTTTGTAAAGAAAACTCTTTAAAAACAATTACCAAAAGAGCTTATACAACTTTAATAAAGAAAATTCTAGCTAGAGAGGTTTTTTGGAAAAAAGCTCTTTAAATAAAACACATTCCAATAAAGGCTTTGTCAAACAAAGCTCCTTGTAAATAAACTTTTCTACATTAAACTTTCTCTAGAGAAAATTTCTCAGAAACTTTTTTAGAAGAAAAAAAAAATCATAAACTTATTGTAAAAAAAACTTTCACTAAGAAAACATTTTTAATGAACACTGTCTCGGAAAAAAGCTTTTATAAAAAGACTGACTGAAAAAAGCTTTGCTGAAGTAGAATCTTTTGTAAAACAAACTCTTTAAAGAAAAACTTACAAAAAAAAGCTTTTATAAAGAAATCTATCTCTAGAGAGGTTTTTATGAAAAAGCTCTTTAAATAAAACACGTTTCAAAAAGCTTTACCAAACAAAACTTTTTCCCAGAAACTTTTATAGAAGAAAAAACACTTTCTTTAGAAAATTCACACGATTTCCATCAGTCCTCGTATAGAAAGGTTAAACCTTGTTTTTCTTTCCTTAAATCAAAACAGACTAAGAATTTAGCTGCTGCTCTTGTTGATGTTATTGTTTTTTTTTTTTTTTTTGGTATGTGTGGGCTTTTATAATCCACTCAACATTTTGATGTCCTCTTCTCACTCTGTGCTATTTTGTAAATAAATTTTATATTGTTTTTAGCAACTAAAATAAACTTTAATTTTCGAACATACTCTAGCATAAATAAAACTCTGCACTTGCACACTTTTTAACTTTAGCTACATGCTTTGTTCTCAGTCACTAAGTGTCCAATGTATTGTGTGTAAGGATGAAAATGGGGACCTGCTGTTAATACACACATAGACACTTGTCAACAATAAAGTATTAAGTCGATGTCGTCATAGTGTTGTTAGTAGGGATAAAGAGATAGAGAGAGATAGAGTGATGGAGAGATGTAGAGATTGGTTTATGTCTATGCATGTATTAAAAGACAAGTGGTTCACATTTAATTACTTGAAGCTTTCTATGTAGATGACAGGATTAAAGTATTAATATTTTTTCCTTATTTTTTCTTCTATAGATTTCATAAAACAATTTTGTTTTTATACATAGTTAAATATGCATTAAAGTAAATAAGGAAATGTATGGGGGTTTAATTAAAAAAGAAATTTAAATGGGGGAACAACTAATAGAAATATGTATAGAGAAAAAAAATTATTGAAAAAGAACATTAAGTAGTAGTGAATAGAAATCATATAGGGGGGAAATATAATTAGTTAAAACAGAAAACAATTTTATGCTCTTTAAATAAATATAAAAAAACTTAGAAGAATATAAAAAAAAAATAATTAAAGATTTTTTGTTTTAAAACAAAAGCTTAATAAAAACGTTTTAATTAAAGAAAATCTTTATACTCTCTATGTAAACTATTGCCCACACTTTTAAGCTATTTAACAAACATTCCTTTTATTTTAATCTTCTTTCTGCCAAAATCCTGTTCATTTACTTTTTTTTTATTTTAACATTTCATTGTTAAGAAATATTTATTGTACTTTTCTTTTGCTTCGAAAAGGTGTTGACAAATAATTTCATTTAATACTTGTTTGTATTTTTTTTTTGTACAATTTTACTTATTTACGACCATGTCTGTTTATTTACGATTCTTTGGAAAAAAAGCATATGAAAATAATTTATTAGCATACTTCTCAGCGGGAGCGCCATAACATGGAAAGGGACTTAAGAAACAAACAAATAATATACTTGTCCAAAAATATACAAAAAATAATAAAATGAAAAAATCCCATAAAACTATAAGCATCACAGAGTCGGAGGAAATAAAGGCACAACAGCTCCCTCAAGGAAAAGTAACAAAAAGTTCTTTCTAGTAAAGCTTTAGAGGAAAACATACTTTCCAGAGAAATTCTTCTAAAGAAATTCTTCCACTTCCCTCTCTAACGAAATCTTTATAAAGAATACTCTCCCAAAAGCTGTGACACGCAATGTGTTCTCAAATGATCTTACTTGTACTCTTTCTCTCACGTATACGTATGCTCATACATGTATAAAAAGCAAGCAAAACCAGCAGGATAACAAATACTTCACTCTCCGTCTTTAGCTGCCCAATTTTCTAAATAATACTATCTCGGGAAACTTTTCTAAAAAAAGTTATTAATAATGAAACTTTTTAAAAGAATCTATTTTTCATAGATTCTCAAGTAAATCTCTATAGAGAATCTTAAAGAGCTCTCTCTATATAAAGTTGTCCAAAGAAAACTCTCTCCCGAAAAAAAAATCCAAAAATAAACACTTTCCTGAAAAATTTTCCCAAAAAAAAAACTCTCTCTTTTTTTGAAACTCTACCAAAGAAATCATTTTCAACAGACATTTTTCTAAATATAACACTTTTAATAAAATCATTACTAATAAAATTCTCTTTAGAGAAACTTTTCAAATGAAAATTTCTCTCTCCATAAAGCACTAAACAGAACACCCTATCTAGCGAAATCTCCCTCAGTAAAAACTCTCTCAATCGAAATCTATATAAAGAAAACATTCCCTCTAGAAAAGTTTCTAACGAAAACTGTTAACAAAGTAAATTTTCCAAAGAAAAATCTAGAGGGAAGAGAACCTTAAAAAAGCTTTATCTTTATAAACTTGTCTACAGAAAACTCTCTCTTGAAAAATGTTCCCAAAAACCCTTTCTTTTTGAATTTTTTTTAATAGAAATTTTCGTAAAGAAAGCTATTATTAGTCAAACTTATCTTACAAACAATTTTTCTAAAGATATCCCTCTGAGTTAAAACTTTTCTAATAAAAACTCTCTTTAGAGAAACGTTTCTAATGAAAATCTCTCTCACGATGAATTCATACAAAGAGAACTCTCTCTAGTGAGATTTATCTGAAGAATAATTGTCTCCGGCGAAATCTGTCTAAAGAAAACACTCCCTAAAGACAATTTTCAAAATAAAATTGTATCTCGGAAAACTTGTCTGAAGAAACTTTTCTAAAAAAATCTCTCTAGAGAATTTTAAAACACTCTTTCTTGAAAAAGTTTCCCAAAGGAGTCTCTCTTTTTGGATCTCTTCTAAAGAAAACGTTTCCAAGAGCAATTTTTCCAAAGAAAACTATCATTAGTCAACATTTTTCTTTTGAAAAAATCTCTCCCTTAAGAATCTTTAAAGAAACTCTGCGATTATTTTACAGATTTTTCTTATTTACTTTTCAATTTTAATGAACTTTGACCCTTTACTTTATATAACAATTCAAAGTTATAGCACTCCTGTTTAACACCATCATAAATATCAAACAAAAGGAAAAAAACACCGAAGAGCAGCGGTCATGGCAGCTATCACTACTCATTAAACACCCTCTACTATAGAGAAATGCTTGATGCATATTATAGTTGAGCTTCTGTTTAATTTTTTTTCTGTTTTCTTTCTTTTTGTAAATTTAAGTTAAAATATTTTTATAGTCAGAGTAGCATGAAAAACCAATGGTTGCACTTTATGTGTAATAATACATATTGGATATATGTGTGTATGTGTTAAATAAATATCCTTTAGCATGTCCTTTGGGCACTCATCGAAATAATTCCTCATATATGTTGTCATTGTATAAGAGGAGAAAGAGAGAGAGACTGTATAATGTCGCTTTAGTTTTACATTAAGGTAGAAAAATGTGGGAAGTGTTAAATGTATAACACTTTTGGACTCTGGGAACAAGTTGTAATATTAAATTGAAAATTTTTGATATAGTTTTCAGATAAAATATGGTTAGTGTTAAAATTAGAAAAATATGTTTAAGCTTAATTGAAGAAAAAGTTTACAATAGTTTTTTCTATTGAAAAAGTATTGTATAAGAGTTTATTTTATGATAATAGAGTTCAAAAGTTTCATAGGAACAGTTTATCTATAGAAATATTTCATATAAGAAAATTTTCTTTAATATTATAGTGTAATAGTTTTTTTTATAGAAAATATGGTGTATAACAGTTATATTATATGGAAAATATTGTGTATAACAGTTTTTTTATATAAAAAATATTGTATACAATAGTTTTTATAAAGGATTTAAAAAAAAGCAATGAGTCTAATAGATTTAAAACACAAATAAATGTGTATAACAGCTTTTCTTTAACACTTTATTAGTTTCAACCATAGACAATTTTCAAAAAATTGTTTAAAGAAAAACATTTTTTCTGAAAGAAAACATTGTGTATAACAATGTATAACAGAATCTACTCCTGTCTATTTCTTATAGAAAAAATTATGTAAGGCAGTTTTCTTATAGAAAAATATGTGTATAACAGTTTCACAATAGTATTTTTAAATAGAATAAATTGTGTATAAAAGTTTTATTTTCAGAAACATTATATGTATAACAGTTTTCCTAAATTTTTCTGTAGAAAATATCTGTTCAACAGTATTTGCTACCGAAAGCTTGTTTTTTGAGAATAATGGTGTATAACAGTTTTTATAAGCAAAATTGTGTATAAAACTTGTAAAACATATAAAAAAATTTGATTCCTCTAGGAAATTGCTTTTAAAACAATGATTTTTTAAAACAATTATTCTGTATAACAGTTTATTCCCTAAAAAATATCTCTGTTTATAATTCAATTTTGAACTTCCCCTAATAGAAATAATATTTATATGCATTTCAATATCATATAGAATTTAAGTTTGAAATAAAGTTATTTTTCATCAGAGTTTATAATTTTAGTTTAACTGCAAAGTTTTGTAGTTGTTTGTCTGCTACATTTATACCCTTCACCTTTATGAGAAGGGTGTATATAAGTTTGTTATTTCATTTGTAATCTATCTATCTATCTATCTATCTATCTATCTATCTATCTATCTATCTATCTATCTATCTATCTATCTATCTATCTATCTATCTATCTATCTATCTATCTATCTATAATTCTATCTATCTATCTATCTATCTATCTATCTATCTATCTATCTATCTATCTATCTATCTATCTATCTATCTATCTATCTATCTATCTATCTAGCTATCTATCTATCTGTCTGTCTGTCTGTCTGTCTGTCTGTCTGTCTGTCTATCTGTCTGTGAGTCAGTCTGTCTGTTAAAAACAACTTTCTGAAGAGCTCAGATATCTTTAGGGTCTAAATCTACAATAATACTCTCTGGAACGCTTTCGTAAAGTTTCCTAATTAAATTTACCAAATCGGTCAATAAATAAAGGAGATATTAACAAACATCTAAGACAACCTCTTAACATTTCATTCTAAAATTAGTATATTTTGCAGACGCATGAAACCAACTACAACGTTTATAGCCGAATGTAGCACACTCACTTGTTTTCTATAAATTAAAAATATTAAAAAGCTAGTTTTATTTCAAACAACTGCTAGTAGTTGTTTTAATAAAACGGAAACGGAAACAGGGGCGACAAGTTGTCTTTGCTAAAAGAAAAAGAGAAAAAAAAAAAACAACAACAAATTTAACACTATATTTTTTACACTTTTACAAATAAAACTATTATAAAATACATAGAAAAAAAGTCATGTTTTAGTTGTTGTTATTTTAGTATTTATACATACATATTTATGTTTGTGTTTTATTAATTCAACGACATTTCAGAAAATAAAATATACATATCAAACCAAACAAAACTTTATCCCTGTGTTAGTATACTAAATATGTGACATTACAGTTGTCTGTGTTAGTTGTTGAAAGAGAGAGAAAAAAAACAAGAAAACAGAAATTATTGTTACATGTTTGTGTTTTATAAACATGATAATGTTGTCATATGTTATTGTTGTTACTTTTTTTATGCATTTCTATTATATTTTTTTCCACATAAAAAAATGAAACAAATACAAACATATAACATTTACTGTTGTTTATATTCTTAACATTTATTTATTGCCACGTTTAATTCCCATTAGAACAATTTCATGACAACCAATGGCATGAACGAACAGTATGTTTTTAACTCATGCAACAATATGGCTGTTGTCACTTCTCTCTTATTTATAATTTTTAAAGTTACAGTTATAGTTATGTATGTTTTAAAAAGTTTTTTAATGTTATACTTAATAAAAAGTTATTTGAAATTTATATAAAGGTAACACATTTTTAAGATTATAAACATAAATGTATGTTTGGATAATTTTTAAGATTTTTTGTTGTTGTATTATGTATATAAGTTTTGAAGTTTAAAAATGAGATTCTGGATTATAGTCTGCAAGCTATTCTATAGTCTATGTACTAGAGACTATTCTATAGTCAAAACAGACTATTCCATAGTGTAGATTACAGACTCTGCACTACAAACTATTCTATAGTGTAGACTACAGACTATGCCACACTCTAGACTAAAGACTATGACATACCCTAGACTAGAGATTTGTATATAGTCTAGATTACAGACTATTCTATAGTCTACACTAGAGACTATTCTATAGTCTATACTAGTGACTATTCTATAGTTTACACTAGAGACTATTCTATAGTCTACACTAGAGACTATTCTATAGTCTATACTACAAACTTTTCCATAGTCTAGACTAAAGACTATTCTGTAGTATAAACAATAGACCATTCTGTATTATAGTCTACAGACTATTATATAGTATACTGTACAGACTATTCTCCAGACTATCAGACTTCTCGACTTCAGACTATCTATAGTCCAGACTTCAGACTATCTATAGTCTAAACTACAGGCAATTCTCTAGACTAGACTACAGGCAATTCTATAGTCTACTATCTATAGTCTTAACTATAGACTATCTATAGTCTTGACTGTAAACTATCTATAGTCTTGACTGTAAACTATCTATAGTCTTGACTATGGACTGTCTATAGTCTTGACTATAGACTATCTATATTCTTGACTATAGACTATCTGTAGTCTTGACTATAGACTATCTATAGTCTTGCATATAGACTATCTATAGTCTTGACTATAGACTATCTACAGTCTTGACTATAGACTATCTTTAGTCTTGACTATCGACTATCTATAGTCTTGACTATAAACTATCTATAGTATTGACTATAGACTATCTATAGTCTTGACTATAAACTATCTATTGTATTGACTATAGACTATCTACATTCTTGACTATTAACTATTTATAGTCTTGACTATAGACTATCTATAGTCTTGACTATAAATTATATATATTCTTGACTATGGACTATCTACAGTCTTGACTATAGACTATCTATAGTCTTTACTATAGACTGTCTATAGTCTTGACTATAAACTATCTATAGTATTGACTATAGACTATCTATAGTCTTGACTATAAACTATCTATTGTTTTGCCTATAGACTATCTATATTCTTGACTATAGTCTTGAATATAGATTATCTATAGTCTTGACTATAGACTATCTATATTCTTGACTATAGACTATCTGTAGTCTTGACTATAGACAATCTGTAATATTGACTATAGACAATCTATAGTCTTGACTATAGACAATCTATAGTCTTGACTATAGACTATCTATAGTCTTGCTTAGAGGCTATCTATAGTCTTGATTAGAGACTATCTATAGTCTTGACTATAGACTATCTATAGTCTTGACAACAGACTATCTATAGTATTGACTATATCTATAGTCTAGACAACAGATATTCTTTAGTCTAGACTACAGATAGTCTATAGTCTAGACTACATATACTCTATGGTCTAGACTATTAATTTATTTAGACTACAGGCTATATAATGTCTAGACTACAGACTATCTATAGTCTAGACTACAGACCATCTATAGTCTAGGCTATAGTTCATTGTTTAAACTTTTATTTTCTATAGTCTGAACGATAGCCTATTCTATTCCATGTCCTATATTATAGTCTGAACTGTAGACTATAGTCTATTCAATGATCTAGACTATAGTCTATGCAATTGTCTAGACTTTAATCTAGACTTATCTATTCTATAGAATATTCAAAAGTATATAATCCATTCTATAGTCTGGATTATAGTCTAGATTATTGACTAACGTTTAGACTATTTTATAATATAAAACTGTAGTCTCACCTATAGTCAAGTCTGTTTATAAAGCTTTCTTAGAGAAAAATTTTATATTTAAATTTCAAAAAACATATTTCTAATATATTTGTTCTATTTCTTTTTTTTGCAGGTATGTAAAGTATTCCATTGAAAATTTTGAATTATTGTAAGTATTTAAGAAAATCCCAAAAAACCTTAGCACTAAATAAGAAACATTGGAACTATGTTTTAAAGAAGATGAGAATTTCGATTAACTATTTCAAAGCGATCACTTAACCCTTTATAATATAACTATTAAAAAAGAAAACCTTTCATAATAGTTCTGCCCAATTTAGCAAGCACTTAAATGTTTTTTTATTAAAATCCTTAAAAAATTATGATTTATGTATATTTTAGTTTTCATAACACTCTTTCTATTATTAATCTTAGCCATTTGGTTTAATTTCTTTAGAAATCACAAAAAAACATAAACATATCTCCAAGGATTTGTTAGAGTTTATTTGGTATTTTGTTTTTTTTTTGTGCTATGTTCACATAAAAACACTTTGGGTGTTGTCTGCCATTAACAAAAAGGGCACAAAAACACATAGACACACACACACATAACAAACAACACCAGGCATGTGTTGTCTCTCAAACCCCTAAACAATAATAATGCGAACAATGTGTATAAACAACATGATGAGAAGAAAAACAGTAGAAAAAAAAAAAGAAAACCGGAAACAAAACAAATGAAAACAAAAGTCAACAAAACAAACATTTATGCTAACGGAACTAACAACTACAACTACTTTTGAGATTGAATTTTATAAGGGTGTGAGTGGGGGGTGTTGGTGTTAGAGTTGGTGTTTGTGTGTGTGTTTAAGTGTTATAGTTTTCTTGCTTTTTGCATAAAAAATGACAGCTGCTCCTTAGTTGTTTAGTTGTGATAACATTTTTACTAGGATTTTTCTATGATATTTATTTTTCTCATCTTACAATACATGAAATAAAATTTTATTAATAAAATTTCTTTTCTGTTTTTTTTTTTTTTTTTGCTTCAGAGCGTGAGTAAAATGTTATAATATTTAAATGTTAAAGGCGGAGAAAAATCATCATAAAAAGTTAAGCGCAAATATGTTGATGATAAATCATGATCTAAAGGCATTATTCATTAACATATAAAGTTTAATGATTGTTTTATGACAAACTGCTATAAATAGTTAATGGATTAAATTTAAACATAAATTTAAGAAAAATAACTAAAAAATGCGGGAATATTTAAAAGATATTTAACGTAATTATGTTTTTTTTTAAATTTAAAACTATTTTAAATTTTTTACCAAATATTTTGACTAGAAAACACAAATCTAATTAAAACTTCCATTAAACAAATTTAAAAATTTATAAAAGTTTAAAAACCGCAGTATTTAATGTCTGCATAAAAAACTATTTAAACTTGAAATAAAAAAAAAAAAAATAAATTGTGTCCAAGATTTGACAAAACTTAAAGTTTTAGTTACAATATCAAAAAAATAAAAAATCCTAGAAAAAGTTCTTCTCGTGGCACCTAATGTCTGTAAAATAAAACTTTTTTAAAGACCTAACAAATCATGTCTAAGATATTAGAAGTAAAGCAAAACAAGTTTTTTTTTTCTAAAATACTTTTTCTTTAGTTTTTTTTCGTCATGTCACAAAAATATGCGTAAAAATGTAAAAAATGTGTTACTTGTCATTTTGTCACTGTTGTGACATTGCTTCCTTTTTTTTATTTTCCATTTAAGCTTAAAACATGCTTAACATATAGAACCCTTAAAGCATTTTAGATACATTGTTGTTTTTTTTTTTTGTTCAATTTTATTTTTTATCAGAAAATTTGTTTTTATCTAAACAGATTTTTGTCATAATATTGCCATAAAACATGTTACAATATTTTATGACAAAAAACATTTTTTTCTTCTTCTATTTTCTTGATTGTGGTTACAACTGACAGCCAAATTGTGAAAAAAAACTGATAATAGTAACAAATAAAAGATGAGTAGAATGAACAAAAAAATCATTCAATCATTTTTCTTTTTTTGCTAACAATAACAAGAAAAATCTGTGGCTAATATTTTATAACAATAAAAACAAATCAATTGTTTAAAATGTTAAACAATATTTTTGTTTTTTTGTAGAATAATTTTTTCAAGGTTTAGTTAAATATCAAAGGAATGTGAAGATTTTAAAAGGTCTCAAGTAACTAAATAGTTAAGTAAATATCAGCTCTTGTATTCATAAAAAGTTTAATCGCTTATTTTAAGTTTATAACGCACATTTTCCATACAAAATTCCTACAATAAACCATTAATAACTTTATTAAGCGTTTATATATATGGGGGTAAAACTTTTTATATAAAATATAGTAAATATAACAGTATTTGTTAATGAAATAAAAGTGTGTATAACAGTTTTATATTTCTATAGCTAAAAAAATGTTGTAGCTGTTTCTGTTTAATTTTTGGTACTACCTTATGACGTCTGGTTTAAATAAATTTATATAACAGCTTCTTCTATAGAGAAAATTGTGTAAAACAGTTTCAGCGTTTTTCTATATAAAAGTATTTTATAACAAATTCAGTATAACAGATTTTTCTAAAGAAAAAAATCAGACATAGTCATTTTATAATAAAGAAATTTTGGTTTATTCTACTGTTTTCCTTGAGAAAATTGTGTATAACAGTTTTTCTTTATAGAAAAGGTTTTAATGATCAAGTTTATTTATACAAAAAATATTATAACAGCTTTTTATTTCTAAAAACAAATTGTATAACAGTTTTTTCCATTTTTTTTATAGAAGAGTTCTTGTATGACAGTTTTTTAATAGGAGAAAATAACGTATGACAGTTTCTTTATAGAAAAATTAATATATATCAGTTTATTGTTTTGAACAAATTGTATATAACAGTTCTTTCTCACAAAAATTTCGTTTGAATTTTTCTATTGAAAATTATGTTTATAAACATTTCATCTATAGAATATTTGGTTTATAGAAGTATAACAGTTTTGATACTCTATAACAGTTTCTATACTGTATAAAAGTTTTTAATACTATTATACATACCTTATTCTTTACACAATTGTATATAACAGTTTTTCTTTATAGAAAATCTTTTGACAATCAAGTTTATATATAAAAAATATTATAACAGTTTTTTATTAAAAGAAAATAAATTGTATTATAGTTTGAAATATGGAACTCTATTTCTGTATAACAGTTTATTTTGTTAGAAAAATTGTGTATAACAGTTGTTTGCCAGTTTTCTTTTAAATAGAAAATTAAGCACCTAGAAGTATAATAGTTTTAAATATAGAAAATGTCATGTATAACAGTTTTTTTTCTACTGTTACAATAAATGTAAAATAACAGTTTTCTCACGTTTTAAAACATTTGTGTCAAAACATTTTTTTCTGGAGTTGAAGGTGTCAAAAAGAGGGCTTTCTTAAGCAAAATTTAAGTATAACAGTTTTTCTCTATGATAAATTTAGTAGATTTTAAAGCTATATTGAGTTTAACAGCTGTTGTAACAATTTTTTCTCTTGAACATTTTAAGTATAACAGTTATTGAAAATTTTTTCTATATACTTTTTATATATACTTTTGTATAACAGTTTCCTATAGGAAATTATTAAAATTTTGTTTTTCCTTAAGAGAACTTAGTATAAATATATCAGCATTTTTCTATAGAAAAGTATTTTTTATAACAAATTCAGTATGACAGCTTTTTCTAAAGAAAAAATTAGTTATACAAATTTTTAATAAGGAAATTTCATTGTATAACAGTTGTATATAATTGATTCTTCTAAAGAAACAAATTTGTATAACAGTTTTCTCTATAGACGAAATTGTTTATAACACTTTTGCCATAAATGAAAATAAGAATTTTTCTTAAAGGAAATAATACAAAAAAATCTATTTATGAAAAATTTTGTATAACAGTTTTTTTTCTTTCTTTTCTATTTTTTAAATATTAAATAGAGTTTTTTAATTTCTTATAAGAAACTAGATTTTTTAAGAAAAATTGCTTCTATATGTAATTTTCGTTTCATACAAATGAAAACGACTTAAAAAATCCCTTTCAATCTTAAGTTTTTCTCATATTATCATGACAACTAACATAAAACTCATACTCGTTTATAACATGATGTGACATACATATTTAATATAATATGTTTTTTTTCCAATTTTGTTGCTCTAATACTTTGTAAAACACGTGATTTGGTTATTATCACGTTTTCTTTAAAACATTATTTTTTTTCATATAAAATAAAGTTTTTTTCCTTTTACTGATAGTTTTTCTCATCTACACGGTTTTTTTTTTTAATACAACATGAAATTTTTCATAATTTTTTTATGTTTTTTCTTACTTTTCTATGGATTGTTTACTTTTATGTTTGCCAAGACTTTTATCTAGATGTAAACTTTTCATGTGTGAGTTTTTCTATATTTCAAAAGAGAAATATGTTGATGTATGAGTATGTAGTTTAAACTATGATTATATGAAGCATGAAAATGTTTTGATTGTTATACAAAGAGATGAAAAACTGATTATATATTATGGAATTGTGAAAAAGGTCTTAAATATGAAATTTTGACAAAAAGTAATAAAAATTGCCAATAAAACTAAACTTTTAAATATAACACGTTTCTAATAGCAAAAAGTCCTTTGAACAAAACACTTTTTACAATTTAACAACCATATTTTAAATATTTTAATAGGACATTTTTTCCTTAACCTTTGTTTTTTTTAACATATTGCTAAATTTCTATCAGAACATGTTTTTCATCAATAACTTTTTGTCTCAGTTTTCTGATGAGATGTTAAATATTTCGAAAACATTAGCTTAACTAAAAACTGATTTTTTTTTAAACACATAAATGTTTTTGTATGATAAAAATATTTAAGAGAATATTTATTTCAAAACCTTAAAAACAAATCAAAGAATAGACAATTTCTTGTTTGTAGAAATGTTCTTTAATTGAAATTTGTTTGCAACATTAAATTCTAATAAGAATTTGTATAAAAAACTCTTTGATCTTTATAATTTATTCACAAAGAGTTTGGTTTGAAATTATGAAAATTATTTTTGTTTAAAATGTTGTTGTTGCTTTAGTTGCCAAATAGTTTAAGTAACAAAAATTACATAAAATGTTTTACAGAAAATAAACTAATTTTATTAAAAACTTGTGTTAAAACTTTTTGATTTGGATTTCTTAACAAAAAAACTATTTATAACAGTTTTTTAATAGGGAAATGTATATAAAATTGCTTAAAAGTTTTCTAAAGCAAAAATATGTATAACAGTTTTATTTACAGAATATAAAACTTTTTTTTTTCTAAAAAGGAGGTAAATGTTTGGAATACACACATATTTGTATAACAGTTTTTCCATAGATAAAATAAAGTGTTCAACAGTTTACTTCTATAAATAGAAGTTTGAGTTTTTTGCATAAAAAGGGTATAATAGTTTTTCTATACTTATAACACTTTATAACAGCTTTCTCTGTAGAAAACATGTTTCTTTTTTTCTAAAGCAAAAAATGTGTATAACAGTCTTATTTACAAAATATAAAACGTTATATATCTAAAAAGGAGGTAAATGTTTCGAATACCCATATATTTGTATAACAGTTTTTCCAAAGATAAAATAAAGAGTTCAACAGTTTATTTCTATAAATAGAAGTTTCAGTTTTTTTCCATAGAAAGGGTATAACAGTTTAGCTATACATACAACTATTTATAACAGCTTTCTCTGTAGAAAACATGTCTAAATAAAAGTCTATTGCCTTTTTGTGTTATAGAAAAATGTGTATAAAAGTTTTTTCTATTTTAAAAACTGTGTATAACAGTTTTTTTCTGTAACAAAATATGTGTATAATCGTTTTCACTAAAACAGAAACTTTGTAAAATAGTTTTTCTATAGAAAACATGTGCTTAATAGTTTCTTAATAAAATAGCATGTGTATAACAGTTTTTTTTTTAATATTTATAATAGTAAGACATATGTATAACAATATGACAATAAAACCATTGTATAACTTTTTTTCTAATAACACTTTGCATATTATTTACTTCTATGACAGAACATTTGTATAACAGTTTTCTCTATAAAAATGTGTATAACAGAAATAAAATAAAGTGTTTGTAACGTTTTCCTTTTTCCTTATTCTGTATGGAAGTTTATTTACCATAAGAAAATGTGTATAACAGTTTTATCTTTTTTTATATAATATTAATGTGTATAACAGTCATTCTATACAAAGGACAAACTTTGTATAACAATTTCGTCTAAAATAAAACTTTGTATAATGGTTTCTTTAATAACAAAAATGTGTACTAATTTTTTTGGATAGCAGACAATTTATATAACAGTTTTCACCATACAAAAAAGAATTTTGTATAGAAAATTTTGTATATTAATTTTCTCTCTAATAAAAAGTTTAGTTTTTTCTATAGTAAAATATGTTTGTAACAAAAAAAAAATTGTATAACAGTTTTTTTCTATAAGAAAACTTTGTATAAAAGATATTTTTATAATAGAACTTTGTATAATAGTTTGTTTTTTTTTCAAAAACTGTGTACAGAAGTTTTTTCTATAATAAACAAGTGTATAACTGTTTTCTATACGCAGTATTTTGTATTTTCTATAACAAAAACTTTGCACTTAAGTTTTCTCTACAGAAAAACAGTGCTTAACAGTTTTATATGTACAAAATAAAGTGTATAACAGTTTTCTGCAAACAGAATAAAGTTTATAACAGTTTTCGTCTTAGTAAAGAATGTATAACTTTTTTCCTATAGAAAACTATCCGTATAAAAGTTTTCTCTATACTACAATTGTTCGTTCTATAATAACAACTTTGTACCGAATTTTTTTCTTTCGAAAAAAGTATATAAGAGTTTTCTCTATACAGAATGAAGTTAATAACAGTTTTCTCTTTACTAAAGAATGTGTATAACAGTTTTAACTTAAAAAATGTATAAAAGTATATAACAGTTTTCTATATACAGAATAGAATTAATAACAGTTTTATGTTCTCTGAATCATAGTTAAACTATGAAATTTGTAATTGTGTACAAACTTTCTTTGAAAATTTCCACTTTCTTAAAGTCTTTAAAACAAAACCAAAAAAAAGGAAACCTTAAAAAAATCACTGTGCCTTCATTTCTTTTTATCATCTGTGTAAGATTTCTTTTAGCTTTAATATTTATTGCCAAGGATTTCCAAAACCAACATTTATTGTCGTATTTTTTACATATACATATTTTTTTTTTTGTGATAATATTTTTCCATTTGCCACCACCATATCGTAGTAGTTTTTACAATGCCTTAGTTTAAAATCTACGCTACTAGCACCGGCATTAGCCGCCAACAGTCAATAGCAATAGATTTTGTAGCAAAACTCTCAGCAGCTTATCATCATCTATTTCTAAGCTTAAGTATTTAAAAAGATAATATTGTTTTATTGTCTCCTTTTTTATATTATGCTTTTGTTCGTTGTTTGTTGAAGATGAAAAACCAACAGCGAAAATAAACAAAAGAAAAAGTAGCAGTAGAGACTGAGTGAAGGAAATGTGTGTTGAAGGAAGAAAAAAGAAAATTGGTCTTGTCTAGCAAGGTCGTTAGATGTGTCAAGGAAGATATGTTGGGAAATAAGGATATAGGGTTTGTTATAAATTACTGAAAATAAATACTCTGTAGAAATGTATTTACATCTTATATTATAAACTCTTGGAACTTGAAAAAAAATATTATTTACATAGTAAGAACAGGTTCTGGTAATATTCGCGAAATATCTTGAAAAATTTATATGTCTGTACTTGTACTTAAATGTAAAAATCCAGGAGTATTCTTGTTAATATTTTAAGGAATTTAAAATACTAAAAAATTCTTTGAATATTCGCAAAAAAAAGAACATGAAAGAACTTGTTTATAAAAATTTTTGAAATAGTTTTATAAAATATTGATAGCACTTCTTAATTTGTACATATTTGAAAGGTCAAAGTTCTCGTTAATATTTTTAGCAATTTAAAAAATAAAAAAATCTTTGAATATTCGCGAGAACATGAAATAATTTCTGAATTTATTTCATAAAATATTGATTTAAATTCCAGTTTTTACATAATAGACACCTCAAATTTCTTGTTAATATTTTTAGAAATTTTAAAATAGTAAATAATTCTTTGAATATTCGCGAAAAAAGAACATGAAAGAATTTCAGAATTTGTTTTATAAAATATTGATTGTACATCTTATTTTTTACACAAAAGACACCTCAAAGTTCTTGCTAATATTTGAAGAATTTTCAAATTATAAACAATTCTTTGAATATTCGCGAAAAAAGAACATGAAAGAATTTCGGAATTTGTTTGAATTAAATTTGACTGTAATTCTTATATTGTTCATATTAAAAAGATTCAATTTAATCGTTTTCAACAATTTAAAATAATAAAGAACTTTTTGAATTTTCGCGAACAAAAAAACTTATTAGAACTTGATACCAAAAATTTCTGAAATTGTTTTAAAAAAATGTATTGTAATTCTTTTGCACTTATTTAAAAGCCTAAAGTTCTTGTTCATATTTTTAGCAATTAAAAGTAAAAAAGAATTCTTTGTACTTATTTTCTGTAGATTCTTTTAAAGATATCACCGTCCGACAAAAAGTGAAAAAATTCATTAGAGAAGAACCGGATAATATACATCTGATGCTATAAATTTATGGAAATAAATCTGCATTTCCAGTGTTTCATTTCGTGATCCTGTGTCCTTTCAAAAGGACTTCAAAGTTTTAAAAAGTATTTAAAAATATTTTTAAATACTTTTACTAATCAAACAATATTAAATTTGGTGTCAAGCCAACAAGAAGAGTTGGCAAATATTTTGTATTATTTTTATTTTATACTGTTAGAATGAAAATCTGCAAAAAACGTCTTTTAAAACTCTTATCCTTAAAAATCTATTAAAATTTTCAATAATTTTGTTTTTTCAAAAAAATTTTGAAAGATTTTTTTAAACATCTTTTGATGCTGACAGAATTAACTCAAAATAACACAAAATATTTTACAAATTTTTTTGTCAATCTTGACATCAAATTTCGCATCGGTTGATCAGTAGAAGTATTTTAAAATATTTTTTGAAAAAATGTACTTTTTAAAACTTTGAAGTCCCTTTAAAAAGGAAACAGGATCACGAAATGAAAAACTAAAAAAACGCAGATTTTTTCTCTTAAATTTTTAATTTCACACGTATGACATCCGGTTCGTGTGTAATTTTGAATGTCGGACGGTGTATTAGAACGTTTAAAGTTGTTGTTAACATTTTTTTTTAATAGTAAAGAATTCTTTGAATATTCGTGAAAAAAATTTGGTAACAAAAATTTCTAAAATTAATTTAGAAGAAGAATTGATTGTATTTCTTATTTTATACTTATTAAAAGGTTTAAAGTTCTCGTTCATATTTTAAACAATTTAAAGTAATAAAAACTTCTTTGAGTATTCGCGAGAAGATCTTTAAACCAAAAATTTCTGAAATTGTTCTATAAAATATTTATAGAACAATTTAATACTTCTTATTTTCTAAGTTTTTCAATATGTAAAAGTAAAAATCTAATAAACTCATTAAACAGTAGATTATTGTATGCCTAAAAGTATGCATTATTTATGAATAAATTAAAAATTTAAAGATTCTTGGAATATTCCCGAAAAAATATTTTGTACAAGACACCGAAATAAAATTAAAAATTAAATTCTTATAAAAAATACAGACCTCTACCCCCCTCTAATTCAGACAAACCCTATTTTAAATTCTTTATAATCTGTCGCTATTATTTGTTAAACTGTCTTAAGGGAAACAAAGTGTGATAAGTCTGATAAGACTGAAATCCTTAATAGTTAATCAAGTCTAAAGGAAGAAAAAACAAAAGAATATTTAAATTATTTTTTTAATTTTCTTATAAAAAAAACAAAATTGACCCATATTTTGTTTTAAAAAGAAGTTTTCCCCTCACAAGCCGACAGCCAGAAACTAAAGAAAATTAACAAGAAAAAAATTAAATTATTTTGTTTTACTAAAATGGTTTTTGTATACATTTAAGCAATCGATCGATGTTTGTTGTGTGCTCTATAAAAGTTGCTTTAGTTATGGAAACCTAGAAAATTGCTTAAACCAGGCAACAAATAAACATATGGTTGAGTAATTTAAATGCATGGTCGGTCGATTCGTTGGGCTTAAAGGCCTTTTTTTAAAAATGAAATCCTGACTGTTAAGAGTTTAACAAATAATGAAAAAAAAAACATGTTTGCTAACAGCCTGGTTGTTAGTGTAGTTAGTACATGGATGGCTACCAATAAAATACAAATAATAATACTTAATGCTGCTCTAAGCCTTTAAACATGTTTCCCACTTTTAGAAAATCTTTTTTCCCCTCCCCCACAACCTATTAGAAAAACACATACATAAAAGTGGTAGTTGTTAAAATTTTTGAAAATAAAAATTTTAGATTTTTTCTTCTTCTTTTGTAATTTTCTTACAATTTTTTTCCTGCAATTTTTCTGTGATTTCCTAGTTTAAGTGCAATTTTCTAACTGCTGCTATTGCTGTTATTGTTGCCGCTTTACAACAAGCAATTGCCAATGCTATTGAAGAGCTGTTTGTTAAGACCCCAAGATGTGTTATTGCATGTTGATATAAGGGTCGATAGAAGTGAAAATATCTGTATGTTATTTTTTTCCTTTTTTTGTATAAAATTATACCAATAGTTAGTTTATTTGACACAGTCCCTGTGGCACGTTTTTATACACATACTACAATGAATGCATTTTAAATATGCTTGATAGAGATGATCATCATAATGAAGTTGTGGTTTGATAATGATGTTAAACAAACTAAAACTTTTGCACTGCACTATGGCTGCAGTGAGAAATTGATAGAAAAATGTCAGGTGGGTAAAGGTGTGCAAACATATAGTAAAAAAAGTATAGGGTTTTCTTAGATTAGGTTGACAGGATTACATCAAATCCAAAGAAATACGCCTAGGTAACTATCGGTCCTCAGTTTTCTGGTCATAATTCTCACAACGTCTGATCCTTACTTCATTCGTCTGAATCCTCAGGATTTGTATAGATGTGATCGTAATCCTGTGTGTCCATTCAGTAAACGTACATACCATCATTCTTAACTTAGACTTGCTCATTTTGAGAAGATTTCTAGTCTTGCTCTCATCAGGGTAATCCCATTGGATCTTTGTAGCTCTACCCACCATTTCATTATTCCAATATGCCCTTTGGAATCCTCAAACCCATATTTGCAATAAAGCATTGGTTTCGTTACGTTCTTGCTCTCAACAGAGTAATCCCATTGGATCTTTGTAGTTCTACTTACCGTTTCATTATTCCAAGAGACCTTATGGAATCCTCAAACCCATATTTGCAATACAGCATTAGTTGCGTTGAGTGGTTTTACTACGTCGAGCATCCTTCCCTTCGTCATTCGTTGCCGTGTATTCCCGAGTAGCTTGGTATTCAGTTAAAACTTTTTTACAATCCAATACGTATTGTCTATCTCCTGATATCGCTCTAATTGCCTTCTGGCAGCCGGGTAAATATGATAAACCCTGTGGGCGCCATATTTATTCTAATCCAATTTACATATTCCGTTCTTGCTTGGACTTCTGCACGAAAGCTTGTGTTATTATAAGATAAACTGTGGTATATTTCTCTTTCTAGATCTTCAGGCCCAGGCACTTTGTCAACCAATTTAAAGGCATCCATGTAGCAATGTTTTCCTACTGGTATTTGTTCTAATATTCAGCTTGACCAAGACATTCTATCTGGGGTCAGCGTTTGAAAGTTTTCGACCTATTCTATGTCTGGCGCGATCAGGCACGTCAGAATATTGTGACGTGTTTTATAACCGATTTAGGCCTATTCGCTCAAAAGTAAAGATCCGCTCGGCTAAATCATCCCTTCATATCTAAATGATTTAATGTGTAGAATATCTAGCGCTTCAGGAGCCTTGGTTGAAGAAGTACCAATAGCACCATTTATATGTAGAGCTGTTTTAAAGTAATATACTTCTCGCGAGTATTCCGAGAACATTGTTTTCATCGTTATCATCATTAGTATATGTGTTGCCTAGTTTAAGGCGAACATTTTATTACAAAATGTAGGTGCTTTTTTGGGGAGCAAAACTATTAAAGCTCTCCAAAAAACGTTGCATACTTTAAGGTAAAATTTTTATTAAAATATCATTTCAGAAAAGAAACTTTTTATTGGCAAACTCTATATTCTTAAAAAGTTCTTAAGCATTGCTTTTTCACAATTATAAATGTACAATATTTTCTTTAAATTATCTTTAGTTATTACAGAAAAAAATTGTCTATTTTAAGGCTGAACATAAATGTTCAACAATCAATGTAAATCTTGGAAACATTTGCACTTTTCAAAAGTTAAACCTATTCAAAAATTATTTAAAAGTGAAAATTTTACTTTAAAGTTTAAGTTAGTTATTCGAAATTTTTGCCTATTTTATGGCGCAAAATAATTTTAGTTAAATTCAGTTGCCATAATAACGCTATCTATTTTAAGGTCAAATATTCGGTAAAAGACCAAAACAACTTTTTGTTGTTATTAAAAGAAAATATTTGCTTTATTAAGGCGGAATTTGGTCTTTCCAAAAACATTGCCTACTTTAAGGCGTAAAACACTTGACAATATAGTGTTTTACGCCTTAAAGTAGGCAATGTTTTTGGAAAGACCAAATTCCGCCATAATATTTTCCAATATTTTCTTCTAATAACTAATTTGAAAGCTTTCTGAAACTACTTTTTAAAAATGCTAAAAAAATTCCAATCATTTCACTCCTAACCTTCGCTGAACCATCCTGCTACACATGCTGCTTGGTTGGTTAGATGGTTTCTTGCAAAAATTTCAAATTTGTATGCATGATGACAATGTTTCATTTGTTATTTGTTCATCGTATATATGCCACAGTTTTTGACTAGGAAAGGTCTCAAATTTAAACATACGTCCACACACACACAAACCTTAAGGAATTTTTCTTTCATTCATTCGAAACCTAGTAAGTGACTTTTAGGCTTCAAAATGCCTGAAAACTTTTAGTTTGTAAGTAGTTTTTTTTTTTTTGCAGAAAACAAGTAATAACAAAAACTAAACGAAATCAAATTATTCTCTTATTTTTTGTTAAAAAAATAAAATTTTCTTTTTCTAAAGGGGACAACATTTTACTTATTTAAGCAATTTTGTGTGCCAAACTAAAATTTGTTGGAAAATTATTTTTGATCTAAATGTTGATTTAGTTGTTTTGGCCCAAAAAAAATAGAAAAGAAAAAACAAATATCAAAAAGTACCGCCAAGAGTTGTTGTTCTTTTTTTTACATGTTTTCCAAACCTAAAACCATAAGTACTAAAATAATTTACAAAACTTTACTTACAATTGTAAATGAAAAATCGTGAGAAATTGAAATTAAGTTTATGCCAAACTTTTGCTCTAAAGATAGTTTGCTTTCATCAATATAAAAAGTAAAATAGTGATGAATATGTTAATAATTTGAAGAATGAAAAAATATGATTTGTAATAAATTTTATTTAGGTTTTAGAAAAAAAAAACTGTAGTTTGAATGGTTATTGTATTAAAAACGTTTAACTTAAGTGGAAGAGATTTATATAAGATATCAATAGATTCAAAGAAACTCATGACATGCTATTGTTTAATTTTAGGAAATTATGTTTATAAAATGAAAATCTTAAAAAAAAAACTAATAAATTTTTAGTTCTCTTAAATTATTCTCTTTTGCTTGAAGAAACCATTAAAATGATCGATAAATTATATGCAAAAATGTTTATTTTCACAATTTCTTTTCAAGATAAATTTAACACACTTTTTCGCGAATATTCTTCAAACTGATAATTAATAAGCTTTTTTATATTAGAATTTATTACATTCTTCTACTTTCTATTTAATAAAAAATTTAACAAAAACTTTAATAAAAGATTATATTTTGTCGAGAATATTCTCAGAACTTTTTTTGTCTTCATTTCCTCTAATATACTTTTTAATAGTTAAGAAAATGATAGTGTCTATGTTTAAACATTGCTTTGAATAAAATCATATAAAATTACTTTTTTTAGAACTTTTCATAATCCATCAACATTCGCGAATATTCCAAGAATATATTTAAATTTAATTTAAAACCCTTTAACAAAACCGTAGCATACTTTATGCCATTTTAATACCGAAATAATACGAAAATATTTGTTAAACTGTATCCTACTAATGTATAACATAAAAAGTTCATAAGAATTTAATAATTTTAAAAATTCATAATTTCTAAACAATTTTGTGGTATTAGAAATAAAGAAAAATAAACCACAAAATCTTGTAGGTACATAAAAACACCTATAACCCAATAAACATGTTAATTTCTTAAGCTGAAACAGTTTGTTATTCAACTTCAATTCTAGTTCAATTTTATAATTTAAAAACGATTAACAATAGTTAACTTCTTTCTTAATTTTATTAAAATTATTCAAAAGAAGTTAAAAAATTAAATTTTTTATAATCGCATTTTTGTATGTTTGCTGGGTTATTTACAGTAAAAGGAAATCCATACAAATCAAATAACAACTGCTTGCGGTTTAATGCATCAGCATGTAAATAAACAAATAACATTACAATTGTAAATACACACACACTCTCGAACATCTGATAAACAGTAAGGCAGACAAAAAAATGTCAAAGCATTTTAATATAGTTTAAACTACAGATTAGATGGACTATAGATCAGAAGATTCCATAATCTAGTTAGTCTACTGAACTATGAGTCAGTCTTAAGTATGAACAAAAACCACTATATAGTCTGCACAACAAATCACTTCAAAAGCTGGTATGTAGATCACTCAATAGTATATAATATAAATCTAAACTAAAGATCACTCAATATATAATCTGGACTAAAAATCACTCTATACTCTTGACTACACAGCAGTATATGGACGCCACTGTAGATCAATCTGTAGTGTAGAGATAATTTTATATTCAGTCTTTAGTGTAGATCAGTCTAGACTATGGATCAAACTTTAGTCTAAAATCTGGGGAAAAATCCGTTCATTATCTGAACTATGAATCAGTCTATAGTCTGTACTAAAGATCATTGTTAAGTCTGTACTACAGATCACTTTAAAGTCTGTTATATAGATCACTTAATAGTCTATATTATAAATCGATATATATTCTAAACTTAAGATCACTTAATAATCTTTACTATACAGCAGCACATGGACTACACTGTAGATCAATCAAAATGCAGTACAGGCTATAGATCACTCAATCATTTATAATCTTGATTTATATAACTGTCCAAAGTATGCATGGTAGATCAGTATTTAGCTTGGACTATAGATCAATCGATCTTGAATACACATATCTGTCTATAGACTTTATTATAGAGTAGTTTAGTCATAATTTTAGATTTATAAGTAAAGATCATCTGTAGATTAGTTTTAAGTCTGGACTAAAGATTTCTCTATAATCTATAGATTAGTCTGTAGACTCGTCTATAGTCTAGAGTAAAGATCAGCCTATAGTCTGGTCTAAAGATCACTCTTTAGTCAAAAATATTAATCACACTATACTTAGTAAAGATCTTCTATAATTGTTCTATATAACTGTCCATAGTATGCATTATAGATCAGTGTGTAGTTTGGACAATAGATTCCTTGATCTTTAGTACACCGATGTGTTTATAGACTTTATTATAGCTTAGTCTCTAGACAACAGTCGGAACTATTGATCATTATTTAATTTTCTGATAATAATACTATTTAAAGTCTGCACCATGGATCAATTTATGATCGGTTCTAATTTAATTTTTAAAAATCCAAATTCCTCAGCAACATTATTCAGAACATCCCTATTAAACATTCACAAATGTATGTATATAAAATATTAACTTCACCTTTACAAAACCATATTGCATACATATCACTTTATTTATGCCCACCAACTATTCGTTCAGTCCAAAAGTAAATATTAAGTTCATATGTAAACTACAACAAATAATATTTATTTTTATCTTTATATTTCATATATTTCAAGTTATATATTTTTTTGCGACAACAAAATTTTTTGTCTTGAATTTTTTGGTTTTTGATTTTGTTTTTATTGAACCGAAAGGAAAACATGGCATTTCGCCTACAGGAACATTTGCTGTTAAAAGAAAAATATAGTAAAATTTTGTTCAATATATACAATTTATTTAAATAAATAACAAAAATATTTGATAAACTTTAGGAAATATGTTTTTTTAAAAAGTGAAAGAAATTCCTAAAAATAACTTAAATGATCTTAAAATTTTTGTTTTTATAAACATGCACATATACTAGTTTATCAGTTAAAGGGATAAAGGTTCAATTCTCGTTTACATCTCTAAAAGTTTTTCATAACAATGTTTTTCTATCTAATATATAAGTTTTCCTTTTTATATTGCACTTTAAATAACTCTATACTCTTTTGTAATTAAATCCCTAAACTTATGCTACTAAAATATAAAAACTTTAAATAAATGTGTAAAACTATTCAAAATAAATACAAATAATAAATAGAATAATATCAGTCAAAGAACAACAACAGCGTTTGTAAAATACAATAACTTTTATAAAAATTTCTATTTTATTCTGTCAGACATGGGTATTTTTTGTTCTAAGATGTTATCCTTATGTGCCAACACAGTTGCAGTAACATTTCTTCTTAGCCTGCCAGGGGATAAAGAGTTAATTACAAAACTCTCAAATTCCTTACTACTGCTATACACTTCAGCAAAAAATATATGTATTGCACATCACTGCTTTAGTTATATGTATCTTTACAAACCACACAATTTCACTGTAATAATAGGCTGTGTTGCGTACATGTGCGTATGTACATATTCATGTGTATATTTATATTATAATCAGTTTGACTCTTTGGTTTATTTGACAAATGTTTTTAACTTAATGTTCGTTGCTCCTGCTGCTGTCGTTTGGCGCAACATTAGCATCATCCAACACATACTTACACATACACACATAACAACATTTATAATAGGAAAACTTTTATTAATGTTTGCATATCAATTTTTGTGGCAACTTTTTGTTGTTGTTGAAACATTCATACATCTAATAAACTTTTTTACAACAACTAATGCACAATGGGAGAGAAAGAAATCATTGAATGTCGCATTTTTTACAAAATTATACGAAAAGTCAAGTTTTAGTTTAGGGAAAAAGAAATATAAACGCCTGGTAACAAATTGAAACCATAGTGTTTGTAATTTTTCAATAACAGAGGTTTTTGAAAAACTATACGTTGTCAATAGTGAGCTTACCACATGTGTCGACATTTAGACAACGGATTTACACAAAAATTTATATTTTGATAAAGAGTGTTGTCGTACGTATGTATTAGTTAGTTAGTTTGAAAGGTGGATGTATATATATACATCAAATCCAATGAAATACACCTAGGCCTCTATCGGGCCTGTTGTGCGCTCCTTAACCAGTGCCACAGGTAGGAATCGAACCCAACACCTCCGGTCTACCAGACTAAAACACTAACCACTAACCTACCGGAGGCCACACGTATGTATTTACTTTGACAACGGATGTTATTGAAAAACTATAAACACTTCGATGTCAATTTGGTACCAAACAGTGGACTAACGATATGAATATCTTTCATATAAAAAAGCTCGAAATTTCTTATTAGATAAGAATTAAAGTTTTATTTTAGACGGATCTCTCTGGAGCGTTATTGAAACGAAGAGGACCTCAGAAGTTTTTTTAGAAATCATAAATTTTTTTTCGAAAAGTTATAGATTACGACCCAGCGTACAATACAGAACATACAATACTTTGTTGTTATAGCATTGAAATAACTGTAAAGTTAGGGAGACGCGAATTATAGAGCAACCGACAAATTTAACTTGTTTAAAAGCTTTAAGATACTAGCTTTAAAATTGAAACTTTTATGAACAGCTTTGATTTCCCAAAAATTTCGAAACTATAGTCTGCTAACATAGTAGAGAAGATTTTCAACAGATTCTTCCTTGTCCTGGCAACTTCTACAACTTCTACAGTCATTGTGTGGTATACCAAGTCTCAACAAGATTGCTGAGATGGGGACGACACAGTTGCAGGAGGTATGACGTGCGTTTATTATCCAAATTTGGACATCTTCCTGGTGATGATACAAATTGGCTCATTTCGCCATCTCGTCTGGGAGAGTTAATTCCTTATCGGACGTTAAGGCTTCTCTTTTGCCCATTCATCGACCACACAGTTGCCAAACAAATTCCCATGTCCCCGTACCCATTTTAGAACGATTGTTGAATGTATTGCCATCCTACTTAAAGATGTCCGGCATTCCTGGACTAGAATGGATGTAGTGAATACACCAATCCGCGATTTGATAGCAGCTTGACTATCAGTACAAATTTGAATATCTCTATTAGATATTCTGTATTACCAAAGCCAGTTTGCTGCTTTTGTTATGGCTGGTAGTTCAGCCTGTAACGGTTTACATTCATTTTATATCCTGATATGTATCTTAGTCCCAAAATGCCTCCTCTCACTCGCTCACCTTTCTTGAAATCATCCGAACTCACACTTATAAAGTAAAAGTACTTCAGACTCTAGTTTTATATGATTATTTTAAGATTTAGTTTTTTTAAGTCATGCTCCAAAGCCAGTTTGCTGCTTTTGTTGTGGGTGGTAGTTCAGCCTGTAATGGTTTACTTTCATTTTATATCCTGATATGTATTTTAGTCCCAAAATACCTCCTCTCACTCGCTCACCTTTCTTGAAATCATCCGACCTCACACTTGTAAAGTAAAAGTACTTCAGACTCTAGTTTTATATAAATATTTTAAGATTTAGTCATGCTCCTTTGCTTGGAAATTACCTTGAAATTTATATTTTTACCATTCGAAATTTCTTTTCAAGCCAAACAGTTTTTCGCGAATATTCTTCGAGCCGGATCTCATAGGCTTCCATAAAAACGTTTAATTAAATTGATTATATTTGGTAATAAATTTAACAAAATCTTTCATTATTTATTTTTTCGGGAATATTCTCAGAACTTGTTTTTTTTATTTAATCTAGCAAACTTTTTAATAGTTAAAAACTGTTAATTAGTGTTTATGTGTTAACTTTAAATAACATCATATATAAAGGACTCTTTTGAAAACTTTTCAGAATAACAAATATTCGCGAATATTGCAAGAATTTATTTTATTTTAAAACCTAAAACTATTCAGGTACTCAGGTAACAAATTGTCCTTTCGACATTTTAAAGAATGAACTCAACCTTCAAACCTTCAACATAATCTCCAATCGCTATATCAATCATACCCGTTGCACCCTACTATTAAACATTCACAATTGTGTGTGTTGTCTAACTTTAAGAAATCTCATAAGCTCTTTTCTATTTATATTTCAAAAGACAAAATGTTTTTGCAGTGGGGGCTATGCTTCGCAGAAGGATGGTTTATGAAACATACTTAAAACAAACATTAAGTATTTTATGATGGTCTATAAGAGACTATGGCAAACAAACACAGACACTTTGTCTTGTATATGGAAAAGTTAAGAATGTGGTATATGATGTAAACATAATTTTGAATTGTTGTTTCTTTATTTTGTGGTTCATTAAAATTGTCTTGATTTGTATCTTGTATACTTTGTTTACTGTACATGTAGGAACATAAGGTATGTTTTATATTGACTACAAGTTAAAAGCGAAATAAAATTTGAAAGGATTTTCTTTTGGCCTTATAGATATGTAAGTGTTAAAATAAAATTAGCTTTTCTTTGGAATGAAAAGTTTTTGATATTTAAAGTGTCTTTAACTTGAAAAGAACAGGAAATTTAATATTTCTTTCAAATCCATTTCAGTTTTTCATATGAAACTCTCCCTAAATTACATATAAATACAAAACCAACAATCTAAGTATATGTATGTGTTCTGTACATATACATATGTGAAATAAGAGCTTGTTTGTCTCTCTATCTTAAAATATGTTTTGACAATGACGACATTCATAACGATATACTGTTATAAATTGACAACAAGTGCGCAAATTAATAATAAAATAGCGGTTTCACATACACAACAAAATCAACACACATGTAAGCAAAAACATACAGATACATAAATCAGTTTTCTATTGTGGTAACTAACATAGACACATACATACATTTATAAAACTAAATTAGTTGAAGTGTGTGTTTAATGCTGCTAATTAGGGTGACATTTATGCAACAAAAATATAAAGAAATTAAAAATTTATTTTTGGCAAAAGAAAAATATATAAAATGTCTTTCTTGGGTTTATCATCAGCCTATAAGTAGGCTAAACTTAGGTATGTAAAAATAAACGAATTCCTGGAATATTTTTGAAAAATATTAAGAAGAAACATTTTTTATTACTATTTTAAAAGAAATCATTTTGAAGTAAAGTTTAATTGTCTTTTAAAGTTAAACATTTATTTCAGCCTATAATTATGCTAAACTTATGTATGTTATATTAATTAAATTCTTGAAATATTCTTGAATATTTCTAAAAATTAAAAATTTTTAAGAATATATTTCTGATAGTAATTTTAATTAAAAAACTAATAATTTTCAAATTTATTTTGTATATCTGCTTAGAAGTATGCAAGCATTATCTACTAGAAATCAATATTTACGAAAACTTTTAATTTTATAGACATTTTCTGATTTCAAATTATAAAAGAAAATATTGCAGTTTTTTTAATATCTAAAAACATTTTAGCCTAAAGTTATGCTATACTTTTTTACAAGTAAAAGTAAAATTCCCAAAATATTCAAAGTCTATTCATAATGATTAATCATAAATTGATGTGCGTAGTATCGTTTGTTAGTAGAGACTTTCCCATGATCTTTTGATCCTGGACATTTTCAGATTTCAAATTCTAAAAGAAAATATTGTAGTTTTTTCTAAACCTAAAAACATTCTCGCTGAAAGTTATGCCATACTTTTTTACAAATAAAAGTAAAATTCCAGGAATATTCTTGAAAAAATTGACAAAAGAAAAATTGTAAAATTTTGATTCTAATAGAAAATATTGTAGTGTTTTGTAAAGCTAAAAACATTTCCGCCTAAAGGTATGCTATACTTTTTCACAAGTAAAGTAAAATTCCCGCAATATTCTTAGAAAAATTGACAAAAGAATAATTGTTAAATTTTGATGCCGGGAATTCAAAGTCTATTTCGCATGATCCTTTGATTATAATATAAAATATTGAATTTTTTTCGAAACCAAACAACATTCCCGCCTGAAGGTATGCAATACCTTTTTAAAAGTAAAGTAAAATTCCCGGAATATTTAAAAATTAATGTAAAACTTTTCCATCATGGACATTTGTCCCAAGAATTAAGTGGGAATTACCTGAAAATATTATAAAAATATTAAGTTTACTTGTTAGTAGTCACCCTACTACTTGCTGTAACCAAGTTATTAAACTAATAATGAAATTGTATACATTATACACACACACACCCAAAGAAACTTTAATAATAGTTTTAATTATATAAGTTTATAAGACAAACAATAACAACAACAACAGCAACAAGAAAAACTTAATTCAAAAACATAAAAATAAAACAACGTATTTTATTAAAATGTTTGTTTGATTTTGCTGTAAAAACAAAGTTTTTTGTTTGACCAAAAAAACAAAACTTTTCAATTAAATTTTTAAATCCTTAACCAATAAACATAAAAAAATATTCACACACAAACTTAAGAAAATTTCAAAAAAAAAACTTACAAGTAAATTAAATATTAAGAAATTTAATTAAAAAAAAAGAAAACAAATTTCAAATAAAAATCTATGACAGTTTGATAAGGAAAATTATAAAGAAAATATAATTTAAAGGACATGAATTCCAAAAGAATTTTCAATGTTACTTATCTCTTAAATCCATAAAGAAAATTATATGTTTATATATTGCAAACATAATATTTTGTCATTTAATAAATTAATATTACTCATACGTCATCCTTGAATATTGGAAACATTAAACATGACCACATTTTTTTCACCTTAATTTATTAAAATATTGTCAATTTTTCTTTATTGAAAAAAATGATATTTTTTAAAAAAATTAATTTACGTATGTTTCTGCTTAACCTTTATTTTTCATTATAAATTTATAGGTAAATAAAAATATTTAACAAAAAAAACCTTTACATAAATAAACAATAAATTTTTACAAAGAAAAGAGATTTATTTTTGTGAAAAACAATTTTTTTGTATTTAATGTATATTTTACGTAAATGACTGGCTAGATTTTCCCCTTTTTAATAGTATTTTATATGAAGAAAAAAATATATTTAAAAACAGATGCCAACAATTATTTTCAATTAATAGTGACAGTTTTAAATAAATACTATTAAAGTCGAGAGAGAGAGCAAGAGAATATAAATAAGAAAAATTATATACACGTGATATGACAGTGGGATTTATGAGGTAGAAAAAAAATATTTAAAATAAGATATGAATTAAAGCTTAATACAAATAATTCATGAATATTCCGGGAATTCATTAATGATGTTTACTATAACATTTTATTTTATAAAAAATCACATAAACAAAATTATTATTTTAATTCTTTTATCTTTAAAGTGTTAAGTTTTGTTAGTTAAAACTTGTTCGCGAATATTCTTAGAGTTTATATGTTTTTACTGATATTAAAACTGACAAGATTTATAACAACTTTTTCACGAATATTCCTGGAAATCAGTAATAATGTTGCTGTTAAAAATTTTATACCTTTATGCATGAAGTCTTAACTGCAACAAATTTCTGAGTATAAAAATTTTGTTCACGAATATTCCTACAATTCATTAATGTTGTTACACTTACTTTTATGATAAAACAGGCGTGGGCCGACCCTAGCCCGCTTAAGAAAATAGAATTTGATTTATTTTTCATAATGAAGCATTTAACTTAAACGCATTAGAAATTTGTGGAATAGATTTTATGCGACGAATGAAGGAGGAAAACTTCCCAGCAAAAAGAGAACTTCCAAAGAAGCGAAAAATAAGTAGAATTTACTACATGGGAGTACTGAAAAAGACCTAAAGAAGTTATGATTTTTACAAAAGCTTGTCATAGGTTAGATGTCCTTTTTTATTACAAATTCACTACATCTGAAGTCATTCTCAGGAAGTATTTTTTTTTTTTGGAAGTTATTAGGATGTGAAATTGTAGTATTATAGAATCTAAGTAATTTGACTTAAATATAATAATTAAATATAAATAATAACATTAATAAATTTGGTTCAATTCAAAAAATTTCAGTCCAAAAAAATTTGAATTGTTTTCACTTCTTTTGGAAGTCAATAAAAATTTCCTCTACAGAAGGTAAACAAATTCACATAGTGCTACTTTTGAAGTGCTGATAAATGTTATTCTTTTGGAAGTACTTCATTTTTTATTTTCGCTTCTTTTAGAAGTCAATAAACATCACTTCCACAGAAGGTACAAAAAAATTCACTTAGTACTGCTTTTGAAGTGGTGATAAATGTTATTCTTTTGTAAGTACTTCGTTTTATTTTTGCTGGTATATTTTTTTAAGGGTTAGACGGGCCCGACTTAGCTGTACCGCTTTTTTGTTGAGATAAGAGTATATTTAACATAATTATGAACTCAAAATCACTTCGGAATATTCAAGTGTATGGGATCTAAGTAAAATAATGCACCGATCTTTACCATTTTCCCTGGGACAATAGAAGATTGTATAGCAACTATAATTAAAATTACAACCTGTAGCTTGATTACAAGGTTAACAAGCCCTACTCGTTGGTCCAATTGTTTTGGGTTAGGTACGTGAAAAAATGGAGCGATCTTGACCATTTTCAAAAGACTTCATCCCTGGGACAATACAAGATCATGTACCAAATTTCATTGAATTTTTTTTTTTAATTTGCAATCTCTACTTTGTTTACAAATCCTTTTCGTGAGTTCAGTTAAATGGAGGCTTCAGTTGTATACTTGTGTTCAAATGTTCAAAACAGCAAAATAAGTTTTTATTTTTGTAATTTTTTCTTTTATTTTACTAATGACAAATCTACCCCATCCCCTTGGAGCATTTACCCCATGGATTGATCGGTATCGCCGTTTTTGGTCAGTGCGGAAAAGTTAAAAAATATGTACATGAGGATGACTTAAGAAAGATTGAAAGGAACAAAACTAAAGCCAACATATCTAAGTATCCGAATCAAGAAAAAAATTACGAATATGTATTGTGGTTTTAATTTGAGGCCGCCTCCAAAAAAAGTGGCTACGGTCCCCCTTCTATCCTACTCTTCCCTCTAAAGTAGTGTAGTGTTTAAAAACCAATAGAAGTATTATTTTAATACGTTTAAACATGATAAACTTAACTGTTATTGTTAATTAAAACTTTTTCGCGAATATTCCAGGAATTCATAAAATATCCCTGATATTACTGCAACATTTAAGTCAAATTAAAAAAAGCTGCAGAAGAAATCATCTTGAAAACAATGGCATACTTTTCGGCGTTATCAATTAACACTCTAATAGCCTACATAAAACTGCTTTTTCACCAATATATATTTCACTTTGACCCACTGTTTCGAAAAAAAATCCATTCGAATACATTTTACTGCTTTTAAGCATTTGAATACTTAAATGTATTGCCATGCAAATACTCTTACATATAAATCAATTTTAGTATTGTGGTTAAACTATATATATTGAGGTTTTTTTATTTGTCGATTTCTACGTTATATTTTCAATTTATAAGGTTTTACAAAAAGTAGTAGCAGCAGCAGCAAAATGTTTTTATATAAATTAATAATTTATTGTGAAAAAAAAATTTTTTAAATTTTTTGTTAATAACGGTGTTAATGCCTATAATGTGTCTAAAGTGTTAATTATATTATTTGTTCTGTTATTTAATTATAACATATTTTTTCATTAGAATTTTAAAGAATTTTTAATCAAAATCCTAGGATAAATAAATAAATTAATTAATTAAAAAAATTGTTGTGTACTTTAAGCAATGTTTATTACATTATTTGATAATAAAAAATTGTTTTTTATAAAAACTATATTTTTATAAAAAAATTTTATTAAACTTACTTATATGTTTATATAGAGAGATTGTTTTTGATTTATTTGTAGTTTATAATAATAAAAGTATTAAATATTTATAAGCTAAAAGAAAAAATAATTTATTTATCAAAAATGTTAATTTAAGAGACAAATTTTCTTTACACTAACTTTTAAAAATTTAAAACTTTTCTGAATTTAAAACTTTTCGCGAATATTCCACTGAACTCTTAAAAGCAATTAGTTTAACTTCTTGTGTTGAAAATATTTCCAGAAAATTTTTGTGAAAAATTACCAAAAGTGAACAGCAAGAATCTTCCAATTAACCCTCTTAAAATCTGCAAAACTTTTTGATAGAAACCCATCAAAACATTTCCACAAGCCTTAAAGTATACTGTAATTTCTGTTACACTAAACTTTGAAAATTTCGAAACTTTTTTAATTTAAGATTTTTTTCGCGATTATTATAAGAACATTTAAAGGTAATTCGTATGACTTCTTGTGTTGAAAATATTTCTAGAAAAATTAATGTGAAAAATTACCTAAAGTAAACAGCAAGAATTTTCCAAATTTTTTTTGGCAGAAACTCACCAAAGCATTTCCACTAGCCTTAAAGTATACTGTAATTTTTGTCAAATATTTACTCCCTAACTACACACAGTATTTATACCCTATACTACTTTAGTCGTGAGGGTATATTGGGTTTGTTCTAATGTATGTAACGCATTGTAATATTCATTCTATACACTCCTTAAATAATATCAATTGGCTCAGAATTATGTTCTGAATCGATTTGGCTATGTCCGTCCGTCTGACTGTCCTTCTTTCCATCCATCCATGTTAATCTTGTAATCAAACTAGTGGATGCAGTTTTCTATTTTATGAAATTTGACACAAATGTTTCTTCTGACCCAAGGACGAAGCCTCTTGAAAATTGTTTAAATCACTTAGCCCCCATACAACCGTACCCCAGTAATTAGGGCTTTTGAGTCCATAATTATGTTAAATCTTCTAGTGGTTATACTAAAGTTAACACAACTTAGTTTTGTTCAAGTCTGAATGTTACTGGTGATTCGTAATGATCGGACTTAATTTGAACCCAACCCCCATACATAGTTCCCAAATGGTTCTAATCGGTTCATTATTTAACTTAGCCCCCATACAACAGTACCCCCGCAAATAGGACTTTTGTGTCCATAATTATGTTATATATTTTAGGAATTATATCAAAATAGGCAATTAGTTTTGTTTAAGTCTGAATGTTACTAGTGATTCCCGCAAATAGGGGTTTTATTCCATAATTATGTTAAATGTTCTAAATAATTGAATATTACTAGTGATTCGTAATGATCGGACTTCATTTGATCCTAGCCCCCAAACAAAGTTCTCTTCAGAAAAGGATTTAAAAATCCAAAAACACAAGTAGGATTGACTAGTTAAAAGCATTATAAATAGTCCTTATTTACTATTCACTGCTGTAGGCTATCATATGGTCGGCCAGGTCTGACTATAGATTCTTACTTTTTATCTTACGTTTTTTTCGCTTTGAACTATTTTTATTTATTTAATTTAATAGAAAAAATCGATTATAAAATAGCAAAGTAAAAATAAAATGGCGACTAAATAAATATTTTTATTTAGTTCACATTTTGATTGTTGATAAATTGACGATATAAACATCATGGTGATAGAAACCGGAAGAGTAAGGACACACATATAATAGATTTTAAAGAAAAATATTAAAACTGTTTCCTTAAGTAAACTTAACAATAAACATTAAAAACTAAAGCATATGTTAAAGCATTAATTTTGAAATTATTCTCTAACATATGTGCAGGGTTATATCATTTTAATTAAATTAAAAATTAAAGCCTATTTTTAGGCATTTTTTTATTACCTAACATATAAGCAGGAGTTATATTTATTTAAAATATTTCATTTATTGAAAAAAAAATTAAATAAATTTATTTAAACTATATCAAATTTCTTTACAACTTTATTTATTGTTAATTTATTTTATTTACAAAAACAACAACAACAGAGCACAACTTCATTAGAGTTAAATTGACATGATAAACAATCATTGTTTTTATTTGCAACTTTTATTTCAAACAAAAAAACACTACTAAAATTAACAAACAAGATTTACAAGGATTATTTGTGTTTTTGTTTTTCTTTTCGAGAGAGATCCAGCACCAAATCATAAAAATTCAACGGACAAATATAAAGAATTTTTTGAAAAATGAGTAAAACATAAAAATTGCGACAATTCATCAACAATAGTAAATATTAAAATAATAAAGAAAAAAATAACAGTCAAACACCTACAACTGGCAACAACAGACAATAAAACATATTGAAAGGATATATAAATCATATAACAGGATATACAGCAGCTAGCTTTGTTTGTCATCGTTCAAATTGAGTAGTTTATACATATTTGTCAGTGTCTATAGCTTTTGCCACTGCTGTTTGATCAGGCTATTCGTTTGGCCTGATGACAATGACTGACTGACAATATAATGAATTTACTTTTTTTTTGTCAATATACACTAACAACATGTTTTTCATTTTTATTCTTTATTAGACCAGGTCAAAACTATAGCACACAGCTAGCATTTTTCTGCTATTTATTTAGTACAATTGAAAACAAAACTACAATTGAAATTGTAATAAAAACAAACAGCATTTTCTTTTGTTGGATTAAAGTTGAAGAAAGAAAAACAAAAATATGTATTTTTTTTCAATAAAAACCGAAGAGAACAAAACTTTAACAGCAATTATATTTTTCTTTTTTTTTAAATAACAATTGATATCCGGTGTGTACTTTTAGTTACAAAAGTCTGGGTTAATATTGGAAAAGTTATGTTTGTATTTTTATAGTTAAAATGATGTATAGGTTTAAAAAGGATATGAATAAGAACATTGTTGTTTTTAAAAACAATTAAATTTATTGTTTCAATAATAATACTTTATGTAAAGTTATTACAAAAGCAAACACAATTAAATTAATATTGTTAAGTCATATGCAGCATTATATAACGGAGACAATAGCCTAGTTCAGAATATGAGCTATCTGATACTATACTTGTATATAGTATAGTCTTTAGCCAAATCTATATTATAGTCTATAGTCTTATCTATAGTCTAATCTATAGTCTAGTATATAGTCTAGTCTATAGTCTAGTCTATAGTCTAGTCTATAGTCTAGTCTATAGTCTAGTCTATAGTCTAGTCTATAGTCTA
>NC_060952.1:86455707-86479817 GCF_022045245.1 Lucilia cuprina | reverse complement strand
TCAGTTCTAGTTCAGTTCTAGTTCAGTTCTAGTTCAGTTCTAGTTCAGTTCTAGTTCAGTTCTAGTTCAGTTCTAGTTCAGTTCTAGTTCAATTTTATTTCAGTTCTATCTATCGATATATTATTGAGTATTTCTAGTAACTTCTTACTTCTTCTTTAAACTTCCTGAAAGTTTTCTTTATTCATTTGCAGTAATTTTCTTTTCTTAAAGGAAGTTAGTTTATTGCGAAAAGGAAACAGCACGTAAATTTTAGTCGGAAAAAGAAAGAAGCGAAATAATTGTATATATGTATATAAAAAATAAATATTACAGCAACAAGAAAATTGATTGACCTAAAAATTCACTAGATTTAACATAAAAATTGTAGCATCTCCATGGAGTTTTCTCCCAATACTATGCAATCTGTTAGTTAAACATATAGAAAAAAATAGGGACACAAATATTAGGAGGGTTCAGATAAAGAAATTTATAGCAAATGGAATGGTTGTTACAATTTCAAGCTCAAGAGAAAATGTTTTTTTTTACCCTGAAAAATACCTTGCTAGCTATGAGTTGTTATTTAATCTACTTTTATTCTCTATAGTCGAGTAACCTAATACTTATACATATTAATAGTGTTGTTGCTGATGTTGTTCATGTTGTTTTTGTTTTTTTTTTCGTTTGGCAATTGATAAATGTTTTAGAAAACAAATTGAAAAGAAAGTATAAATCAAAATCTAGCGTTAAAGTTAAATAAAGATTATTGATGAGAACTGCTTGCTGGTTGCTAAAACAAATTGGGTTAAATTTTAACAAGCCATTGGAATAGTTGTATTTTTCCTTTTTTTTTTTTTTTTTTGATTTGTTAAAATTTAAACCATAAAAATACCATCAAACTCTAATAAAAAATTACACAGACATTTCTATACTAAAGATATTCTAAAGAAATTTCATTTGAAAAAAAAATCTACTAGACTTTTTTTCAAAGTTGTTAATAAACACACACACACAAATTTGAAAAAAAAAACTTTTGGAAACGGTGGAAAAAGGGTAAAAAAAAATCAAATAAAACGAAACATACTTGGGGAGTTGAATTGAAGAAACAACATTTTTTTTTACTGCAATGCAGTAAATATAAATGATAATGTGTGTAAGCGTAGAACAACCCAGCGAGACCATGGACTAGCAAATATTATAGTCCTATACACTATAGCTATCGACTGGTCTATAGTCGAGACTATAGGCTCATTTATAGTAATAACTATTTTTATTATATACTCAAGACTATAGTCAAAAATAGAAACTAATAAACAATGCTATATAAAATCTACAGACTAACTAATAGTCAAGACTAAAGACAGATCGATATTCAAGAATGAAAACCTGATCTTCTGTCAAGACTACAGAACTGTGTGGTTCACATATATTTCATGTGAATAAAGACATTCAGTCTTTTTGTTTTTTTCACTGCAAAAAGCGTTAAAATTGCATTTAAAGTCTAAACAACAGTGAGTTAAGTTCACATAATTTGCAGTGTGAATTTGTAGTGTCTTTATATAGTTTTAACTTTTTCTCAAAAAAAAAAAAACAAATTACAGTAAAAACAATGAAAATGTAGATCATAGTGTGTGGAGTTTAAACAAAAGATTATACTTTTATATATTTATATTTCTGGTGATTTTTTTCTTTTCATTTTCACCAACGTTTCAATGACTTGCTTGCTATTGTATTAAATCTGATAATGTTATACAAATAAAACATAATTAAATACGTAAAACTGAGAGAAAATAGAAAAAGAAAAACTTATTTCAATGTACAAAAAAAAAGACAAAAGTAAAAATATAAAGTGAAAATAACAAAACATTTAAAAACTTCATGGTTGGCAGCTGCTTGACACTGTCGTTTGAAGGAATAAGTAGTAGATAATGTACGGTGGGAGAGATGTTTTAAATGATAGTGGTTTGAAAATAGAAAAAGGTCTTTCGAATGCACAAGTTGTTTAATTTTAAAGTGAAACTTTCTACTTACAGAAATAATGGGTAAAACTACTAAAACGTCGTCTTTAGAGTTGCGTAGAGTTTGGACTACAGATCAGTCCTGGACTATAGAGCAGTGAATAGAGTGAGTGAACAACAGTCGGACTATAGACAAATCTTAAGTCTGTAGTCTTAACTATAGAGCAGTCTATAGTTTTTACTATAGAGCAGTCTAAAGTTTTGACTATAAAGCAGTATATAATGTCGACTATACAGCAGTGTATAGTCATGACTGTAGAGCAGTCTATAGTTTTGACTGCAGTCTATAGCCTTGACTATAGAGCAGTCTATAGCCTTGACTATAGAGCAGTCTATAGTCTTAACTATAGAGCAGTCTATAGTCTTGACTATAGAGCAGTATATAGTCTTGACTGTGGAGCATTCTATAGGCTTGACTATAGAGCAGTCAATATTCTTGACTATAGAGCAGTCTATAGCCTTGACTATAGAGTAGTCTATAGCCTTGACTATAGAGTAGTCTATAGCCTTGACTATATAGTAGTCCATAGTCTTGACTATACAGCAGTCTTTAGTCTTGACTTTAGAGCAGTCTACAGTATTAACTATAGAGAAGTCTATAGTCTTGACTGTAGAGCAGTCTATAGTCTTGACTGTAGAGCAGTCTATAGTCTTGACTATAGTGCTGTCTATAGTCTTGACTATAGTGCTGTCTATAGTCTTGCCTATAGAGCAGTTTATAGTCTTGACTATAGAATAGTCTATAGTCTTGACTATAGAGTAGTCTATAGTCTTCACCATAGAGTAGTCTATAGTCTTGACTTTAGAGTAGTCTATAGTCTTGACTATAGAGTAGTCTATAGTCTTGACTTTAGAGTAGTCTATAGTCTTGACTATAGAGCTTTCTTATGTCTTGACTATAAAGCTACATTCTTGAGCAGTCTATAGTCTTGACTATAGAGCAGTATTAAATATAGAGCAGTCGATAGTTTTGACCATATAACACTGTAGAGTCTGGACTATACAGAAGTACAGGACTTGCACTATAAAGCTCTCTATAGTATTTAACCAAAAATAACTACAAAACTTTTACTCTACTCGATTTATCTGCTGAAAAAAGGCAACAACAAAGATATAACATATTGTATCCTAATAAGAGAGAGAGAAAAAAAAGGAGAAAAAAGGCGCTAATTACCGCTAACAATTGCTACACAATCATCATTATTGTTGTAATGCAGTTGTTAAGAAAAAACTATAGCAATGAGTTGCAGCAACAACAAACTACCGCATAACTTGTAAAAAAATAACATGCCAGCAAACACACACACAAAAACAAACAGGCCTTTTTTTGCTATTTTTCACAAACACTACCATTGTAATAGAAGCTTTATATTACTAAGGACTTTTTTACTTCTTTTCTGCATTTTTATTTCATTTTGTTTCATGTTTCTTGCCAGTAGTTGGTTGGTTGTATAGAACAATAATAAAAATTAAATGTTGTTGAGTTTAATAATACTTAAAGAAAATGTATGTATACATAACTTGATTTTAATTTATATTTTTTAAGATGAATTATCTTTTAGTATGTTTTTTAATTTTATTCCTTTTAACTAGTATATAAACTTGCTATACAAGTGTTTTTTTCTATAGTTTAGTTTATTTTAAAGTTTGTTTATGGGAAGGTTTTATTTCTTTAACTTTTTCTATACAATTTTATTAAAACTTTTATAATTTTCATAAAGACTTTTAGAAAAGAAACTATAAAAAGTGTAATAGTAAAGAAATACTTACAAACATGTATACATACATATATATGTATTTATATATGTGTGTATAGCAAAAACAAGTTAAGTTGATATTTTGTTTAAGAAAAAAAACTTTTATTTAACAGACAGGAGTAGTATTCTTTAAACACATACATATACATATATTCATAATTTATGTGATTATAAACAAACTTACTTATTGTTACTAGAAAAAAACTATTGAAAATTAAAAATTCTAGAAAATATTTAAAGTTTGCTTTAGTGTTTGAGTTTAAGAAAAAATTTATTTAAATTAAATTAAAAATTTAAATGAAATCACTTTAATCACAATTTAGAAATTGTGAACTAAAAAAGAAAATAATGAAATTAAAAAAAAGTATTTGAAAACAAATTTAAAAGATCTAAAATATTGTTAAAAATTTTCTTAAAAATTTTAGTTTTACTTTTAAGTTTTATTCATACATATAAATAATATAAAATATTGTGTGGTTTTTACAGCAATTCCCCTGATGTCCTGTCAAAAAAGTCATTTAGCTAATATTGGTCGCTTATAGTGTCACTTTTAGTCCTTTGAGATATTAAATATGAAATAAATTTTTATTATTACAATTGAGGGGGAATACATTATGTAATATTTTTTATATGATAAGGGATTTGTTTACCTTTGTTAAAAGAATTTGAAGTGTTTGCTTTAGCAAACTGCAAATGTATTAGTTTTATGCTGAACACTTAACCTGTAATGTGGACTTGTTTACTTCTGAGTTTACAAAAACCTAAAAATCTAAATAAAACACTTTTTTTAAAGCACTTGATGTTATGTTAATAATGCCTAAAAGTATGCAGTGCTTTTTAATTATATCTTTAAAACATTATGTTGGTTTCTGGGAATATTCTCGAAAAAATAGTATTACTATTTTGAGAAGAATTTAGTAAATTGGTTAGTTTTAAAGTACACTCATGCACACACTCCTAATACTCATGAGTCATTTGTTTGAAACAGTTTTTTGAACCGATCTTTAGTTCTAAGAATATTCTCGAAAAAAACATATTCGATTTTATGGAGAATTATTTATTTAATTTGTCCATGTTAATGTACAAGATGTGATATTGCTAATGCTCAAAGGTATGCAATGTTTTTTTTATTATAATATCTTTGAATTCTGGGAATATTCTCGAAGAAATTGGTTTTAGATTTTTAAAAGAATTATTTTGTTAATTTGATAATTTTAAAGTACGATATGTGATATTTCTAATATCCAATGTTTTTTTATTATTATTTCTTTAAATCGTTTATTGTGAATCAATCATGAATTGTGGGAATATTCTCGGAAATTTTTGTATCCGATTTTTAGGCAAAACGTTGATGGCGTTTAATACTTTTACAAGTTCCTTTTTATATTTTGAATATTAAATCAATTTTGATTTACATTTTAGAACTTGCTTTATTTAAAAAGTCAGAGATTATTTGAGGATTTTAAAGACTTCACCTTTATTGTGAAGTCATAGTGTTATGTATGTATACAACGATGTCCGTCCGTTAATTTTTCTATTAATATGTTTATATATGTATATGTCAGCCTGCCATTCTGTCAGAATAATAAACTAATTTTGATTTAAAATTTTAAACTTGATTAATGTAGAAAGTCGGTGTCCGTCTGTCTGTCCAATTATGTCGACATATAAAGAGATCCCGCTTTAATGGCTTGGTATTTTGGACTAGCAAATACATCTCTAGGTGCTTTAGCCGAAACATCGGGGCCATCTCAGTATTGTGGTTGGGCGGGCTTTAAGAGGTTAAGAAATTCACTGGAATTTGCCATTAGTTAATGGGGATTGTATTCTAATGCATCTTTCGTGGCATCAAAGGGTGGTCACCTTCCGATATACAGGAAGACTTATAGAAGACTTTAGACCATTGATTGCTTTTGCCTTGTCGATGTATGCATTAGAATTGATTCCATGCTGCCTATCATTCCGCAACGGAGCTACCATGACAAGAGATTATATAGTAGTCCATGTACAAGCAAATTGTTTGTATAGGACTGCACAGCCATGTGCAAAGATTGTCACCTAATATCTTCAAGGACTCGGGGGTTCGTGGTAGACCGTTAACAAGTCTTTCCAAAAATATCACCGTAAAATAAGGCCTTAAACATTCTTGTCTGAGTAACTTTCTCAATGTTTGTCTATCTTTCTGTCTGTCTTTCTAATTATATGATTGTCCGTGATGTCTACCTTTTTGCTTTTTCGCCTATCTAACCATTTTTTAATTAAAATCAATTTCATAAAGGTCCTAGATATCTTTCTCAAGAAACTTTGCAGTACTTATTTTTTGTATAAAATTTAGGTGAATAAATCTGAAATCTACATCTACAAAATACATATATTTTCCTAAAAATAAACTTTGTTGAAATTCACTTTACGAAAGCATCTATTAGCACCCATTCGTTTATTGTATAAACATATCTTTTTATCTTTCAAATACACATTAACTTCCTTTCTCTAAGTATTTAAAATTCCCACAAGTCTCACACAACACGTATTATTATTTTAACACATACCAAAGATATCAAGCTGCTAATAATAGTTGTTTTTTTTCATTTCGTTCTCTTCATCATGTGGGAATAATAATTACACATATTCGCCACTATTCTCATTTAACCTCCAGCTATAACTTCATTAATTCTATGATAATATTTTCTATTACTTTACACGGTTAGAAACAGACACTTAAATAAAATATACAACAATAATGACAATGAGTGAAAACGTTAGATATATTAGCAGTAATTGTTTTTCAATATCTGTTCCAATAAAAGAAAATTTTCCAATTCTTTGAAGGATTTTACAATTTATTTTATCATTCGAGAATATTCCGTGAATTTGTTTGCAGAAAATAAAGTAGATAAGAGGGCATACTTTTAGGTGTTTGTAAAAAATAACAGATAGACACTTCAGTGAAAATTAAAAAACTAAAAATAGTTTAAGCATACAAAGATCCCAATTTTAAATTTATAATTTTTATCGCGAATATTTCAAGAATTATTCTTAACTTTTCATAGTATACTTTTAGGTGTTTACAAATGATATTGTTTCTAATATTGGCTTTTACTTAAACGATTTGAAAGAAAACTAGAGAACTACTTATCACAAAACAAATTCAATTTCCTTGATTCACTGTTACTAAAGACAATATTCATTGGCTTCATTAGAGCATTTAAATTTGTTTTATATGTATTTCAAATAAGTCAACATTTTCATTCTTCTTAAGCACTAGTAAACATTTCATTATTTCTTGCTATAAGTATGTGTATATAGTTTTTATAAAAATATAATTTCAAAAAAAAAAAGAATATATTTAAAAAAGTTACTAAGCATCTAAACATGTACATATATGCACTTCATATATTTACTCTTAAACATTCATTCCTACCTACAAATATATTTACATATCCATCTGAAAAAGAGAAAAAAACGAAACTTAAATAAACAAAGAATTTCAAGTGATGATTCTTATCCTTGTCCTACATTTGTATTTATTTTCATACAAAAAAAAAATAATACATAATAATAATTTGAAGAAAAAAACATAAATAAATTCCTAAGAAATACAAGTGCATGTTGTTGTTGTTATTTTTATTATTCTAGTACTTGTAGTCACAACTACTACTTACACTAAACATTGTGTGCGTGAGTGTGTGTGTGTGTTTAGTTAAAGTATATAGTAAACATCTGTTTTAGTAACTGCTTTTCTTTTTTAGAAAAGGATACGGCTAATTAAGTAAATATTTTTAGATCTTTACTGTGCTAAAAATTCTCATATTTTATTCAAGAAACTTTCTTTCTTTAACTGCATAAACATTAAAAAATGTAGTAATTATGGATAGTGGGTGAAATTATGCTTCCAGTACTGCAGCTACTAGAATTATAAAGAATTATGTCGAAGCTTTAAATAATGAAAAATAAACATAATTTTAAGATTTCCATATTAAGAACTTTGTTTTGTCATCCTTTTTAAAGCGAAATTTCTGAACATTTTTGTCAACATTGAAATTTTAGAAAATTTTATGACATTTTTTTAAAACGGAATTTCTGCAATTTTTTTAACAAGTTTTTAAAAAGTTTAGAAAATTTGTATCTCATTAATTTTTAACATGGATCCATGTATAAGCACTTTGCTGAAGTACTCGAGCTTTCTAATCTCTTGCCATTGTACCCCCTTTGCGGAATGACAGGCAACATAGGCTTAAATCCAATGCTCACCCCGACAAGGAAAAAGCAATGACTGGTCCAACCCCAACATCAGGTGAAATCAATTTTCCGGATATACCGAAAGAAAGCCCCTTTATGATTCCATGAAAGTTTGCATTATTTAAAATGCAATGCATTCTTTAACCTCTTTAAGCCTGCGCATCCTCACCACTGAGATGGCCCTATTGTTTCGACAACAGTACTTAGAGACATATTTCCTCTTTTATGAACCGATCTATGTGACAAAGGATGTAGGAATTTCCAAATCCAACAGATGTATCAATGTGTCCTGTTGAGATGGCAACAGCACTGAAGAACTTTCCCGAAGCGTAAAAAGGCATACTAAATCAGTACTTATCTCCAATATAAGGATACTTTCCCGATCTTTCAGCAATTTTCGCATCAGTTCCATTCTCATGATCATAAAGATCACTCTATGGTATGACAAACATATACCGGTAAGAAATACCGATCGTGTTCGAAGAATGAATTATCCAACCCATTAGGTATAGGATATATCAGTCACTAAACCAACATTCTCTCCTCCACGATTTTGGGTATTAAACCACAGCCACTACTGGCCACTTGTTCGACCAGATTATCTGGTGCTCTGGTTGTTGTTGTAACAGCTCGACTGTGGCCGATAGTTCTTTTCTGGGGAAAAAACTTTCGGTTGATACAGCTGTCGCTGGGTTGACAATCTTTGGCCGAACGAAGATAAAATTGTCGTGGGAACGTGGTGCTCTGGTTATACCCCATGCCAATTCATTCCAAGGCAAAGCCGCGGATACACTTGACATCATTAGTTTATAGTCCCAGGAGACAAGATGTTTTGGTAGCACTTCTATTACCCTTGGTGGACATTTCACCAGTGTAACATGCCCTCGGGGGGAAACTAGCATGACAGACGGATGGACATGTCAAAACATTCTTCGAACAACAATCATCGCTTCATCTGTGTTTCTATGTTAACTTTGTGCGCATCCCTAATCTTAACCCAAGGCCGAATCTCATTAAAAATGGTTGATATCACCAAATCCTCATAAAAGAGAACTCGTCGGCTAAGATTTTTGAGGTCATAATTATGTTGAATGATCTTGTATCTTTACTAAGATACAAGACATAATTTACTTATGATCGCGTATCACTTGTAACAAATGTACGGCAATTCTGGACTATACATTCTTCGAAAAGTTCTTAAATAACTAAAAGAAAACGAAGTTTTGCATTTCCTTATTTTAGTATTACATTTAGGGTAGCAGCAATAACATAATTTTCTACAAGAGTTTGCTAAAAGTGTTAATGAGTTTTAATTATTAAAGGCGATAAAATGTTTTGCCTTCTTTTTTTGGTAAATCTTTTGCTATGTTTACATAATATTTAAAGTTTGCACTTCTTGGAAAAAATTTCTCTTATGCAATATATTCTATTTTCCCCTTGGTTAAAGAAGTTGTAAATTTACTTTACTTTAGAGGAAATCTTCTAGTTGTTGCTAGCAATAAGAGTTTTAAAAGGGGTTTCTGTTCACAATAAAGTTGTAAGTTGTAAAATGCTAAAATATAACAACAGACCTTACGAAAAAAAACTTTGCGAGCAAGTTGTATGGCTATGTTGTTACAACTTTCTTACAATTTATGAAAAATAGCTAAGTTGTATAGATTTTTTGCACTAAAAATACCAAATTATTACGACTTTTATAGACAAGGCTTAACACACTACAATGAAAACTGTGAATTGGGCAAATATTTTCCGAACAACTTAACTCAAGAAAGTGCAGCTGTATTTGCAGAAAATTATAATGGTATTAAAAGGTATGAAGTCATCTTGTAAAACGGAGTTGTTAAGTTGTTCTTTATTGGCCTAGGGACAAGGGGGAGCAATATATGAAAATTTAAAAGAACTTAATTAATAATTATTATAAAGTTTGAATTAAGAATTTTAATTTTTGTAATATAAAAAGGGAAATTTAACTTTTGATAACAGACATGTTAGAAAAGCATTTGAAAACCTAAGTTGTTGTAAGATGTTTTTTTCTTAATTAAAATATCACAAAGTTTATGTATGTATACACTTCCTAAAACTTAATAAGTTTTACTTATAATTCTTGAAGATTTTTGAAGATTTTCTTGTTGTTGTTAGAAAACAAACTCTAAACAAACTATAGAGTTTAGTTAGTAATTTTCATATTGTTCAATTATTAGTATTTGTTGTTCATAGAAATATGTCGAAGAAAAAAATTTGTAAATAATTCGTTATAAAAGTTTAACATTCAAATAAACTTTTCATATTTCCTGGCATACAAATGCCAGCATGAATTCAGGATAAACTTACATATACATCTCCAATAAACACATACATAGAGCTGTTTTACCCAGCAGTTTTGATAAAGAATCAATGTATAAGAAAAAGTCACTAATCTCTAACTACCTGGTTGGCTCTAATTCATCTTTCGTCACGTAAGAGAGATAGACGGAATATACATACGTGAGTGGTCATTGCATTGCCTTCCCTTAGTAATGAACGCTTCCATTTGAACTAGTTTTCTAAGTGTCAGTTTGTAATCTATGGTTTAATAACGGGTAACCAGTGGCTATAGGTTACTCTTAGTTAAATATTTCGTTCGTTAGTTTGGTACTGTCCCTCTGAAACGCTGGATAAAAACATACAATTATTGAACGTGATATTGTTAGAATTTTTATTGCAGCTTAAAAGGATGTTGCATAGTTTTAGGTTATTAAACTTTTAGGAAGACCATATTGGATAAATAACAAATAAAGACATTCAAATAGCAAGTAAGAATGTATAGTCGAGCTTGGTTGACTTTATGATACCCTACACCAATGAGTATGTTTAAACGTAGACATGTATGCCAATTGCAACATGAGCACAAGGTTTACATGGACATACAGATGGTTGGATGGATGGATGGACGGACGGACGGACGGACGGACAATATTTTTGGATATTACAAACATCAGCACAAAACCACTATAGTAGTGTATGCTATAAATATTGTTTAAAAATTATTTTAAACTATTTTCTATTTTAAAAATCATTTCTTTGTTAGATATAAACATAAAAAAACGTTTGGTCACCTTATTATTAAAATGTTCATGCTTTACAAAACATTTGACAGGATACTCATCCAAAATCTACTAAAAACTGCAACTATTTTGGAAAACAACAACAGCATGCTGTTCAATACTAAGCCACCTTGTACTCAACACATAGAACTGTTAAACAAATTGCATACAAACAGACATACATACACACACATACAGATTGTCAGTGTTTGAGATAGTTTTTTTTTTTTTTTTTTTGTTTTTGTTGAGGTGTTGGTTTGAGTGTTTTATTTTAATATATATTTCATAAATATTTAGTTGTTAACATTTATTAAAACTAAAATGCAATTTATTATTATTTCATAACTATTGAATGTGTATGTGTGGGTGTGGCTGTGTGAGAGTGTGTATGTGTGTGTATGAGTAAATTGTGATGCATTGTGATGTTTTGTTTGCTCTTAAGGGATTTATGAATTTTGATTGTATTTTTAATAATAAAACTGCCCAAATACCAGCAAAAGAGAAAGTTTATTTTTTTGTTAAGCAAATTATTTAAATAATTTTTGTTAGGTATTAACATCGTTAGTTGGGAGGGAGGAGGGGGGAGGAATTCTGTGTTAGTTAACAAATATTGTTATCACATTCATTGAAAAATAGACAAATATGTTGGAAATTTTTTGAGGAAAATAAATACATGTTAAACAATTGGGTATATTGTTGGAAAATTTTGTTATAATTGAAAAAAAGTTTTTAAAATTACGCTATAAAGAGACACATTTGGAAAATTTTGTTATTAAAAGAAAATTTCTTAAAATGTTGTTATTGAAAGAAAATATTTCAAAATTTCGTAATTTTGAGTTAAAAAATCTTAAATTTTTGTATTAAAAGAAAATATTTTGAAATTTCAATATTAAAACAACGTTTTCGAAAATTTAGATATTTTGCTAAAATTTTGAAAAAAAACAATTCATTAATAAAAGAAAATCTTCGAAAACTTCATTGCGGCCTCTGGTAGATGAGTGGTTAGTGTTCTAATCTGGTAGACCGGAGGTCTTAATGGGCTTAGAAAGTGTTTTTTAATCGATTCTTATCCTCATAAATAAATAAAAGTTATTTATGGCAAATTTCCATATTATACTTGTAATATAATTTTCTCCAGGGAACTTAACGGAACTTGTATGACGGTTAAGGGGTCACTTCTATGAGTGCTTTGCAAAAAAGTGAACCTATATTTACAGGGAATATTTGCGGAAAATTTCAACCACAGGATATACAGAGACGTCACGAGCAAAAAGCTATTTTCCTCTCTTTCGCACAAAACGAATTCAATGATTTTTTTAGCTGTATTTTATATACCTCTTCTCACCAAACAATTTCAAAATCAAACAAAAGCTGATTTTAGACTTTTTTAAATGTCAAAAGTGACATCTCTGTATACTTTGTGATTTCAACTCTTTAATATTATTCGTTCGGAATCTATCGTGGTTTAAACAGACAGACGGACGGACATGACCAGAACGTCTTAAAATTTAATACAGTTATGACGTTTAAAGCCGTTTTTCGGGAGCCAATTGTACGTACCGATATTGTCCATTTACAATATCAAATAAACTTTACATATAAGGAAAACTTTTGGAGAATTTCCCTCTCTTTTTGTACGAACTCTAAAGTGCTTGTAACAGATACGCTGACGGGCATGGCCAGATCGTCTTAGAATTAAATAAGGATCCTGAAAATATATACTTTTGTGGGCATATGACCAATGTTGAACTTAATGACAAAATATTTCTCTCTTCTTTTTTTTTTTGATGGTGGGTATAGAATAAAATGAGAATCTTCGAAAAAAAAAGTTTTTTAGAATTTCCAAAATTTTTTTAAACGACAATTTTCTAACATCTTCTATATGCATAAAAATTAATGTGTGTTTGTATGATTGTTTGTTTGGAGTTTATAGACTGCCAAACGGCTGAACCGATTTTTCTGAATTTTCTGTGAAAGGAACTATAGGCAACTTTTTACTTCAATATTTTAAGTGCCACGCCCACCTACAATCTAAGTATTAAAGGCCGCATATCTCAGAAACAGGACAGCCTAAGTATAGTGGGCGTGGCACCTTCCATATAGAGAATATTAAATTAGTATACAAATCTGAGAAAATAAAACAAGAATCCTCATTTAAAATGAGTATTTTTTTTCAAAGAAATTTTAGTATAAACATGAATGTTTAGTACAAAATTAGAAACCGGTTAAAGAAAAACCAGGCTAATATTTTATATTTTGGTTTTCAGAAAACCGGTTTTTTAGTACAAATAGGATTCCTAAATTTTTCAGCTTTAATCTTATCTTATATAGAAATACAACTATTGTTGTAATTATTGCAACTTTAACAAACAATATTTGAGTCTTTCAAGGTGTTGGGGTGGAAAAGTTGTTATTAGTTTTCAACTTTTTCAAGTTTTTTTTTTGTTACTTTTTTGCCATAGCTGCAGCTTATAAATTATTAAATTATGCATTTTCTACTTGACTGTTTCTCTGAGTTATTTTTGTTGCCTTTTATCGTCTCATTCTTAAGTTTCCTTTTTCCAAAAAAAAATTTTATATATATTCTTGTTGTCAATGTTAAAAAGTTTTTTTTTTTTTTTGGTACCTGTTTCGTCTAACAACATTTTCATACTAGTTTTAACTATAAGTATGAAAAAAAAAAAAAACAAAAAATTTTGTCAGGGTTAGTTTTATATTTTATTGTTTTAAAAGAAATTATTTAAAGGCATTTTTGTAACATCATCTGCATTTTGTTGTAGGGTTATTTCTGTTTGTTTCGACTATTTGCTTTGCATTTTTAAACTGGCAGCTATTTTATTATTTACAAATGTCAAGTTTTATATGTTATACTTACTACTGCTGTTGTTTATTTAAATTATTTTCAAATAAAATTCATTTTGAAATTGAAACAATTTTTTTTAGAGAATTACCAAAAAAACAAAAAAGAAACAATTACAGTAAGTGAGTAAGACAGGAAAAAAACTTTTAAGCAAAAGTATTAATATTTCAAAAGGAAATTTTTGTTAGCAATGAAATTTTTCATACTTTTTAATAAAAAAAATATTAAAATTTTTTTCAAGTTATGAAATATTTTTATAAAAAGGATAAACTTAACTGAGGCGGCATGATGGGGAAATATTAGAAAATTTATATGAAATTTTTACATTTCTAAACTTATTTAAAAACATGTTTTCTTCATTCAAAAACAACTAATCTTTGTAATTATTTTAGTAGTAATTTATTATAAATGTAGATTTATTATAAATTTACTTTATTATCTTTCATCTCAATCAATCATTTATTTGCATTTAACAAAGCGCTAAAATAATTAAAGACTTCCTTTCGAAATTATAATTCGTTTTAACATAACGATTTTTATACCCTACATCACTATGGTGAGGAGGGTATTACTCGTTTGTGCTGATGTTTGTAATACACAAAACCTTTAAGTATACCGATCGACTCAGAATAACTTTTTGAGTCAAGTAACGCATGTCCGTCCGTCCGTCCATCTGTCTATCTATCCGGCTGGCTGTTTATGTAAACCTTTTACGCCAGGTATAAACAGCATTTTTCAATATATTTTGATCAAATTTGGACTTAATGGTTAAAAATAGTTCAAATCGGTTCATTACTTCACCTTGTCCCCATGCAACCAGATCTCCCGATTTGGATTTTGTATATCATAACTACAAATCAAATATGTTACTATTACTCGAAAACACGGTACATTTGAGTTTTATATCAGCCTTATTTGACCCTTATTTGACTCTAGCCCTTTAACAAACCCACCTTTAAAAATACCTAAATATTAAGATATATCGCTTCTTAACACTTTAAAAGGATCGGGCCATGGGTGACCCTAACTCACTAGACGCTATTAGACCCCTTAAGTAATGCAATGAAATTCAGTATAACTAACTTTTATATAAAGATAAATCGCTTCTTCACACTTTAAGAAGATCTGCCCATGGTTGACCCTAACTTCCATATATAAAGATACTATTGGATAGGCGCAGATCCAGCTTAAGCGTTAGGGGAGAGGTTAAATTTTGTTATTTTTTAACTGTTTTCTTTTTCCGCGTTTTTATATTTTGTATTTTGTTTCGGGAGGAAATTTACCACACACCTCCCCACTCCCTCTATATCCCTCCTCTGCATCCGCACTTGCTTTTAGAATTTAGTTTTTTATCAATAAATTGCTTAAAAACACCGAAATTAAGATAAAATTCAACATAAAAGTTTGTCTAAGAAAAAAACATAATTTTTAAAATATACTCATAATGTAGGCTATCATATGGTCGTCTATGCCCAACTATACTTACCTAATTGTTTTCTCTCCATTTTCTCAATTATGTAAAATGTCTATATCTTAACAAATTTATCTTTATTTTTTCTCTCTAAAACTTTATTTATTTAAATGTATTTTATTTCACTTTATTTTATTTATAAATAGAAAAATATTCCTTCAAAACCAGAGATTACTATCTGCATGTGTAATGACATTTTCAGCAACTCAATACACAACACTCAACATGTTGTCGTCGTCAATTGCCAACTAAAAAGTTGCTGATCATAAAGATTATATTTACTCAGTTACATTTACATTGTTAAAAGTGGCAAATAAATTAAGTAAGAAAAATAAGAAAAAAAACACTAAAACTAACATGTAACATGAATCAGTAACAGCAAGAAAAACGAAAAAAAAATAACAAACATTTAAAACAGCCCTGAATTTTTACAGTATTTGAAATGAAATATTGCTAACAATTACAATGACATTGCAATTGACAGTTGTTCAAAGAGGCAGTGGTATGAAATAAATCTTTGAAACACAATTTTTCTATGTAATTCTTTCTATTCTGCGTAAAAAAACACACAACACATTTACACCTACAGTATGGGTGTAAAACGTAAACAAAAAGCTTAAAAATCTTGAGCAAGATTAGGTTTATTAAACTGAAAAATATGCAAAAAAATTAAGGTGTTTACACTAGTTTAATAAAAAACGTTTATGATAACTTTTCCAACTATTTTATTTTAAAATTTTAAGTTTTTTAATGCAAGTGTAAATATATCTTTAGTCATTTATATTTTCATTACTTTATTTAAGTTATTATTAATACCTGTAGTTGGCGTTAAATATGATTTAAACACTTCTCGTTTCAAGTGTTAAATACTTGTGTATTTAAATATATAAGAATATCTTTCATGCAAATTAAATGCTAATTTTTACTGAAAATAAAACATGTATTTAAATTGATTGTTTTTTCTCTTAATTGGAAAAAATCAATTAAAATATTTTCATTAAAAAAACTAAATTGTACAACATGTTCAGTTCAGTTCTAGTTGAGTTCTAGTTCAGTTCTAGTTCAGTTCTAGTTCAGTTCTAGTTCAGTTCTAGTTCAGTTCTAGTTCAGTTCTAGTTCAGTTCTAGTTCAGTTCTAGTTCAGTTCTAGTTCAGTTCTAGTTCAGTTCTAGTTCAGTTCTAGTTCAGTTCTAGTTCAGTTCTAGTTCAGTTCTAGTTCAGTTCTAGTTCAGTTCTAGTTCAGTTCTAGTTCAGTTCTAGTTCTGTTCTAATTCAGTCCTAGTTCAGTTACATCTTCGATATATTTTAGTATCAGTTTTGGTCTGTATCAAATTTTTTAATAAATCAAAAAACCTCTCATACTTTGAAATATTTTATCCTCTAGAACTTTCCCTTTTACCCACGGTGCATAACATATTTTAAATTTCCATTTTATACACTTCGACCTTATTCACTACACAATAATTGTGTTTGCCATGAAACAGTTACACATTTGTATTTTAGTGTTTGTATTTTGTCAGTTACTTAGATTTAAACATATTAACATTATTAAATGTATATTAGGTTTATACTTGAAATTCATTTGTACAATAATATTATCCTTTCATAAAATACAAATAAACAAAATGATATACAAACTAAAAGACCCTGACCATGTAGTACATAAGTAGTATATATTTAAGTAGTGTACATATTGAAAATTCATAGTAGGATTTGTGGTTAAACTGGTCAAGTTTATAGGCTTTTGAATTGGCAGAGTATATTTTGTTGGAAAGTGTTTGTGTTAACATGACAGTTGCAACACTATTCCGTTGTTGTTTGAATCATACATTTGTATATATTTAGTTTATTATGTTGGTTAATGGAAAAGTAACTTAAATTTTATTGTAAATTAACCATGTTTTGAAAAGAATTGTTTTGTATTTTTGTGGAAAAATAAAGCATAATTTTAGGAGTTTTAGATAGATAGTTAAAGTAACATAATTGTTTAAGGGCTTTAAGTTATGTATTTGATAGTTTATTAAAAGATATGCTGCCTAGTGTAAGGCGTTTCGAGAAGTTATGTTTAAGGCTTCAATACAGACTGGTTATAGGCTTTTAATATTACTCAGTGTACAAGTTTTATTGCTGCCTAAATTAAGGCTTTAAAATTAAATATGTTCAAATATTTATATGCTGCCTACTTTTAGGATTATTATTTAATTTTGTTTAAAGGATTAAAAATTTACTAAAATGTTTTTGTTTATTTTAGTATTTTTATTAAACATTTTATTTCAAATGTTTAATTTACGCTTATTATAGTAAACAATTTCAATGATAGTGAAATTTAGTTTATCAACCACATTTATCTGTGAATATTTATATGTTTTGGGTTGAACAGATTTTGTTTGTTTCATCATTATTCTTTCACACACTTTCACACACTTTCACACACACACAAACAAAAGATCTGTTGTTCCAGTGCGGTTTTTCGTAGATCCTGCGGTTTTTAGTGTTTTTGATAGATAGATAGAATAAACACTGATTTATTTTTGTGGATTAATATGATAACTGGGAGAGTGTTAAAAGGAAATTTAAAAAATTAATAACATTTAACAAACATCTAATAATACAATAAAAACAATAGAAAATTTAATATCCCTGAAAAAAACATTTAAATTTTATATAAATAACATTTTTCATTAACCAATCATAAATTAATTTTCAATATCGATAAAATCTTTTTACAATATTCCCTACAATTTAAACATTACCAATCTATAAAAGGAGTGGTATACTTCAAATAAGTATTAAAGTAAACTAAAAGCAAAAACTTAAATTTATCTATAGAAAAAAAAAAAAACATAAAATTTAAATTAATTTGACCTCATTGTAACTACACAAAATGCAATAATAAAAACTTAATAATAAATACAAAAAAAAAAAAAAACTCATAGACATGAATTTCAGATGAATTTTGCAAATAAATGAAAATCGAAACTAAACTACAATATGCTGCCACATAAGGCCTGTTTTAAAAGCTGTTGCTTGCTACATTTATACATATAAATAATATTAAAACATGTATTGGCCACCACCCACCCATCACTTGCAAATATCTAGGTATATAGTATATCGAAGATAAAACATGAATTGGTTAGACATTTGAGTTTTGTAATTGAATTAAGTTACCAAAGTGTATATTGAATGAATGAATAAAAAGTATTTCAATGAATATGAAAAATAAAATATAAAAAACTAAGAAATAAGGTTTGTTGTTTTGTCATAAAACGTATTCATTTTTTGTCTATCTGTCTGTCTATTCTCTACAGTAATAATAATAATAATTGTAGACTATATGGAAGACTGTCGGAAACTTTTGCAACAGAGGAAATAGACAATGAAATTAAATAATGATTGAACAATGTTTTATGGGAGTGTCTTTAAATAGCGGTATGGTAAAAAAAATTAGTAATGCTAAGTATTTGCATGATTTTGTAATTAAAAAAGTATTGCTTGGCTTGGAATTTCTGGACCAAGATTTCTCCCTGTGCATGAATAAGAACTAAGTTAGAACTGAAATAAAACTGAACTAGAACTGAACTAGAACTGAACTAGAACTGAACTAGAATTGAACTAGAACTGAACTAGAACTGAACTAGAACTGAACTAGAACTGAACTAGAATTGAACTAGAACTGAACTAGAACTGAACTAGAACTGAACTAGAACTGAACTAGAACTGAACTAGAACTGAACTAGAACTGAACTAGAACTGAACTAGAACTGAACTAGAACTGAACTAGAACTGAACTAGAACTGAACTAGAATAGCAATTGTTAAAAAGCGTATACTTATTATTTTCAAATAATAACATTCATACGTCACATATGTTTGTATAGAGATTCAACAATTATTACTCATTCGTTTTGCAATCAAATGCTTTATTTTCAAATATCTATTTTCTCTATTTGTTGTTTGTTTAAAATTGAATGTGAAGTATGTACTTTTATTTTAAACATTTTTACTTCCTTATTTCACCTTTCTAAAAAGATTTTGTACAAGTATTTGTTAACAAGTTCATTTTCATTTGAGTGCTTGCAACATTAACCACATACTAACATACGCTTTAACATTACATCAATATTTTTCTAAAAATATTTTCTTTATTGAATTTTTAGGTTGTTGTATAATAACGATGTTATTTACTTTATAAATTATTTATTTTTGTAAGGACTTTTTAAATATAAAAAACATTGAATTCTCTTTAGAAATACAATTATATAAGATTATTTATTATTTATACAAGCAGCTTACCATAGACAATGACATTTTAAATTTAAATTATGAACCAATTTTCAAACGATTAAAAAACATACCTAAAAAGAGAAGAAGAAAAAGAAATATTTATGATTAAATTTCGTTTTAGGTTTTCAATCAAAATATAATAATTCTTAAATGTAAAAGATAGAAAGCTATAGAATGTTATGTAAAATCCAGTTGACAATTTTAAGTGTTTTTCTTTTTTATTTAAATTTTACTCTTTATATATTCCTCCTCAATTTTCCTTTTGCAATCAAATATTTACAAATATTTTTTTATTTATATTGAAAGTAAATCGAATTTGTCTGCTGTTAAAATTAGAAACAGTTTAGTTTGATTGTGGTTTAAAAATAAAAATTCCTTTATTTCATTTTAGCCATTTCCTACTCGTTTGCTCAACGCCACATATTCATATAACCGCCACTTAATATTCTTTTTCCTGCAGTTAAAAACCAACAAAACCTCCCGTTTAACATGAGTCTGTCAAACAGAAACAAATTTTTTGTTGCCTCTGTTGCTGTTGGATTTTTATAGTGTTTATTTTCAAAATACAATTACCAGAGATCTACTAAAATTTTTTTACCGAGAAGAAATGTTAATAAAAGCAGGAAGGAGGATAAATCGGGAAACTAACGCAATTTGATATACAGGAAAAAAATTTAAGTTTAATTGTAATTAAAGCCTTTAATATTTTAATATGATGAAGAATATGAGATCTTGTTTTGGAAAAAAGCTTATTTTTAATGAAAAAATTTTTAATAAATTTTTTTTATTGAATATGCTTTTTATTGAGAATAAAATCCTGTTCAGAGGAAATAAAACGGCTATTTTTATAAAAAAAATCTAATGAGAAACGCTTTTAAAGGCTGAAGCTTCTTATTTGAAAAGCTTTTTTCGAAGTCTTAGACTTTTTAAAACAAAAGCTTTCTTAATTTTTTTAAATGTACATTTTTGCTAACAAATTTTTTGTTTAATGTAAATGAGGTGAAAGAAAGAGCTTTTTTTATTTAAAAAGTTATTTTCAAAACGTAAGGTTTTTTATGTCGAAAGCTTTCTTGTTTTTTTTTAACATACATTTTCACTGACAAAGTTTTTGTTTACGGTAAACAAAATGAATGAAAGAGCTTTTTGAATTAAAAGTTGTTATTGAAAATGTTTTTTTTTGAAAAATTTTTTTAAGGAAAGAGGTTTTTCGAACAAAAGGCTTTCTTTACGGAAAAGCTTTTTTTTTAAAAAAAGGGAAAAGCTTTTTTGAGTAATAGTTTTTTATGAGAAGCTTTTGGAAGAAAAAAGCTTGTGTATTAAAGATTAAATTTTAGTTTAAAACATTTTTGTTTGTAAAAGCTTTTAAAAAAAGCAAACAATTGAACAAATAATGCAAAAGTTTTATTTATTAAAATGGTTTTTTGAAGAAAAAAACTTCTAGAACTTAATGCTACTATTGAAAAGTATTAGTGGAACAATTTTTTGCGGGAAAAGTTTTTTTAAAGAAGAGGCTTTTTTATGGCAAAAGCTCTTTTTAGGAAAAGCTTCTTAAAGTTTTATTTTAATTTTTACGGGAAAAGCTTTTTCAAGAAAACAGTTTTATGTGAAAAGTTTTTACAGAAAATAGTATTTTAAAAAGCTCTTAATTTAAAAAATGGTTTTAAACGTTTCTGTTTGTAAAAGCGTTTTGAGAAAAGCCTTTTTTTAATGAGAAACTTTTTGAAGAAAAGTAAAAAAAGGAATTAATATTTAAGAAGCTATTTTTTTTTATTTTTAAGAAAAAAGTGTTTTAAAGAAAAAGCTTTTTATGAAAAAGGCTTTTTTAACTAATATTTATGAATTTTAAGGGAAAACTTTTTTGGTTTGATTTTTTATATGACAAGCTTTCTGAAGAAAAATATAATGATTTTAAACCTTAGTCGATAGCATTTTCGTTAAAGTTTTTTATTTAGTTTATATAATAGAAAAATTCTTGAACCGTATAAGAATTCACAGGAAAAAGCTTTTTATTAATAAGTAATAATTTTATATTGGTGATTTGCATTGCTAAAGTTGGAAGAAAATTCCTTTTCGAAAATTTTGTGAAAAGCTTTAGACATTAAAGAAGCTTTTATTTTGAGGTTTCTTATTGATAAAAATCATTTTTGTAATTTAGTCATATCTCAGCAATTTATTACCCGATTTTGCTAATTTTTAACAGACAAAATAGCAAACTTTTGACTGCGACAATTATCTTATAATTGATGGATTCCTTAATTATTTCAGCATTTTTCCCTATAAATTTTTCTAAGTGTAAATTTAGAAAACATTCTCACATAAAGAGACAGAAAATCGAAAAAAATATCAACAAAAATAGCAAAGCTAAAACAAACTATATATAAATGTCTGAGTTTTGTTAACTAGATTTGCCACAAAATAACTGCGGGTTAACAGTGAGTGGCAGCAATGAAAAAAAAGATGAAAAAAAACAATAATAAAAAGCATTTGGTTAGATTTCCTGCAAAAACATGCACCCACACTAAAACTATATTGATATGAGTAAATATGTAAAACATATACATACACAGTAACTGCCATACATACTAACAAAGGGTAATGACAAAATTACAACTACAAATACATGACCATATATATTCTCATATATGTGAGGTAAAGGTAAATGTAAAACACCTACGCTATGTATTAGTTTTATAGTTACATATGTATATGTGTATATATGTATGTATGTATAGGTATGTATATTCACAAACTAGATTTTGTTACTTGTTATCAAATCAAAGTGCAGACGAGCGTTGACAGTTCGAGTTAATGTCATTAGACTAGATTGATTGGTGTTGATTGAGAAATGCAATCAATATTATAAACAGTTACTACTACCACTCTTACTAATACAAAAAACAACGTCTGATAAGTAAAATGTTTTAACTATGTTTTAAATAAAGACTTCAAAAAAAAACGATTAAAATGTTAAAGAAGTGACAACGCTATGTTCTCGAAATCACAACGATGCATTTCGGAAGTGACAACAAAGTGTAGATGAAATAACAACGAATCGTAATCAAAATTACAACGCTTGTTGTCAAACTGATAACTGGTTGTTATATAAACTTTATACACATCAGTTGTTTAAATGTTAAAAAAAAAAACTTAGATTACGGTTTATATCAATTTCGGTACTTTTCTACCGGCTTTGTTTCCCTCTCTGTACTAGTTTATAGTCAAATTCCAAAAACATAGGTTTAATCATTTGGCTTCTTAGCTTTCGCTACCTTTATTCCCTATTCCTTTAAGACAAGTAATGGAATAATATTAATCAATATTTTTTTTTAATATTTAATAATTTTACGCTTAAGCAACTTTTATTTTTGCTATAAACTTGGTTCAACTTGTTAAATAATTTAAATATAATTTCAATTGTATTCAGCCAGAAGTATTTCCTGGTATTGTTTTTAACACTTATTTGAATACATTTAACGCCTTTTGATTTCTGCCAACCAACACAACAACATTATGAATAAATATTATTATTGTTATTTATTTTTTATTTATTTCAATAATTTTGTTCTCAGTAGGAACTGTAAATCGATTTTATGCTTAATCGATTTTTAAAATAAAATAAGATGTGTAGTTAAAGAATAAAAAAAAAATAAACTTGTTTTAAAATTTTGAATTTTATTCCAAAGATAATTTAAAATTATTTAGCCTACAAATATGCTTTACATTTTAATTAAACTTATGCCTTTGTTAATACCTAAGAATTTTGAATAAATATCTTTTAAATTCATTTCCTCTTTTTAACTTTAACTTTATTCCTTCTTAACACACTTTTAGGGATATTAAAACATGCCATTAAATTTACAAAAAATAAAGCATAATTTTAGGTATTTCTTTAAAGACATTCCATAAAGTACAATTTAATACATTATAATTTGCTCTTTTTCTCTCTTAATGTTTAAATACAAAAATAGTTTGTAAAATTCTTAAAATTTTATTACATACTTTCATTTTATGTTTGTTGCAGAATTTATTAATTTACTTGTTATTATTATTTAATTAAGTGCTTAACAGTAGACAATGCTAATGGTTTGTAAATCTTTAATTTAATTAAATATTATAAACATTTTAGTTAAGTAAATATTTATTTAATCATTTAACTGTATTTTTGTGGGAAAATTGTTATGGTCTTAATGAATGAAATAAGTTTGTGGGATTTTTTTTGTGTTTAAATAACGAGGGATTTAAGAGAAATGTAGGTTTAAGGTAGGAAATAAAAGTTAAACTATATACTAGTCAATTGTCTAGTATGTTGTCTAGTCTATAGTCTAGTCTATTGTCTAGTCTATAGTCTAGTCTATAGTCTAGTCTATAGTCTAGTCTATAGTCTAGTCTATAGTCTAGTCTATAGTCTAGTCTATAGTCTA
>NC_060952.1:86454329-86455607 GCF_022045245.1 Lucilia cuprina | reverse complement strand
TAGAACTGAACTAGAACTGAACTAGAACTGAACTAGAACTGAACTAGAACTGAACTAGAACTGAACTAGAACTGAACTAGAACTGAACTAGAACTGAACTAGAAGTTATAGGAATGTTAGTTATGTTTTAAATTCTACATCTAATTGCTAATATTATTTCATTTTTATTTTTTATTTTTTATCTTTTTTTTTTGGAATACTACTTTAGCATTGAGTCGTCTCCAAACAATCTCCATATATAAATATAGTATCAATTTAACAAGAACTTGACCAACACCTTCTCTTTTTCTATTGTTAACTCACACACTCATACATACATACATGTGTATGCTATAGTTTTGGTCATTTACATAAATTCATATAAAGGATTTTAGCTTACAAATCCACAACGAAAATGACTAAAGAATGCAATAGAAAGAGAGTGGTGGTGGTGCCATTTAACCAAATTGTTAATAACAACAAAAGTCTAATGTTGTACACAAAGTCAAGGCAGAGTGAAATGTTAGATGATTTCAGTATAAGCATTATTAAACAAGTAGAAGAGTATAAAACTGAAAGCAGCAGTTATTTGAGGGATCGAGTATTTCGAGTAGGTTTGTTTGAAATTATGTTTCTTGGCTTTGATATCATGCGTTTATTTAATGGTTCGTTATTTAATATGTTGCTGATAATGTAGCTAAAAGGATATGTTACTTTAGTGTCTCGTAGTAATCTACAAGGTAAAGAATTTAACTTTTTTTGTATATTAAACTTGTAGAAAGTATTAAGCTTTAAAAATGCGAATTTTATTTTAGTTACCAGAGTCAATTGCCCAATTACAATCTATAAAGTGGGAGAAACTGTCACGCTGAACTGCAGGGTAGATTGTTTTTGTATGTGTGTGGATAAAGGTTAAATGGTACATAGTACCAAATGGTAGCATTGTGTTGTACATAGTAAATATGCAGCTTTTTTTGGCACTTTGCCAATTATGTACTTTTCGTTTATTAACTTCATCTCAACTATATGGGAGAAAAAAGTTAAAAACTTTTGTTTTTTTAATATTGGTTTTAATTTCACATAGTTGAAAGATTTTAAAACTTTTTGTTTTTATTTTAAATATATTTTTGTTTAACATTCTCATAATATGTTTAAACTTTTTTTTAATGTTGTCGGGTTAAAGTTTAATAAACATACACAGAAAAAACTGAAAATGAGTTTTAATTATCAAAATAATTGTATCAAGCAAGTTTTGCACCTATAACCAAAATGATGATATCAATTACCAAATTTGTAAAA
>NC_060952.1:86453100-86454229 GCF_022045245.1 Lucilia cuprina | reverse complement strand
AACTGAACTAGAACTGAACTAGAACTGAACTAGAACTGAACTAGAACTGAACTAGAACTGAACTAGAACTGAACTAGAACTGAACTAGAACTGAACTAGAACTAGAAAGTGAAAAAGTAATAGAAAATGATTTTTTTCAATTTTCTAACTTTTGGTGCTTTCTTTAAATATAATAGGGAATTACAAATACATATTTCAAATATTTAAAGATCCTAAAAAAACGAATGCTCCTGCCGTATTTTTAATATTTTAGCAAAGTACAAAAATAAGTATTTTAATATTAATAAATATACAAATATCACCACAACTATTTACTAACCCAACGCAACCCTCTCAATTTACAAATAAAAAAATGCACAACCTTATCTATTCATTTTGGTGGTTTATTTTTTCGTCTATAAAATTTTTCATAACTGATGCAATATTTTTTTCCAAATCTACTACTATTTGAATAACTAAAAAGTCAAGGTAACTATGGTTCTGTTTGACATTCTGTTGCATTTTAACAAAATGAAAAACCTAAATATATAAAAGGATATTTTTAGTTTATATAGTTAAAATTGAGGTCATACTAAATTGATAATAAACTAAATTATTTTTGCAATACAATAACAAAGGTGAACAAAATAAAGAAATTACATTAAATTGCTATTTTAAATGAATTTTTAGTTAATTTTCCAAACAAAAATTTAGAGAGAAAGATAATTTGGAAAATGGTTAATTTCTAAATGGTTTGAGGTGAAAGTAATTTGATATTAAGATGACAGGGTTTTTTATTTAGGTAGTTTAGAAGGACATCATTTTGTTATAAAAGAAACTTTATTGAAAGAAACATTTCTTTTCTAAACAAGACTTAAATTTAATAAAATATCCATTCAGTTTTTTTTTTATTTTTTTAACAACTGTTTGCTATTGCTATTACTTTAACTAATTAATAGGACTCCTTCTAGTTTAGGAAAAAATAAAGCATTATTTTTTTAACAATTTGCATAATCTAAAGTGTATTACAAAAACTAACTATACATACACAGAAAAAATTATCGGTAGTTTATTTTCAATTAATATGTTTTAATTTTCTTTATTTTTTATTTAAACAAATTTTTATTTGTCTTAATTATCTCGTTTTTTT
>NC_060952.1:86447274-86453000 GCF_022045245.1 Lucilia cuprina | reverse complement strand
TAGTTCAGTTCTAGTTCAGTTCTAGTTCAGTTCTAGTTCAGTTCTAGTTCAGTTCTAGTTCAGTTCTAGTTCAGTTCTAGTTCAGTTCTAGTTAAATTTTAGTTCAGTTTTACTTCATTTCTAATTCATAGTAAAATACAAATGACGCTCAATTGCTTATAATTATGAATGTCTGTATGTAGGTACATATCTGGTTACCTTTGTAATTACCCTTACTCATTATACACTTCCTAATAAGCTTATTCAAAAATATATTCAACAAAATCTGCAACAAAAAGAAAAGTATTATAAAGTTATCTTGAAAAGTTTTTACGCTTTAATACCTCAACCGAAATAAGAATTTTATTATATTACAAGTCTTTTGTAATACTTTTTATTATTTTCAAAATATATTTTGTTTTTGCAAAATTGCTTTAAGGTAAATCATACTTATACTATTAAATAACCACTCAGGTGGTCGGTACAATGCGAATACTATCACTTTTATGTATAGTTTTGTAACTAATAGATCTTAACGAGCGAGAACGTGGAAGAGAATAATACACAAACAAATACCGAGACTCAAAACCACAAACGAGTAAAGTGTTAGAATAATACACAATAAAGGTTTATAATTATAAAATATGTATGTATGTGTATGTTTAAGTATGTGTGAGACCAACACATCTAAATAAATTTCAATTACATAGAAAATTGTCTTGTTTAAACATGTTGCTTTATACCGGTGTCTGACCATAAAATAAGTCAAGCAAGTGTATGAATATTGAATTAAATTGTTTTTGTGTAAGAATATTTTTCTATTGCTTTTGTTGTTTTGTTGGTTTTGTTTTTTATTTACAAAAGGTTTTATTTTACAAAGTAATGGTCATAAATCATTTTTTGTGCCTCTTAACTTGTTGGGCTTTACTTAACTTCCTTAAAAAAAACTAAACATAGGTACAATGTTGTTTTACAATTTAATTATTCTGTTCGAAAAATATTTTGTGGTTTTTAGTAAAAGTGTGCAACAATATTATTAAATACATTTTATAACTTATTTAATTTAGAACCCTTTAATTAAAAAAAGCAACTTAAGCAAATGTGCAGAGTATAATTATTTTTGAATACAATTTCATTTTCGTATGCAAATATCTTAATTTTTTGCAATTAAGTTTTGTGGTTTTTTCCATTCCTTTCTTTCTAACCAAATCCTAGTTAAAATGTCTTGTTAAATTGTTTATATTTTGTTAGCTTTATAATTTCTTGTGTTGCCTTTTTGCTATTTTAATTCTTTTGAAGTTTTAAGCTGTTTTAGCCACCTCATTATGCTTTAAGCATAACTAACGTAATTAGCGTTAATAAAAATGTTGCGCTTCAGCAACTTGTTACAAGTGCTTGTGGTCTTCTTTGTTGCAAAAAAAAAAAAAAAACAAACATAAAATTAAACGAAATATCTGAAGCAAAACCCATTTAGTAAAGAAAAAAACAAAAAAATTAATTCAATTACATAAGGAACCACTTGTGGAACACTAACCTTTTACTTGTACATTTAGTAAAAATTCATAATTTTGCAGAAATTTGTAATTTTCTTGTCTTGTGCAAAAGAAACTAAATATTTTCTGTTGCAGTTAGAAATATATACTTTTGTGGAGTATATTGAAAAAACTCAAGGAACTTTCTAAGGAAGTGGCATAAGAATCAATTATTAGCTCGGGTTACCAGCCAATAATTTTTATAACATATTATGAAAATATTTATGTGAACTAGAACTGAACTAGAACTGAACTAGAACTGAACTAGAACTGAACTAGAACTGAACTAGAACTGAACTAGAACTGAACTAGAACTGAACTAGAACTGAACTAGAACTGAACTAGAACTGAACTAGAACTGAACTAGAACTAACCTAGAACTAACCTAGAACTAACCTAGAACTAACCTAGAACTAACCTAGAACTGAACTAGAACTGAACTAGAACTGAACTAGAACTGAACTAGAACTGAACTAGAACTGAACTAAAACTGAACTAGAACTGAACTAGAACTGAACTAGAACTGAACTAGAACTGAACTAGAACTCAACTAGAACTGAACTAGAACTGAACTAGAACTGAACTCTGCAGAAACTTAACTCTTAAGTGGCCCACTGTAGTAACAAAATGTTAAACATTTCATACTTAATTTAAAACAATTTCAACACAAGTTCAACATCAATTTTAAAATATTTTGTAAATAATACTACATGTAAAAAGACTAGAAAAATGTTATAAATAATTTAATAATTGTTTTAAATTCTTGTGTATATTAAATAAAAGATAAAAAAATTAAAAATTGTATACGAAAAAAATGCGCTTATATTTGTGTTTAACCAAAAATTTTTTGTGTTTCCTTTATAAACAAATAATTATAATAATAAAATGTAATTCAAAAATACCAATACCATTCTTTTTATACTCTTGATAATTTATCAAAATTTTATTTCCCTTTTCTTTTTTGGATTGTTTTTTAACAAAAGACAATTATTTTCTTTCTCATAATCAACCTGTAGATTTGGGTGGGCCCTTCTTTCCGGGCGGACCCGAGCTATGGCATCATCCGTTAGCATATTCGGCGGCTGCCGCTGAATTGCCCGGAGCTGCGGCTCTGCAACATGCTACACTAGTACATCCGGCACTGCATCCTCAAGTGCCAGTGCGCTCTTATCTTTGACTAAATACAGACAAAGTTATGGAGCAGCCTATGCATCAAGTAGGTTACTAATTTAAATAAGAAAATATTTTTTTTCTATAAAATTTCCTTTTTAAACAGACTCAAATGACAATGCCGCAACATCATCAACAAACAACAGCTATACATCCTAATATGCATATGTCTGCTGCTGCCGCCGCCGCTGCTGCAGCTGCGGCTGCCGGTTTACCACCTAGTGGTGCCGCTACTGGTCCGGCTGGTGCTGCTCACCAGTCCGGTGGTCATCCATCACATCATCCTTTTTTATCAAGTCCCGCTCTAGCGAGCCCAGTTGGTTCTACAAATAATGCAACGCATCCTAATAATCCACCTTTGGCTGCCAATGCACCATGTTCGACTTTATTTGTAGCCAATCTGGGACAATTTGTTTCAGAACATGAACTCAAAGAAGTATTCTCTAGGTAAGTTTAAGTTTATGTTTTATTTTTTTTCGTATTTAGTTTTGTTCTTACATACGATTCACAAGATTTTTACATACACACTCTAACACTTGTTTAAAATGAAAGAAAATGTTGCACTTATTGTTGACAAAACATTTAAATAATAGTTTGTAAGATTATTTAGGACAATAATGCACATTTTATTTAAGAAATTTATGGAAAATATAATTTAATAATAGAGTAAAAATTTTAATGCAATTTTGTTTTAATTTTTAAAACGAAGTGATAAGTAAAATTTGATATTTTAAAAATATTTTAAAATTTTTGTCAATTTATAATTTTATAATTTTCTATTTTTGCTCTATTATTAATATTTCTTACAAATAAACAAAACTTTCAATTGTAAATGATTTCTTAAATTCATTACTCATTTATCTATTTTAATATTTCTTAAAAATATCAACACAAATATAAATTCATTATAAACACAACCTACAAAAAAAAAACAAAAATACAACCAAATTAACAATTTTTATTTATAAATTTTTTAAACAATCCTATAACAATAAAACAAAAAAAAATCAAAATACAATATGCACAGTATGCCTGGCTTTTGTCGCCTACGAATGCACACAAAAGGTACGCACAATATCACTTCTTCTTCTTCTACTACTTCCATCACTTCTTCTACTACTACTACTACTTCTAATATCACGTCCAACACACTCACTAATAATTCCAACACAACTAACACCACCACCAACAACAATATATCAACAAGTTGTAGCACAAATTCATCCAACAACACTTTAGCAGCAACTATTGGAGCTGGAGCCGGACATTTAAATAGTCTACAACAGCAGCAGCAGCAGCAAGTAACACAACAGCAACAACATTTTAACAATTATAATAATGCTGCCGGAAATGTAACCACTTTGTCGGGCGGAAATTTAACAGCAACAACTAATGCTAATCATCCTGTAGCATTTATTGAGTTTAAAGATGCAAATAGTGCTGCTGCTGCCATGCAACAATTGCAGGGCAAATATTTACTATCTTCAGATCGTGGCTCTATACGTATAGAATTTGCCAAGACCAAAATGATTAACGATGGCTCTACAACACAAATTATCAATGGTAATAATCCAGGCAATGGCAATAATAATCCCAATAAATTACTTAATACTACAATGACTCTTAATCCAACAACAATGACCATAATAAATCCACAAGCTTCTACCATGTTGACTCCACCACCACCCACTAACAATTGTCCCCAGTTGGTTATATTAAATGGTTACCCAGCAGCCACAGCTGCTGGACATCAACAAATCTTAATGGCACCACCACCGCCACCAGCTCAATTGGCTAATCATCTTCATCAGCATACACAATTTGTAAATTGCGCTGCTCCATCAGCCGCTGTAACTGCTGTCTCAATGGCCCCTGGATCTTTAGCCACTTTACAATTCAATAGTAATTGTAATAGTAATAATAATAACAATGGCACTAACAATACTAATAACAATACAACTACAACTATTTTAAATAATAATAATAATAATTTTAACAATGCAAATATAATTAATAATAATAACAATAATCGTTCTACTGCACTACCACCACAACCACCACTACCACCTCAGCCTACTACTGTTGTTGTAAATTCACTACAGCACCAACTTCATCCAATACAGCACCAAAATCATCTTTTTAGAGACGTATGTATTGTTTGATATTATTTCAAACTAAATGAAATTAAGAAACAAGAAAAAAACAGAAATATTATTTTAAAAATATTTAATTTTTTGTATATGTATATATTTTATATTTTCTTTTAGCACATTTCTTTATTTAAAATTTGCTTGCTATTTTAGTTTTTTTTTTGTAAATAAAATAATATAATTTTTCAAATTTTTGTGGCTGTCCTTTAAAATTTTTCTATACAACATAAAATATTTTTTTAACTTACTACATTTGTTGTGACTATAATGGCATTTAAATTGTTTAAATCGGTTGAAAATTATAGAAAATATGTTAATTTAACTTAAACAACTTTAAGTTATCTTAAAATTCCAAATATATATACCTAAAAGTATGCAATAAAATGTAACATTACCATGAGGAATATATTGTTTTAGCACAAGTTTTAGTTAAACTTTAATAATTTCCATATTTTTCAACCGATTTTATTGATTTATAGCTTATTTGAATCGGAACAAAGTTGACTTTTAAATTTTGGTTAATATGTTTTTATAGAAAAAGTTTAAGGTTTATAAAAAAACGAAAAAGGTTTAAGAAAAACTTTAATAACTTCTTTAATTTTGGACCTATTTTTAAGAACAATATCATATTTTATTGCGTATGAAACTAACTTTATGATTCTATAGAATAAAATTTAAAACGTTTGCTTTCAAGTTTGGGTTTATAAAAGAAAATAAGAACATTTTTAGAAAAAACTTAATAAAAGCTAAATAGTCAGAACAGTCTATAGTTCTGAACTATAGAACAGTCTATAGTCTGGACTATAGAATGGTCTATAGTCTGGACTATAGAATGGTCTATAGTCTGGACTATAGAACAGTCTATAGTCTGGACTATAGAACAGTCTATAGTCTG
>NC_060952.1:86445185-86447174 GCF_022045245.1 Lucilia cuprina | reverse complement strand
CTAGAACTGAACTAGAACTGAACTAGAACTGAACTAGAACTGAACTAGAACTGAACTAGAACTGAACTAGAACTGAACTAGGACTGAAATAGAACTGAACTAGAACTGGGTCGTAAAGTTAATAGCTTTTAAAATACAAGTATTTGTACATTACAAGAAAATACTTAAAGCTAAATATTCTTGCAGTATATCCATATCCATAAAATGTAGAAAATTAATTTAATTTTTCAATATTTTCCTAGCACAATTTTTAAATTTTTATAAAATTTTTTAAAAAACTACCCTTTTTGAGCACTTAAAAATGATAAACAATTCTATATCGAAAAAAGGACCACTACTGAAATCCTTCTACCAATAAAACCCTTAAAAAGGAAACCATTTTTAAACAATTATATAGTTTAAACACCACCAACAACAAATAAACAAAATGCAAAGTAAAATATATACATTATTTTTGGCGAATTGTTAAGACATTGAAAACGACAAATATTTTAATAAAAAAAAGATAACAAAATATTCCAAATTCTTTAACTTTCTCTGGAAAAAAAATACAAAATATCTTACAATTAAAAATTTTCTTTTAAAACAAAAAACACAAATTATTTCACTAAAAACTGAACAAACCGCTGTATTATTAAATTTACAGCAGGGTGTACGCTTCGATCCCGATATGCCCCAAACAATACGCTTGGAATTCGCCAAGAGTAACACGAAAGTGAGCAAACCCAAACCACAGCCCAATACAGCGACAACAGCCTCACATCCTGCATTGATGCACCCACTCACTGGACGTAAGTAAACTTTAAGTAAAAAACAAAAAAGAAAAAAAACAATTTAAACAAAACTCTACTATCTTTTTTTTGTGTTTTTTTTTCTTTTTTAGAATTAGTATTTGATTTTTATTTTTTGTAATGTTAAATGTAGTAGTGTGTTTTTTTTTAGTTTTTATCTTATTTTAATTTTCCTTGTACAAAAATATTTGGTTTGTGATACATAAAATATAATTGACATTTTTTTAAAATAAAAAGCGCACTTTTAACCTTTTTGTTGAACAGAAATAATAACAATAATTAAATGTTGGATAAATTTACTCCTTTAGTAATTTATCTTACTGGAAATCAGCTTAATTAAATAAGACAAGAAAACCAATCTAGCACCAAAATTTTTATTTATTAAATAAGAAAAAACTTAAATTGAAAACTTTTAATAAAACCATGTCTCCTTTCAATATACTAAAAACTAAACCAATCCTCTGCATTACTAAATATTGTAAGCACTTTGAATCTGAACAATATATTAAAAAATAAAAAACATCTACAATATAAATCACTTGTCACCTTTAATAAATATTTAAAAATACAAAAAACAACTTCAACAACACTATTGACACTTTATAAAAAACACACATCAAAAAACAAACACTTTATTCAATACACTTACACACATACAATCTCTTTGTAGACTTTAGTAAAAAAAAAACTAAATTCTCCTCAAAGAAACGAAAATCAAAAGTAAATAATAAAAGACTTAAGATACAAACTTTAAGAGTGTCTAAGAGAAGAGCGATCTGTTAGTAAACAAATTAAAAGACTTAAGACACGAACATTTCAGTTTTTTTCTAAAGAGAGGAAAGCCTTTGTAAGAGTCTGAATGTACATATACGCTTGATCTGTTGGTAAACAAATAATAACTCAAAAGACTTGAGACGTAAACATGATTTTTTGTGCAAAAAAAATAACTTAAAAGACTTAAAACAGGAACCCAACATTTTTATCTAAAAAACACTATAGGTAACGAGAATAAACTCGAAAAGAACTGAAAATTAAATAGAACAAAACTAAAGCTGAAGTAGAACTAACTAGACTGAACTAGAACTAACTAGACTGAACTAGAACTAAACTAGAACTGAACTAGAACTGAACTAGAACTGAACTAGAACTGAACTAGAACTGAACTAGAACTGAACTAGAACTGAACTAGAACTGAACT
>NC_060952.1:86284384-86445085 GCF_022045245.1 Lucilia cuprina | reverse complement strand
TTCAGTTCTAGTTCAGTTCTAGTTCAGTTCTAGTTCAGTTCTAGTTCAGTTCTAGTTCAGTTCTAGTTCAGTTCTAGTTCAGTTCTAGTTCAGTTTTAGTTCAAATTTGCTTTCAATTCGATCCGATCAAAATCAGTTTATACTTCTAAAGTTAATTTTTACTTGTGGAGAATTTCTAAATGTGGGAACAATGTCATATTGAAATTTTTAAAATTGATTTAGGAAAATCTTTTCCTTCTGTTTTAACACGATCACTCTTTTTAACAAAACCCTAAACCCTTTCAGACTGTGTAAAATTGGTGCCAAATAAAGAAGATTGACTTAAAATAGTAACACATTCAAATAGTGACATTTTGCTACAGCAAGCTCTCTAGCTCTAACCCCTCATTAATTAATTACAGACCCAATAAATACAAGAAAAATTCTATAAATGCAGTGATTTAAATTAATGTAAAGGAAAAATATAAAAGAAAACTTGAAACTATAGTAATATATTTAAATAGTATAAATGAAAGCAAAATAAAAGTGTTTTTTTACTTTTAATTAAAATAGTAAATTACAGAACCATACATATCCGTTTAAGTGGGCAAGGCAATATATATATATTTAAATAGATATCAGATTTTATCTAAAAGATAAATACAGTTAAATATATCATTTGATATTTAAGTGGGTGCTATACAAAATGCGTGACGTTGTTTGGTTTTTGGTACCGCTGACAGTTTTTCTTTGTTTTACATAAGAAATACTTAATAAACTAGAGGTCAAAAGGGGGCGGGAAAACAACAAAGATTTATTATATATTCATAATATATGTAATAAAATTTTACCAAATAATGAATGTTTTTCTTTGGAAAGTGTGTATTATGTGTTCTTTTAAATGTGTGTAAGTGAAAGAGAAATTGTGTATTTTCAACAAAATTCTGTAAAGAAAATTTTGCGTATTTTTTTCATAATGAAACATTCTCATTAAATGTCAAACATTCAGTTTTTTTAAGACTATTTGTATATAGTTATATGTAAAAGAAATTACATTGCAAAAGTGTTGTGCCAGTTGGTTTGTTTGTTTGTTTGTTTTCTTGAATTTGTTTTAATTGATTTTGATGGGTGTTGTTTGTTGTTAAACTGTTTATTTTTTTTGTTGTCTTTTGTACTAATAAAAAGTTTTAGAGCTTTCTTGAAATGGGAGACTTTTTAACTTTTTTATATAGAGTTTTTTTTTGCAACGAATTTTCTAAAGGTTATACAAAATAGTTTACAATTTTTAATTTACTTAAACTTAAGTTAGTTAAATAAAAAAATGTAATTATTACCTGTAAATCTTGTTTAGCTGCTTCTGCGCCAGCTCGAGTATGGAATGTTACAAAGCCAACAGGCTGAAGGAAATAGAGAGGTGAAAGTGTTTATTTAATTATGTTTATAGTGGGTTTAGAAGGTGCTGTAAGGAACGTCATACTTACCGATGCAGTTTTACCATTTTTACTAGTTACTTTTAATAGAGATCCTTCATAACCCTAAAATTGAAAATTAAAAAAAATCATGAAATATATGTGAATATTAAAATATAAAATTTGCTTAAGTCATTAGCTAATGCTCTGGTTCTGTTCTACTTAGTTCTGTTTTAGTTTTGTTCTAGTTCTGTTCAAGTTCTGTTCTAGGTTTATTCTAGTTCTGTTCTAGTTATGTTCTATTTCTGCTCTAGTTCTTCTTATAGTTATGTTCTATTTCTGTTCTAGTTCTATTCTAGTTCTGTTCTAGTTCTTTTCTAGTTCTGTTCTAGTTATGTTCTAGTAATGTTCTAGTTATGTTCTAGCTATGTTCTAGTTCTGTTCTAGTTCTGTTCTAGTTCTGTTCTAGTTCTGTTCTAGTTCTGTTCTAGTTCTGTTCTAGTTCTGTTCTAGTTCTGTACTAGTTCTGTTCCAGTTCCAGTTCTGTTGTAAATTAAAGAAACTGTAAATTAAAAGAAATTATATGTTTGTTAAGATTCAGTAAAACATAATATTTAATTGAACTTGTTGATCTTTTCTTCTATTTTATTTTACAAATTAAAAATTTAATAATTTTTACACATTTTCTCATTAAAAACAAAAAAAAGGAATTGACAACCATAGACTTCAGTTGCCCAAAAAACTCACAAAAGAAATAATATATATAAAAATATAAATAAAATAATATTATGATTATGAAAAAATTACATATATATATTTAAAGGCTTAAACGTAATATTAAAAAAATTAAATACAAAATAAAAAGACATGGAAATAGTTTAGACAGTTTAAGTATAGCTTAACCGTATGTGCCCTTTTTTAGAACAAAACATAACAAAAAAAAACCAAAAGAAAAGCTCTGTTTTTTTCAAATAAAGTTTCCCTTAAGTTTCATTAAAAATATAAAAATTTAAAATTAAAAATAAATATTAATATAAAAATATTAAATTGAAAATTAACAAAGACAAACAACGACAAACAAAGCAATTTGCTAATAGAGATAAAAGCAATTTTGCCTAAGAATTTTTAGCAACAAAATAAATAAATAAAATAAATTATTAAAAATACATACATATAAGCAAGGTTTCCAAAATTTAAACAAAAACAAAAAAAAAAGAAAATTAAATAATTAAACAAGAAATATTAAAAAAAACAATGAAAATTTTTGGAGGTTTATGGAAATAACTTAAAAAAAAGACTCTTTAAAGCAAATACTTGAACAGATATAAAAAAAATAAAATAAAAGTAAAACAAAAGGAAAAGATTTACAAAACAATAAAAGTTTTTAAATAACAAACAATACAGCCAGAGATTACAACTATAATATGGTTATGGCAATCATATTTTATTATAACATTAAGTTATATTACAAGGTGGAAGCATACAAAAACTTGTTTGCTTTATACATGTATATAATGTTATTTAACATAATATGGTTGCGGTAATCATAATATTATTGAATTTTAAGTTATTTTTTTAATAATTTAAGTTTTCTCTGAGCTTTAAAGCTAAAACGTTTTAACAAAACTTACTCCCACATACAATTTTTAATTTTTAAAAATTGTCCAACTATAAACTATTATTATTAATAATAACTAACTAATAACTACTACAACAACAACAAAAAAACTTTATACTCTCTTACTCAAACTCTACTCTCTACATATATATTTCCGCCCACTTTTTAACTTTATATACAACCAAAAAAAGGACATTTAAAAATAAAGATAAAACTAAATTAAAAAAAATATTATTATTAAAACAAAAACTGGAAACAATTTAATAAAAACAACAACAACCGCAACAATTTTTGAAAAATTTTGTAAATTGTTTTTAATAAAAAAAAGAAAAACTTGAATATTTATAAAAAGGGCCTAAAATTAGCAAAAAAAAACAAACAAATGCCGAAGTTTTTTTCTTAGGAGATCTAAAGCTAGAACAATCAATTCAATTAACAGTTAAAAGCTCCTAAAATAAATTGCATTAAAATAGTGAAAAAAAAAACTAAAAAAACAGCAACAACAAATTAAAACAAAAACATATCAAAGATTTAATTTAAAATTAAAACAAACTAATTATTAAAATTAAAAAAACTTGGGGTTTTTTAAACTAAAATATTATAAAATAAAAAAATATTTTTAGTAAATTTTTTTTTTATAAAACAAAATATTAAATATAATTTTTATTTAAAAAAAATAATAATTTTTTTTAATAAATTTTAAGAAAAAAAATATATAAATTAAGCAAAAAGTAATTAATTATTAAAAAAAAAGAAAATAATGAATTTGTTTATTACCAAAGTTGTCCTTACTAAATATCAATTATTAATTGTTTAAAGCAAAACAAACAAACAAAAAAATATTAAAAAAAAATATTTTAAAAAATTAATAAATTAAAATATTAAAATTAAAAAAAAATACAACAACAACATATTAACAAGTAGTTTTAAACTAGACAAACCAAAGTTATAATTTATTATTTAAAACATCTTTAAACTAAATAAAACTACTTTATTTTGTTAATTTAAAAATTAAATAAAAAAAAATTAAAAAATTTTAGTTTAAAAATTATAATTTTAAATAATTATTTTTTTATAATTTATAAAAAAAAAATTTAAAATTTGATTTTTTTATAATTTTAAAATAATTTTTTTCTAAAAAGTTAATAAAAAACATAATAATTTTTAAAAAAACTATTTTTAAAATTATAAAGAAATAATTTTTAAAATTTGAAAAAAAATAATTTTTTAAAATTATAAAAAAATAATTTTTAAAATTATAAAAAAATAATTTTTAAAATTTAAAAAAAAAAATAATTTTTAAATGATTTTTTTTATAAAACAAACTTGCCTTTTAATTATTAATTATTATTATATTTTTTTTTCTCTATATTTAATTTACTAAAAATTCCGTCCATTATTAATAATTTTCTCCAATTATAACAATACTTAAAAATATAACATTTTTCCCTTTAAACAAATTTTAACTTTTACTTAAAAATTAATATAAAAAACATAAACTTTATTAACTTTATATTATTAACTTAAAAAAAAACAAAAGCAAAACAAACAAACTTTTAAGCAAATTGTTTATATAACAATTTACTTACTAATGCATATCATAAATTGCGCCTTTTTTTTAACAAAAATAAAAAAAGAAAAAACCAAATATATATAAATAATAAATATATATAAAATTTTTTTAAAAATTTATTCTTTTAATATATATATATATTATAAACTTAATAATAGCAATGTTTAAATTATTAATAAATTTAAAAAAAAAACAAAATATCAACAGGTTAAGTCTTAAATTTTATATATAAAACAAAAAAAAATTAAAATAAAATATTTAGAAAATTAAAAAAATAAATAAATGTTTATGTCTTAAGTATTTAAAAAAAAAAACAAAAATAACTGTCAACAACAACAAAAGCAATCTAAATTATAAAACTTACAAAAAAAAAAAACAAAGAAAAGTTAAAATTTGTTTTAAGCCAAACACATTTATTCTTATCAAAAATTCAAAAAATAATGATTTTTTTGGGAAAAGAAAAAACAAATGATTTCTATTTTAAATTTATTAAATCTGATTTATCAAAACTTTAATTATAACAAAAATGCTAAAGTTTAAGTTAAGCTTTACCTTAATAACTTAATAAATATTTCAGCTCAATTAAACAATTCTTACAATTTTTATTTATAAAATATTATGTAAAATCTTCTTTTTTCAACTTTATTAACCTGATGAACTGTTACATCAAATTACAGTTGTATCGTGCGGACGGGTTTATTTACAATAGTTATTCAAAGTAAAAAGTAAGCATTTGGTGTTATCGTGGGAACATGTTATTCTCTTCAGCTGTTTTTATATTACATGAAACAGTAATTGTCGTGGGAACATACATTTTTACGAAACACTTTTTTCCAACTCTAAGCACATCAAATTACAGTTGTCTCGTGCCAACGGGCTCATTCATAATAGTTATTCAAAGTAAGAATTAAACATTTCATCATGTCGTTCTTTTATACAGCGTTTCATCTTGTGGTGGAAACAGGCTATTCCATTAACTAATTGTTTCTTTAAAATAGTGTTTTTTATTATCTTCTTATCAAAAAAAGTTTTTTCCAACTTAAATTTATCGTGAAAACGAGTTCATTCACAATAGTTATCTAAAGTAGAAATTTAATATTTTATCTTTTAATAAGCTGTTTTATTAAAACTGTGGCTTCTATCCTCACGACGTGTCGCGACATAGTTACAATGATAATTCGGAATTTGCAATAACTTTTTACAGTAACAATTAAAAAGAAAATTTTATCTAAGAATCTTCTCATTACACATTTTTTAACACCTCTAATTTATCGTTAGAACGGATTCATTCACAATAAGCATTTCATCTTGTCCTGGGAACATGCTAATCTTTTGAAATGTCTGATGCATTATAATTTGAAAGAAAAACTCTAAATTTATATAAAAGCAAAAAGCTCATTTGCAAATAGACATATGTTAAAAATATCATGTTTACTCTTTTCTAAGAGTAAACAAGATCGGTAACGTAAATATGTAAAAACAAAAAAAATCATACTCAAAGCTTTGAAAGTTCGGAAGCATTAGAATTGGAAATAAACATATTTAGCTATAGACCAGATAATAGGACTTTTCTTAAATCAAACAAGATCGATAGCAATAAAAGATCAAACTAATAGCTTTTAAAGTTCGGATGATAATGAAGATCTGTAAGATCACAAGATCTTATGAATGTTCGCTTATCATTCTGAAGCTTTAGAATAGGAAATAGACATCTTTTTACATAGACCAGTTAGTAGGACTTTTCTTAAATCAAACAAGATCGATAGCATAAAAATTTTTTTCATAATCATTATTATTTTTAAATTATTCTAATCCAATCTAAATTGGCTAAAGTTCAATCAGAAACCTTGCGATAGAAATCGTGATGAAAATTTTCAAAATTTTCACAAAATAGTTTAAAACCGATCGATACAAAACAAAAAAGATATTGTACAAAAAAGAAAGTGATCTAACAAAAAATAATTCATATCGTTTCATCTTAAAGCAAGAGGAAATAAGAAATTTTAGAAAAGAGCGAGATTTTGTAGATCTTCAGCGATCAAATTACAAAAAGATAAAATGATTGTACAAAATATAATCGATTCCTTTTTGTTTCAAAGTGAATTTTTTATAAAAATTCAAAGTGAATTTTTTATAAAATTAGACATTTTTGGAAAACACAACAAATAATTTTTTCTTGCACTGAAATACGCAGAACTTTCGTTCTTTCTCTCTCAGACAGTAGTAAGTCGAGATATGAATTTTAGCTGTTTTGATTTCACACATACGTAAAAAAAAGAAAAGCAATCCGAGAGCTATTTTTACGTTTTTGACTGCCTCAAAATGGTTTAAGTCTCTCTTGTGCTTAGTTGTTGTTTTTAAACTTTAACAAGTTCCTAAAAACAAGAAAAACTAATTAGAAGGCGCATATGTTATTTCTGCTTACGACCGCTTTAAAGAGATTTATAACTTTGTACGTTTATAACTTTTGATTTAAGCTCTTTATGCTTAGTTGTTGCTTTTTGAAAAATAATCATCTTTAATAGTTAGGCAGAGACTTTAAAGTATTTTAACTGGATTTAAAAAAAAGTCATAAAGCTCGTAATTGGAAAAAGTTTGTAGTATTCAGTCTGAAGATAAAGTAAGCAAAGAGCTCTCTTTTGTGTTGTCTTGATATTTTCACACATATGCAATAGAGAAAAAAACTATACAGAGAGCTCAATGCCTATGCATGCTACAAACAGACTTAAATCATCCTTTAGTTTAGATTGTATTCGTATTTAAAGCAATTTATATCTTCTCTCTTTTTGCTTAGATGTTTTTGCCTAAAACTTATCTGCTCTTTCTGCTTAGTGGTTGTTTTTTGAAAACCTACATCAATATCAGTTGGCCAAAGATTTGAAAGTATTTAAATTGGATTTTGAAAAGGTCATAAAGCTAGTAGGACCAAAATTTGAAAACATTTGTATTTTCTAAATATTCCAAAGACAAAAAATCATTATCTTTTTTCTCTTTTTCTCTCCACATTAAGTATTAAACAGTTTTAAGTATTGTTATTAAAAGTAATTTGTTTTTAATTTTATAAATAAATATTTATAGTAAAGAAAGAAAAAGAAACAACTTTGAACCCAAAAAAAGTATAGAAGCTAATATTTATTAAAGTTTAAACTTGTTTTTTTATAAAATAATTTTTAATTTAATTTATAATTAATAATAACTTATAAAAAAAGACATTATATATAAAACAAATTAAAATATATTTAAATTAAAATTAAAAAAAGACAAAAAGATATGCTGAATATAAAATTAAAAGAAAAAAATTCAAATAAAAAAATACGCCGGCATAAAACAATATTAAGTATAATATTTAAAAATAAAAAACAACAACAACAAGAAAAAATAAAATATTTATAAACTATTTAAATAAATAAAAAGAAAGAAAAAAAGCGTATTAATTTAAACTAAACAATATATGAATTATGGGAACATTATATTAATTATTATTAAAACAAAAAACAACAACAACCAGAAAATTTAATAAATTTATTAAAAATATATGAAAAATATCAACAACAACAACAAAAAACCAATACATATCAAGAAAAAAAGGAAAAACTAACAACAACTTTTACATGACAGTTTAAAAATAAAATGTTAAAAAAAATAAATAAAAAAATTCTTAAAAATAAATTATAAACAACAACAACAACAAAAAGACAAATGTGTTATTTTGAAATTAATTATAAAAAAAAAAATATTAGAAAAATATAAAATATTATATTGAAAATGATATAAAAAATTAATGGAAAAAAACGCAATATTTATTAAGTAAAAAAAAACAAAAAAAACATTTTTAGATTTTAATATATTTAAAAAAAATATTTATTAACAATTTAAAAACAAAACAGCAAACCACAAAAAAGCAGTTACCAAATAAATTAAATTATTATTTTTGTTTTCAAAACCCACAACAATTTATTAGGGAAACATGTTTTCTTTTTAAATTTAACAAAACAAAATTTTCAAATATGTTTTTACTTTTCTTATTAGATTTTTTTTATAAACAATTTATTTTAATTTATTAAACAAAAATCAAATGTTAAAAAAAAACATATATAATTGCCTTATTTTCTTTGCCGTAACTTTAAAATAAATGCCTTTTTTTAATTATTATTATAAAATCTAACATTATTCTATTTATATATTTAAATATTAACAAAATTTGTTTATTAATTATATTTATTAATATTTTTAATATTTTTACTAAAAGACCTTTAAACCATTTAAGTTTTAACAAAAATTCTTTTTTTTATTCCTTTCATTATAATTATTAATTTGAGGTTTTATTACAATTTAATTATTTTATTTAAATAATAGTTTTCTATGTGAAATAAATGAATTATCTTTATATATTATTAATATTTACATTATTATATTTACTGTATACATACATACTACATACATACATATTAAATATTTAAATGAAAAAAACAATATAATAATTATGTGTATTAATAAATAATTTTACTTGTTCGTTTCAAAAAAAAAGAAAACATTGAGTTTTTTATTAATTGTGTTCTTTCAGTTATTATTTTTTTTTTGGAAAATTAACTCCTAAACTTTTTGTTTGACAAATTTTTAATTGATTTTTCTTCAAATTACCTATGGAATGGGCCTTTAAGTATTCTGTTTTTGGTTTAACCGTATTCGTATTTACTTTATACTCTCGCTCTCTATATGCTTAGTTGTTGTTTTTTTGAAATCTATAACAACATTACCTTGCAGAAAAGAGTTTGAATCAATTATGGAAATAAGTATGTACTAGACCATAGAAGACTTAACTATATAAACTAAACTGTAGACTAGAATTAAGACAAGACTATAAACAATACTATATAGTAAACACTAGAGTAGACTGCAGACAACATTAAACCAGACTATATACTTGACCACATATTACTATACATACTATATAAACTAAACTAAAGACTATTGACTAAACTATGGACTAAGTTGCAGACTTAACTATAGACTAGGCTCTAGGCTATACTATAGATCACACTATAACCTAGATTATAGACTAGACTATAGATTAAACTAGACTAAATACTAGAATGTAGACCAGACTATAGGCTAGCCTATATACCAAATTATACTATACTATTGACTAGACTATACAGTAGACTATAGGCTAGACAGTAGATTAGAAAAGTCTATAGACTAGATTATATACTTGACTTTAAACTGGACTATAGACTAAACTGCAGATTCGACTAGACTAAAGACTATAAAATATGCTATAGACGAGACTGTATACTGAAGTATAGATTATACTACTCTAGAATATAGACTAGATTATGATTTAGACTAAAGACTACACTATAGACTAGACTAAAGACTACACTATAGACTAGACTATAGACTACACTATAGACTAGAATACAGACTAGACTATAGAGTAGACTATAGACTAGACTATAGACTAGACTATAGACTAGACTATAGACTAGACTATAGACTAGACTATAGACTAGACTATAGACTAGACTATAGACTAGACTATAGACTAGACTATAGACTTGACTATAGACTAGACTATAGACTAGACTATAGACTAGACTATAGACTAGACTATAGACTTGACTATAGACTAGACTATAGACTAGACTATAGACTAGACTAAGACTAGTTTATAGACTAAAGACTAGACTATAGACTAGATTATAGACTAGACTATACACTCGACTATAGACCAGACTATAGACTAGACTATAGACCAGACTATAGACTAAACTATAGAGTAGACTATAGACCAGACTATAGACTAAACTATAGTCTATACTATAGACCAGACTATAGTCTATACTATAGACCAGACTATAGACAAGACTATACACTTGGCTAGATACTAGACTAGAGACTAGACTTGAGACTAGACTATAGACTATACTAGAGACTAGACTTGAGACTATAGACTAGACTTGACTATAGACTAGACTATACACTAGACTAGCCATGGTGACATCATTACCCAAAATTATAAGCTATGTTCAATGCTAATAATAAAGACAGAATAGTCTAGTGATATGCCTTATCTTTTGACTACTCTATGGTCTATCTATAGACTAGTGTGTTCCTTAGTATATTAACTAGTAGAGTTTTCCGAGTAAGTTCTTGTTTAGATATCAGGTTTATATTAATTATATTCCGACTTAATGAAGTTTTTGAACTTATTCTAAATTTTGTGTTTTGTGATATAGTATTTATCTAAAGATCAATTACTCTTAGCAGTGTTGACAAAATTGGTACAATTCGATTTTCAAAGCAGCAAAAGTACGTTGATGTAATAATAACTTAGGATTGTAATTTTAACTCAAAGTTACAGAATTACCGTCTTCGCCAAATTTTAACTAGACTTCGGAAAAGATCATTTTAAAGAAGAGATTGTAAGTGGACAACTGTTATTTAAAACGTTACAACCCTAAAACATCGATTGTGAATTGGACAAATGTATTGACTAAGTGGTCGTATTTTGTTGACTAGTTTTAAAGTACACTTTTGCTAAACGTTTATAGTATTTCTAGGGACTATTCTATGGACTAGTATAAAAACTCTTTTTTATATGTTATTGCCCAGTTATAAACTAGGCTAGTCAATAGACTAGTGCACATACGATATACATTTTCAAAAATATAGATTTGATACAACCGGATACTTATGTTTCCTACAATCTAAAAATTCCATTTGCTATCCCCGATGCCTAGTATTCTCCCAAATGTTTAGAGGTCTTTTAAAAAATTATAATTAATTTTATTAATTTGTTTAATTGAATATTTTTATTTTTACTTTTTCTTTTTAACATAAACAATTTTAACAAAAAACAAAATAAACCCAACATGAACGAATTTTCAATTAGTAAATATTTCATTTTTGCTAAAAAATATACAATACATATTTATAAATATATATATCTACGGAAAGCTTATATTAAAAACAAATACAACAACTTATTGCTAGACTCTTTATAGTAAACTTAAAGATAACAAATTTTTAACGTAAATAAAATAAAACAAAAATATATATATAAATAATAAAAAAAATTGTAAAAGAAATGTAGTGAAATTGATTGGATATAATAATGAAAAATTAAGGAAATAAAATTTATATAAAAAAATTAAAAACAAAAATAGCTATAAGTGAGTAATTAAAAACTAAAAAATATTTTGTGTTAAAGCTCTACAGAAAAAAAAAAACAAAATGTTTAAGGAAATTAAAGGAAAAGACAACAAAAGATTGTGAAACTTAAAGGATATTATTAAAAATATTTAAAACTAATTCAAAACATATCAAACTCGTGCCCGATGAGAAAAGAAAAATAAAAAAACATTTAATATTTTTCTTTTTTTTTAACAAAACAACAAACATATATTTAAATTATAATAAAACTTTACAGTTTTTATAAGAAATTCTTTTTTTTTTTTGTCAAAAATCATTTTTATATATAAAAAAAAACTTATACTACAACAACAATTTTTAACAATAAACAAAATTATGCATTAAAGAAATTATTTACAAAAAAAATTCAATAAAATTTAATTAATAAAAATAATAATATTTTATTTTAAATAATTTTGTTTATATTTTTGTGTAATTTTAGAAAAAATGTTCTATAAATTTCTTTAAAAAAAATTTATAATTTTTTAAACTTATTAAACTGTTTGGTATAAAGTTTTTTTCTTTTTAAAATTATTTAACTTAAAAAAAATATTTATAAATAAACCAATAAATCATATCAATACTATTTACTTAAACTCATAATTCTATTAAAATTAAAAAAAAAAATAAATAAAATAAATAAAACAGTAAAAGAAAAACCAAGCCTTGTTCTTTATATACTATACATAAAAACAAATCATATATATTATAAAAAAATTAAAAAAAAAACAAAAATATATATATTATTATTATAATTATTATACTTATAAACTAAGCTAAATTATACTATATTATTATTAAAAACAAATATATATTAAAAAATAAATAAATATTTAGCAAAAATATTGTAATATTGTGAGTTTAAACGTATTGTTAAAATTAGTAAAAAAAAATAAAAATAATAAAAAATATTGTTTATTAAAAAAAAACAAACAACAAGAAAAAATAATACTTAATTCGAACAAATATACCAAAATTTATAACAACCAAAAAACAAACAAAATCTGCTAAATTATGTTTTTTTTTATTTATTTAATTTAATTGACTTTATTTCTATATTTATCACAATTTCCAATTAATTTCTCCTAAAAATTAACAAAACAGGCTTATTTCTTAACCAAAAATTAACAAGAAAAAAATATCTATATATTATTAAATAATGTTTTTAACTGATAATAAAACAAAAATAATACAAAATTCATAAATAATATGAATATAAATTAATAAATAAAATTTTAAAATTGTTTTGTGTAATTGTAAACAAAAATGTAGTTTTATTTCTTAAATCGACAGAAGTTTTTTTCGTTTTGAAGCTGAAGTTAGGTAAAAATCGCTAAATTGGCATCACTAATGCTGAAGTAAGTATGAAATCAATTTCTGGAAGACCCGATACATATTTGAGATCTAAATCTGTAACAGTTCTATCTTAAATAAGCAAAATCGGTCCATAAATAAAGAAGATATGGCAACCTCAGAAAGCTAGATAGATAGATAGATAGATAGATAGATAGATAGATAGATAGATAGATAGATAGATAGATAGATAGATAGATAGATAGATAGATAGATAGATAGATAGATAGATAGATAGATAGATAGATAGATAGATAGATAGATATATGGTTATTTAGTTAGTTTTCATAATTAGTTAGTTAGTTAGTTAGTTAGTTAGTAAGTTAATTAGTTAATTAGTTAGTTAGTTAGTTAGTTAGTTAGTTAGTTAGTTAGTTAGTTAGTTAGTTAGTTATTTAGTTAGTTAGTTAGTTAGTTAGTTAGTTAGTTAGTTAGATAGTTAGTTAGTTAGTTAGTTAGTTAGTTAGTTAGTTAGTTAGTTAGTTAGTTAGTTAGTTAGTTAGTTAGTTAGTTAGTTAGTTAGTTAGTTAGTTAGTTAGTTAGTTAGTTAGTTAGTTAGTTAGTTAGTTAGTTAGTTAGTTAGTTAGTTAGTTAGTTAGTTAGTTAGTTAGTTAGTTAGTTAGTTAGTTAGTTAGTTAGTTATTTAGTTAGTTAGTTAGTTAGCTAGTTAGTTAGTTAGTTACTTAGTTACTTAGTTAGTTACTTAGTTACTTAGTTAGTTAGTTAGTTAGTTAGTTAGTTAGTTAGTTAGTTAGTTAGTTAGTTAGTTAGTTAGTTAGTAAGTTAGTTAGTTAGTTAGTTAGTTAGTTACTTAGTTAGTTAAATGGTTAGTTAGTTAGTTATTTAGTTAGTTAGTTAGTTAGTTAGTAAGTTAATTAGTTAATTAGTTAGTTAGTTAGTTAGTTAGTTAGTTAGTTAGTTAGTTAGTTAGTTAGTTAGTTAGTTAGTTAGTTAGTTAGTTAGTTAGTTAGTTAGTTAGTTAGTTAGTTAGTTAGTTAGTTATTTAGTTAGTTAGTTAGTTAGTTAGTTAGTTAGTTAGATAGTTAGTTAGTTAGTTAGTTAGTTAGTTAGTTAGTTAGTTAGTTAGTTAGTTAGTTAGTTAGTTAGTTAGTTAGTTAGTTAGTTAGTTAGTTAGTTAGTTAGTTAGTTAGTTAGTTAGTTAGTTAGTTAGTTAGTTAGTTAGTTAGTTAGTTAGTTAGTTAGTTAGTTATTTAGTTAGTTAGTTAGCTAGTTAGTTAGTTAGTTACTTAGTTACTTAGTTAGTTACTTAGTTAGTTAGTTAGTTAGTTAGTTAGTTAGTTAGTTAGTTAGTTAGTTAGTTAGTTAGTTAGTTAGTTAGTTAGTTAGTTAGTTTGTTAGTTAGTTAGTTAGATACTTAGTTAGTTAAATGGTTAGTTAGTTAGTTAGTTAGTTAGTTAGTTAGTTAGTTAGTTAGTTAGTTAGTTAGTTAGTTAGTTAGTTAGTTAAATAGTTTTAAAATCACTAATATGACAACGCTAAATATTCTGTTACATGGCGCCATCTATATTTCATTACAAATATATACTTTTCATATATTCTATTCACAAACCATTACCACACACAGGGTAATTCAAATATTCTAAATTAAGCAAATATGGCATCACTGAAAATTTGACACAACAAACAACAGCTGTCACAAAATTTTTGCAGCTTTTTGTATTTGTTGTTTATAAAGAAAATTTATTAAAAAATATTACTATTTTTCAATATTAAAAGAGCATTACAATTAAAATATATTAGTTTAAACAAATATTTCAAAATATTAAGAAAACAAATAACTAAATAAAAACAGTTTTCCATTGTTAAAGGTAATAAAACAAGAAGACTTCAGCATTTGCAATTTTATTTAATTATGATTATTAAATAAAACAAAAGAGAAATGTTTAAATAAGCGAAAAGTGACTCAGTTACAGGTCTATGAGAAAATTATTAAAAAACTTTTAAAATAAGGTGAACACCAATACGAAGTCCAAACACTAGGTGAGTGTGCAGACAGACAATTAACAGAAAAAAACAGACGGGAAGCAAACTAATCTGAAGAAAACAATTAAGCAACATAAAAGGTATAAATAAGATATTTTTACTAAATAAGGAAATTATGTTAATAAAATATATATAAATTTATTTTAAAGATCTCTGCCCTTAATACATAAAAATGAGCGATCAAAGTATGCTGGACAATACCACAGTGCCCCCGGTGGTACCCACAAATCCACATGAAATTGCCTTGCAATCATTATGCAAACAATTGCTGAAATCTCGTTTATTTAGAGGCTTCTATGTGGAGAGACGTTATGTCGAAAATGTCAAAGGTTATCGTGATATAGTGAGTTTACAAAAGTCTGAGAAAAGTTTGGATAAAATGTTAAAAGACATACGCGATAAATTGCAATTATTCTACAGTCACCAGAATCCCCAAATATGGATTGGTATTACCAGTGGCCCTTTGGCTGGTATTACTAAACCACAACCTGCAGCTTTAGAAACCCATCTATGGGTGGAAATGAAAGAACTAGCTTTTGGTCAATATTGGTTTAGTATAAAAAGTATACGTTTTCGTGATAATGAAATCATTTTAAAATTGAAAGAAGTACAACCTGTAGAAGAGGAAGAAGTGCCTAAATGGGCTCCTAGTTCGAGCAGCAATAAGGCAATTTGTGATAATACTCCAGCGATAGAAAATTCGGCACCCAACACCACCTTATCCTTGGAAAATCAAATTACTTTCGATGATTTCATTATACTGCTGCAACAATGGTGGGCGACCATTAAACAAACTGTTTACGATTTTATGGCGCAAGATATTTCTAAAGAAAACATTAAGGGAGTCTTAAGATTTTTAGGTCTACTCATTGTTTCCATACTATCAGGTGCTCTAGTGGGTGTCAAATTTTTAGGAATATTTACTCTACGTTTTATGTTTGAACTCAGCCGTTTAACGCATGTCTTAACGCCGATTATTTTCAAAATAATCGAAGTGTTTAATAAAATCATTGGTGGTTTCTATATACTTTTGGCTATGATTTGGAAAGATACCGTTGTCAAGCGAAATCAACCACAACATAATGCTCTGGAATACAATCGTCCTATATATAAGAGTATAGAGTATGATGTCAGACAACGACGTCAAGATGCATCAACAAATTTTGATAAATCTTTTCAATAGAATTTTTAAGAAAATTTTAAAAATTTGACTTGGAAAAGAACAATAAAATTTCGTACATAATGTTGCAGTTAAAAAAGAGGTAAGAAATTTCTAATAATTTAAAGAAAAGTCTGGAGATCCCAGATCGCTTAGGTCGTCATTTGAGGATCTGGTTAAGTTATAGATTTTTCAAAAAACAAAAAAAAAAACTTCTACAAAAGCGCGCATTATCATAGAAACTAGAGCCGATTTAAGTAAGACCAACATCGATTATTCAAGAAACTACTGCCATTTTTATGTTATAAATTGAAAAAAAGAAGAAAAGTCGTCCTTTTCGCGATGGAACCATTACTAGAGCAGATTCACAGATCATTTGCATTACATTTGAATATCATTCAAGGTGATCATAGACCAACATACCACAGAGAATTTGAATTCTTTTATAAAATCGATTTTAAATTTCTTATACGAAATATCATTGATCATCATCCATTTTGCGATTGCATATTAAATGACGGTTGGACTTTTAGCTTTAAGGTGCTAGATATGACTTTAGGATTGTTTTTTTTTAACTAAACTTTTGTTGAAGCATATCAATGATCACATATCAACTTCCTTTTTTCAATTGGGTTGTTTTTTGAGAAATTTATTATTTGGTCGAAATATGTACAATCTGTTTAGTAATTGGGCCATTATTAAGAAACTAAAGTCTATTTTAAGTTTTTGATAAAAACAAAAGTTTCAGATGAAAATTATGAATGATAACTGATCAATTATCTATTATTGATTACGCGTTTATTTAAGGAAATAGAACCAATTTGTAGTTTTGATTTTCGTTGAGTATATAAGTGATCACTAAGTATGATTGATCACCGATCAAATTTTTTTTAACAATAAGTCGCTTATTTAAAGAACTGGAGCAGTTGTTATTTATATATATCATAAAAATTGGATTTTTCTGTGATCACAGATCAAAATCCTCTTTGCGACTATACCGTTGAGTACATGAGCGATCACTAATACGAATCTATATTGATATGAGTGATCACTGATTAGCACCGGTTTGTAGTTTTGATTTTTTTAAATAAATTTTGAGCCGTTATTAAAGATTTATATATAGTACAAAAATTAGATTTTTCTTTGATTACAGATCATCATCCTCTTTGCGATTGAACTGTTATTTAAAGATCTAAAACCGATTTATTGTTTTGATTTTTGTTGAGTACATAGCGATCACTGATCAATATCCTTTTTGCGATAGGTCCATTATTATAGGAATGTAAATCCCCACTAGAAAAGATTTATTGAATATATGAGTAATCACTGATTAATATCCTTTTTACTATACCATCGTTATTAGGGATTTACATATTTTATAAAATGTTGATTTTTCTGTGATCACAGATCATCATCAGGTTATTTAAGTAACTAGAACTTAATTGATATTGAGTATATATGTAATCACTGGTCAATATCCTTTTTCCTATTTAGGGATTTATATATTTTATAAAAATTAGTTTTGTTCTATGATCACAGATCAAAATCCTTTTTGGAATTGGATCATTATAGTTTTGATTTTTGTTGAGTACATGAGCGATCATTGATCAATATCCTTTTTGCTATAGGACCGTTATTAAGGAATATAAATCCTTACTAGAACTGATTTTTTAATTTTTGTTGAATATATATGTGATCGCAGATCAAAATCCTTTTTGTAATTGGACAATTATAGTTTTGATTTTTGTTGAGTACATGAGCGATCACCGATCAATATCTTTTTTTGCTAAAGAATCCTTAATAAAGAATATAAATCCCTACTAGAACCGATTTTTGATTTTTGTTAAATATATATGTGATCACAGATCAAAATCCTTTTTGTAATAAGACCATTATAGTTTTGATTTTTATTTAGTGTATGAGCGATCACTGATCAATATCCTTTTTGCTATAGGATCGTTATTAAGGAATATAAATCCCTACCGATCTTTGTTGAATATATGTGTGATAACTGGTTAATATCTTTTTAGCTATAGGACCGTTTTTAAGGATTTGTAGCCGATTTTTGTTTTTCAAAAAAAAATTTTTATAGAAAATATTTTCTAGTGAAATATCACATAAAAGATTTGATCAACATATTTAGATAGAATTATTATTTAAGGAAATAAAGCTAAACTAATGTTGAGATTTTTATTGTAAAGATTTTAAAGACTCATAACATTCAAATATAAATATATTTTTTTTCTCTTTCAGATCGCACAACTTTTAGTTCTCTTCTTGAGGTTTTAACAACTATATACACATTTTTAACTATTTATTACCACAACAGATATTCTTTTTAAAATATTCTATTTATTTTTTTATAAATTATACAAATTTAAAGCAAAAACGAAATTTTTTTCTAAAATTAAGTTTTACTTAAAACAAAAATTTAAAAAAATATAAATTTTATTTTCTATAAAATATAATTTTTAGTTAAATAATAATATCCTAGCAAAAATTGTATTAGTTCCACAACTAGTTCTAGAACGCATGATTATAGCCCGAACTTGTTCTACTTTGGCGTTGAGAAATTGTCACCTTCGGAACTGGTTCTGAGGAAGCGTTATGGAGTCTACACTCGTTCTTTGGAACGGTTCCGGTACTAGTTCTTTAATCAATGATTTTTGTTCGATTTTTGTGAATCTCGGAACTAGTTCTAGGGAAGCTTTACAGGACATATACTTTTATTTTAAAAATTGTTCATTTTATCAGCGATTTTTATTCGAATTTATTAAAATTAAGTCTAATTTTGAGAAACTGTTGAGGAATTATTATTATTGTACCAATTTTTTTTTTTTTTTTTTTTTGAGAACTTACTTTCAATTATCTTACATTAAATTCATTTGTTAAACTACATCTTGCTTCCCTTCTCCCGGTACAATTCAATTGGGTTATCTTTAATTCCTTATAGTTCAATTTTATGCAGAAATAAAGATATGAATGCGTTTTAGATTTCAATAGATATATGTTTATGAGTTTTTAATTTTTTTAACATTTTTTTCAACTGATTCTAAGAAGTTGTTTCGGAACTAGTATGTGTTCCATTTAACTAGTGTAGTATCAATGTATGTATAACTAATGTCAAAGAACTAGTTCCTTGAAAACTCGTTAGAAGTATTTTAGAACTATAACAATGTTTCGAGGAACGGGTTGCGACATCACTAGTTCCAAGGTTGTTATTTAAGAATCTAAAGTGGTTCTCTTTGCATTTGTTCTAGAACAAGAACTAACATTTTTCCTGGGATGTTTCCAAATCAAATTATTTCTTTTTTTATTATAATTTTAAAACGTTAAATGTTCTCTATAGATTATGATTAAAAGCAAGATTTCTGACAAAGTATTTAGTTTAGACTTAGTGTAAGACTTACAACGGAAAATGTTATTTCCATATGTGATAACCATTTTCCAACGATTCCTTCATCATACTGATACTTACAAGGCATCATGTGGTGATTATTGATATTCGATTTTTTTCCTAAGATTAATATCTGATTTAGCTGTATTTAGTTTAAATAATGTTTTTATTGAAATTTTTTTTTTTGTATTGAAAAACTGTTTAGAGAGATTTTAAATATGTTTTCAAATTTAGTTCACTGTAATTATACTATTAGTGTTAATTTAAAAACAACTTTACTAAATAGAGCCAAACAAAAAACTTAAATATTTACCAAGTTTTTAGGTATATAATGAAAATAGAACTTAGGCCCATATTCAGAAAGAAGAATTAAAAACAATATTTTAAATTTTGGTATGAAAAACAATAACAAAAACTGAGTAGTTTTCAAACAAAATTTTAAAAATTATGTTATTTTCTACTTTTTGATTTTGGGTATTTAACTACAACATGAAATTTCAATTTTATATATATTTATTATAATTCCTTGCTCTATTTTATATGCACTTGCCTTTATAGTTAATGCTAGTAACTCCATATTTCATGTTAAAACAAAATCATTTTATTTTATAAACTATATTGACGAACAATTAAAATAAATTTTTTTTATTGAAAATTTTGTCTAAAGTTCAATTTAACAATAATTTTGTATATAATCAATAAGATACATATATTTTACTTTAAAAAAAAGTATAAAAAAATTTTATAAAAAAAAATTAATAATTATTACAAATTTATTAAGGTGCTTTGACAAATTGTTTAATTCGATACAATCATTTAGTAATTAAGTTAAAAAACGAAAATGTTAATAAAAATTTTAAATGTTGTAATTTATTTATACCTTGTATTTAAATTAAAAAGAAAAAAAAAGAAATTTGCATTTTTACTTTTTATTCACTAAATTGAAAATTTTTAAGTTTTTTTTTAGAAAAAAATTCTAAAATCCCAGGAAAAATTGTATTAGTTCTACAACTAGTTCTAGATTTTATCCCAAACCCGTTCTAGTTTGACGTTGAGACCAATGATTTATGTTCGAAATTATCACCTTCGGAACTGGTTTGAGGAAGCGTTATGAAGTCGACACTCGTTCTTTGGAACGCTTCAGGAACTAGTTCTTTAATCAATGATTTTTGTTTGAAATTGTCAACCTCGGAACTAGTTCTAGGGAAGCTGTAGAGAACGGATAAACAAATATTTCTTTTTTAGCGTTTTTGTTTAAAATTATTAAGTTAGGAGCAATTTTGAGAAAATGTTGAGGAATTTTTACTATTTCACCAATGTTATTTACAAAACTTACATACGTATACATATCTTACGTAAAATTGAATATAATACTTCCGCACCTCTAATTTTTATAATATTTTTGGTAAGGATATAGGTTACAAGCAGCAAGTGGAAGTAAAAAAAAAAATACATTTGAACGCGTTTTCTACTTCGATAAAAATAAGTTTGTTAATTTTTTGAAATTTTTTTCAATTGATTCCAAAGAGTTGTTTCGGAACACTGAACACTTTTCGGAACTAGCAATGTATAAGAGGTTTCAAAGAAATAGTTCCTTGAAAACTATTTAGAAATATTTAAGAACCACAACAATATTCTAAAGAACGAGTTCCAGAAGTAATGGCGACACTACTAGTTCCAAGGCAGTTGTTTAAGAATCTAAAGAGATTCTGTTTTCACTCGTTCTAGAACTAGTAGTTTTTAGAACAAGTTCTAAAATTTTTCCTGCAATGTAAAGTATTTTTAACAAAGCTAAATTTTTGTTAATTCTTTCTATCAATACATTTTAATTTTATCTTTTACTAGTCACTTAAGTTTACTGTATCAGATGTGACAATAACCCAGCAGTTCGGTGGGATAATCCCAAACTTCCTATATAACCACCAACCACTTAGTGTTACCACTAGTTACATACTGCCCAGATAACTAGCTACTTTACCCTGATTTTATTTGTAATACAAGGAATTGAAAAGTATAAATGACTGGATTTTTCTTATGAATTTACTCTTTGTTAAGCTGCTGGTTGAATATATATTTATTTCGCTGAAATTTCATTCTAATATCGTCGGTACACAAGAACGGAGTAAAATCAGGCATTGCTTAAGATACAATTCAATAAAATATGTGAAACTTCTTTAGATTGGACGATAAAAAGATTTACTATCATGATTTAAGAGCGTTAGAACAAAATGTTAAGCTATTAAATGATTTTCACAAGGATGACAATAAACAATCCATAAACTTATTATAATACAAATCCATAGCCTAGCCTATAGGCAAATCATATGGAATGATCAATATACAAGTCCATAGATTAGACATGTCTATAAACTAGTAAATAGTGTAGTTCTTTAAATAGACTGATCAATAATGTAAGTACAATAATATATTCAAAATATTAGTAAATAAACTTATCAAAATTATTAAATAAATAAGTCCATAGCATAATCCATAGACTATTCGAAAGACTAACCAATAGATTAGTCCATAACTCAACAAACGGTATGCCAATAGCCTCATCAACTAATAGACTAGTTATCCTTCACCAAGGGTAACAATCTTATCGTGATGCGAGATCTTAAGTAAACATTGTGACTATAACTTACTGTGACTTATGCTTCGTTAACTAGCCATGAGAAGCTATGGTTTTAATGAAGTTTATAACTAAACGTTACTCATCTTCTCAGGATAGTGAGTGCGGTATGTGTCTTCAAAACCTACTTCATTCTAACATGACATAGATGATACGCTTTGGTGTCCGATATAACTCGCTCTTTGTGTACTAAGAACTTTTTCGTTAGGCTTGACGTTATATAGGCACTTTTAAGGTCAAGGTGAGTGGTAGCAGTGCCAAGTGCCTGAACAGCTAGCCAGTGTATAAAAAGGCTAACAGCTCCCCTCAGCGTTATGGCAAAGCGCGTACGCCCTTACTGTATCAATCGTCGGTCTGTACGTGGGATTCAAAATTAAGACATCAAACACACAAAAAACTAAGGATGAAAGTAGGAAAACTACGAAAGGGGTGGTCGAATTGGTAGATAGAGACAAAACAGACGTCACGTTAATGGGGATGATGTTAGGAAGTTGTACAGTATATGAGTGGCTTTATGCATGAAACTCAGGTATTGATTTACATAGACGTGTAGAGTCTTCTGGAGGTGTCAATTGATTCCTTTGGTGAAACTAGTGCCTTCCAAAAGTTGGGGAATTAATCTTTGTCTGAGGAAGATCTTTTTATTCCAGGGGATCTGTATTTAAGTCCAAGGGAAGTAAGGTGGGCTGGACAGTTGAATAAGTGGTCGTTATCATGTGGACCCTGATCACATGCTGGGCATATATTAGGGTCGACACGGTCTATGCTAGACCAGTAGGTGTTTAGCCTATTGTTTGATCCCGATCTTAGTTGTGCAAGAGCAACTCTTGTTTTCCGTGGCGGGTTCTTCTCATTTCTGGTATGTGCGGGTGACCTTCAAGAACGACATTTATGCGGCAACCTTTTTAAGAACGTCGTTTAAAGCTGCTGTGTACAAACTCCGATCCAAGGTATCCCTCACACATTTTTGTATGCTCTCCTCCTGACATGCCTCGGAGGTGCATCGAACTGTGTGATGTTACAGTTGGGATGTTGTGCTCGAAGGTTATTGAATGCAGCCCGTTACAGTTCTTATCGCAGCATTTTGACAGTTTTGAATATTTATCCACTGGGTATTACTTAGCGAAGGAAACCATACTGGAGTAGCAAAATTGACCACTGTTTTATAGTCAATAAGTTTTTTTGTCCATTCCCCAAGTGCTGCCGGCTAGCGCTTTGAGGGCGTGATTACAGTGGCATGAGCTGAGGAGGTAAACAGGCTGTCAAAGGTAACCCCCAAAAACGGTGATTTACAGCCTAAATTCAAGGTGGTGAAATGCGTTGGTGAAAAAGAAAAGATAATATCCCTTACCGAAGAGGCCAAGGGTATCCAAAGGGGATATTTGAGAGAAGACCGCACACATGTTTATAAACTTATCAATAGATATCAATATGCGAGACCACCGATCAGTCCATAGTCAATAGACTAGTGCACAGACTAATTCATAGAATTGTCCATACAATTGTCAATAGAATAGGTCATAGATTAACCTATAGACTAGTCCATAGAGAAGTTATACACTATTCAAAACACATGTAAAAGGTCAAAGTCAAATTATTTAATTGAAATTTATATATTAAATAATTATTTAGATACTTACTAGTCTTGCCTTGCAAATATTATTAGAGTAAATGATGCATTTACGTAATCAAACAACTACTCCCTGGTAAACATTATTGGACTACTTGATGGGTTTAGTAGTACTATAAAATAAAGGCATCGATGCTCATGTTTTTTAAGTACGTTTTTCCATATATATTTAGAGATATTTTGGACCAATACTAATACTTTTAGGGATACCCTTTACACTAGCGTGCGGTGTAGTCTTAATTTTTGCAGGACAGTATTCCATTACATTATTTAAACAAATTAGTTTAGTGTTTTAATTGCTTTTTATTTATTTTAGTTTTGTTCTATTATTATATATATTATAAATGTGATTTATGTAGTATTATTAATTATTAAGTTTTATTAATTTTAGTTTTTTATACTATTTTTTTCATGTTCTATTGACTGCGTTTATATTTTCTTCTGGTGGTGTTTATTAAATATGTGTTGAGTTTAATTTAATTTTATTCCAATACTTAACAAACAATGCAAATAACATTTTTTATAAATATTAATTCAATTTAATTTGTATTATTATGGTTTTTTTAGTATTACATTTGTTATATTTATTTTCTTTTATATTTTAATTAATAATTTCTTTTAAAACAATATAACTTTATTACCGCGCATATTTGAGTTTTCTTTGTTTTTTATTTTTTCTATTTAAATTTGATGTATAATAGTTAATAGGTTTTAAATGATGTATAAACACATTTATATGTATGTATATAATATGCTCCTATATGTTTTTGTTTTTTTCTTTTATGCTTTTATAAATATTTTTTTTGGGTGTATTTTTTTATTTTAATCTGTTGTTTTTTTTTTTTGTAAATTAATTATTTTTTAATTATAAAACTAAACTTCAAAATTTTATTTATTTTTTTTTTGCTAAGTAAAAATATTTTATTTTATATATGTATTTAATTTTCATTTTATAAATATACAAAGATATACATTTATATATATATTTTTTTAAAATTAAATATATAGTGGCTATATATATATTTTTTAATTTTTTATAATTACGAGTATTTTTAGCAGTTTTTCATTTCTTTAATATCGAAATCTTTTAAATTACACATTTAGTAAAAGTAAATATGTATTTAAAAAAATTAGTTTTCTTTTTTTTTCGTTTAAATAATTAAAATTTATATGTAAATAGACATTTAGTTAATATAAGAATGAAACATTTATTAAAAAATTTAAAAAAAAGTATAGTTTATATATTTATGTAAACATTTTTTAAGTTTTTAGTATTTTGTTTTTAATAAATTTAGATTTAAATTAAAAATAAATTATATATGTAAATGGAAAGGAATTATTTGCCAACTAACAATCGGTGATGTACGGTTGTATCGTAATATAACATACAAAGCTTCAACTATTTTCATGACACACAACGCTACAACTATATGACATCGATTGTGAAATGGACATGTGTGTAATAAAGGTTAATAGGTTCAATACTTGATATTTATGAAAAGGTTTTAAAAAGAAACAATACAATTAAATAAAATATTTTGAAATGTATAGAAATCAATTGATTTCATTTCAACATTTAAATAAAAATTAATTTTATTTTACCAAGCTTACAGAATAAAGACATTTGACAGCTAATCGATAGTAAATTTCAAAATTTCTTTTGGAATCTGCAATTTTAATCGGTGTCTTAAAAATTTTAGAATCTTTTAAAACTTATAATCTCAAATGGAATTTGCATATAATGTCAATGATTTGAAATCGTTTAAATTACATTTATTTAATGTTTGTTAGATCATTTATAACATATATATAGTGACCGAAGTTTTTTTTTACAGAAACAGAAAAACATGGCGAACAATGTCCGAACAATATATTGAAGTTAAAACAGAAATTCCATTATTGATCAAGTCAGATGCTCTTAAATTTAATTTGCCAGCCTAACAAGATATTAGAATACGTTTTGAAAGAATATTTTTTGTTATTTTGGAATCTATAATTAAATAGATTAAAAAAGTTTTTATAACTTTTAAAACGTGTTAAAAATATCATAAAAAACTACATCAAATACTTACATATGAATCTAGAGAATATATCTTTACAAACCAGATCTTTATTAAGGACTATATTTCCGCTGTTAGGGAAAGCTTTATATATCATCAAAGAAAATCGAAAATTGTACTTTTGGAGCTAAAATTTAAAATTGTAGACTAAAACATTGAATCAGAGAATCGAACGAAGTAAGCAATTACTTCTAGCTACCTCTTTAAAAAAAATATGTAAAACTTCTTTGTTTTAGTTCAATAATGGAACTGGTACTTCATCATAGTTTCGGCGAAATACCGATGGAAATATGAATCAATATTATAAAATGTATTATTTACAGAAAAGTAACAAAAGTAACTCATCAGGGGTTGTCATAGAATCCAATAGTTGGGGGAATTGGTTAAAAAAACGACCAAAAATATACGTTGATTTCATGAAATCGTATGTTTTAGGCTTTTAGTATAATGAATCGTATTATAGATGGAAAACAAAACTGATAATACTAAGATTTATCTATAGACAACACAATAGTCTAGTTCATAGACAAGACTTTAGATTAGTTCATAGACTTTTTAATGATTTATAGAATTGCATGGACAATTTAATAGACTAGTCAATAACTTAATTAGCGAACTAATCCATGATCCAATTAATACACTAGTAAATTAATTGCTTCATGTACAATCCTATAAACAAGTCCATATATAAGTTCATATACAAGTCAAAAGTCTATCCAATAAACTAGTGAATGTATCAGTCTAAAGATTTTCCCATATAAAATTGAATATACTAATCCACAGATAAATAAATGGACTAATTCATAGTATAATCCATTTTCTGTGGACTTGTATGCTATTCAGTTAAAATACATAGATTGGATAAAAGCCGAGTATACTAGACAATTAACTAATTAATAGTCTAAAATTCGATCAGTCAATATATGTATATACCGCTAATTGGACTAATCCATCGACTAGACAAGATACAAGTCTGTAGAGCAATTCACTACTCCATGGACTAGTTTATAGGCTTATCAATAGAATAATCAAAAGACTATTAAAGTCAATAGGTTAATTCGTATATGCTATTGATTAGTCAATGGACTAGACTATTGACAAGTATATAGAGTAGTCAGTAGACTATTCAATGAACAAATAGCTAGGCTAATCTATACTAATAGAATAATCTAAGACAATAAGAACAGTCAGTCTATATATAGAAAAATCTATGGACTAGATTACTAACAAGTATAAAGAGAAGTCAGTAGATTAGTCAATGAATTAATTGCAGTTTTCGTTAGCTCCAAAGTTTAATCTACACAATGGACCAGCCAAGTAAATATTCCAAAAAAAGTTTGAAATTGACAAATCAATATAGTTCTATAGATTACTCTTATCGTATATTATGCTATAGACAAGTCAATGGACTAGAGTATTGGTAAGTGTATGGAGAAGTTAGGAGACTAGTCAAAAAGCTAATGGATAGGTTATTCCACAGCCTACAGTCTGTTCAATAGGCCAGTCAATAGAATAACCCCAATCTATGGAATAATCCTAGAATTTAGTAAAGTAGACAATGAAGTTATGAATAGGCTACTCTAAAGACTAGTCTACAAACTGACAGGTCAGCTAATAGAATAATCCAAAGACAATGACTAGACCAGTGACAATTATATAGAGAAGTCAGTAGACTATTCATTGGACTAACAGACCAATAGGTCAGCTAATAAAATAATTCAAAGACAATTAAAATAGACAAGTCAATAGATTACTTCCTAGACGAGTCAAAAGATTTGTACATAGACCAGGCGTTAGACCCATATCTATTATATTCAAATCTGTATACTAGTCCATAAAGACGAGTTATTAAATAGACTAATCAATGGTCTTGTTTATATATAAGTCTATAGATTAATTCATAGAATAATCGGTACATTAGTCTTTAAACTAGTTAATAGAATAGCCAATAATAGACTAGTCCAAATTACAAAATAGTTAATAAAATAATCTAAAGATTAGGAAGGAAATCATAACCTAAACAAACTACCCTGTATACTACTTCACTCACCAATCCATAGACTAGTCCAAAGACAATTCAATAGATAAATCAAAAGCGAAATCCACAGAATAAAATAGTCGAGAGATTAGTAAATGGTCTAAAACATAACCTAAACAGAACTACTCCGTATACCTTTGTCTGTGGTCTATTCTAGAAATATATATTTTGAAAACTATACTAGATCCTGACAGATTGACGTCTCTTTATTTATCGGTGCGTTTTTTAGAATCACATTAGTATTTAGTCAAAAATTTATAAATATTTATCATTAGTTAAACTAAAAGCTGTGTATAGACGGTTGTCGGATCTTACAACGTTGTCAGTAAAATATGCAGGAAATGTCTCACAATTGCGTAAATTTATAATTTCTCTTTTGCAACGTTTTAAGTAAAAGCATAAACCCGACAGTTTGGCGTGACTAGTTCTCGGTCAGTTCTGTTTTACAGATCTCTTTATTTAAAACAAATCGGTATTTAGTCTAGATTTTACAAATATTTAACATTAGTTAAACTAAAAGTTATACAAGGTTGTCAGATCTTACAACCTTGTCATGCAGGAAATGTGTTACAATTGTGTGAATTTTTAATTTTTCTTTGGCAACGTTGTCAGTAAAAGTATTGCAGACGATGTTGTAAGGCAAAATGTGTAAGTTCTCAGTGTCAATTTACATATTTTGTTAGACATTTTTTGCACATTTTACTGTCAACATTGTAAGATCTAACAGCCAGGTAAACATAGCTTAAGTTTTTTTTTGTCAAATAGTCAAGTTATGCTATGTATACATGGTTGTTAGATCTTACAACGTTGGCAGTAAAATGTGCAGAAAATGTCTAATAACAGTGTGTAAACTTACAAATTTTGTCTTTCAATATTGTGAGTAATGATGTTTTGTGACAACGTTGCAAAAGAAAAATTGTAAGTACAAACAATTGTTAGCCATTATCTGAAAAATTTTCTAACAACTTTGTAAGATCTGACAAACGTGTATAACGGCTTTTAGTAATTTAATAAAATATGTAAAATTTCTTAAGTAAAAAAATGAAATAAATAAAAAACATTTCATTTTGTTTTCGTTATTTTTTTTATTATTATTAATATTAATGTTTATTGTTATTAAGCAAATAAACAAAAACCAAAACAAAAAAACTTTTTTTTATTAATTTATAGTTGTTTTAAAGTTTGTTTGTTAAATATAGCATAAATTTACTAACAAATATTTGTTGTTGTTTTTTTGTTATTATTTTCTACAATTTGTTTTGTTTTTTTTTTTGTTTGTTATAAATTTTGACTGCAGTTTTCGTTACGTTTTTTGTGTTTTTGTTGTTGTTGTTGCAAAAAAAAAAGGAAAATGAAAATTTTTTAAACAAAACGCTTGTTGTTGTTTTTTTTTTGTTTTAAATACGATTAATGTATGGTTTATTTTAAATTAATTTATTTATTTAATATAATTAAAGTGTTTTATACATTTGTTTGTTTTTTTTTTCTTTTTGGTTTATAATATTTATATATATTTTTATAATTTTTTCTCATTTTGTTAAAATTTAAACAATTTATTTTATATAATTTTTTTTTATATTTTTTTATACACCATAAATTCAAATGCATTTTGTTTTTGTAATAATTTTAGTTTATCCATTATTTAAATATTTATATTTATTTATGTATAAATAATAATTTTTAATAATATTAATTATAATAATAATAAAACATCATAATAAATATTTATACCAAATTGTTTTTTTGTTTTTTGTTTTTATAATGATTTTTTTTGATGTGTTTTTTTTTAATTTTTTATTTTTATTTAAATATGGTTAATCTTAACAATGTTTTTGTAATTATATTTTCCCTATGTTATTATATATTAAATAATTATTTAATTTTATTATTTAGTTTTTTCTTCTTTATTTGATAATTAATTAAAAATGTTGGTTTTTTTTCTGTAAGATGTTTTTAATTTAATTTCAAATTTTATTTTCTTGTCAGTTTTGTGTCAGGAACAAAAGATTTATTTTCAGTTTTTTTCTCAAATCTATTAAAAATTTTTGTTGTTGTAGTTTGATTTTTTATTTAGGCTTATATAGTTAGTTCTTAAAATGCGAATAAAAAGAAACTTATTAATTTTTATTTAATTAAAATATATAAAATTATTAAATTTATTAAAGAAAATTTTGAAACATAATTGGACTTTATATAACATCATGGATAGCCCAACATGACACGTTTTAAACTTTTCAAAGTTCTTTAGAATTCAATAATATTTTAAATATTAATAATATTAAACATTTTTATTATTATTAATTTATTACAAAAAAAAAAACATAATAATTATGTTTTCATATCATTAGAATTTCAAAAAAGTATATAGTGATGGTTATTAAAATTAACACAAAAAAAGTATATATGTATTATATGTATATATATATATAAAAAACAAGAAAAAGAAAAAACAAGTACATAAATTAAAATTTCTTTAAGAACTTAGAAAAAACTACGATATAAGCTCTTAATTACTTTAAATCATCGGTATCTTCAATCAAATCAGCATATTCTTCCCAATCGTTGTTTGAACGTGTGCGCAGGTTTGATATTGTCGGTAATTCGTCGTCATTGTCTTGTGTTGTTGTAGTAGTAGTAGAAGAAGGGCCACCACCATCTTTAGCGCCATTATCTACAACTTCATAATCTTTAAGTTCTGCCTCTAAATCTTTTTCCCATTGTTCCTCTATTTATTAAAGAAAATATTTAAACAAAAACAAAACAAAATATAAAGAAAACAGATTAGTATTGTTAATTGTTAAAATTGTTTTAATTATTGTTAAATTTTTTTTTATAATATTATTATTGTTATATTTTAATATCTTTAAAATTGTTTCATTTTTAAAAAGCATAGAAATTTTTTTTATTTTATTAATGTTTTTTTATAAAATTTTACAAGAGAATATAAATTTTAAATAGAATAATGTGATCAAGGTACTCGTGTATTAAGTGTATAATGATTTAGATATTTAGATCAGTGGATATCAAATACATGTTGCCCCTGGCACGAACTTAAATTAGTTTTTCAAAAACCAAACCTATTTGAAGTACACTTATAGACTCGTCAACATACTGGTAAATGAACTGGTCAATATAGAAATAATACCACTGAACAGCAGACTAACCAATTGAGTAAATAGTCTAACCTAAATATAATAAACTAGTACATGTACTAATTCACATACTTGTTAGTAGATTAGTTCATTGTCAGTAGAGCAATAAATTGCTAGTTTATGTGAGTCAGTCAGTAGCTCACGGACTAGGCAATATCGACTTATCCATATAATAATTAAGAATTACATTAACTAACTAACTAACTAACTAACTAACTATCTATCTATCTATCTATCTATCTATCTATCTATCTATCTATCTATCTATCTATCTATCTATCTATCTATCTATCTATCTATCTATCTATCTATCTATCTATCTATCTATCTATCTATCTATCTATCTATCTATCTATCTATCTATCTATCTATCTATCTATCTATCTATCTATCTATCTATCTATCTATCTATCTATCTATCTATCTATCTATCTATCAATCTATTTAAAAAAGTGTAATTCGACCGATTCCAGATCACGCTACAATAATCTGGTGAATCAGCCCATGTGCTGCTTAGTTATAAGTAGTACCCTGTGTACTATGTCCACAAAAGCCCTGCTTCAATATTCTGAGTGAATAAACTGGATTACGAGCAATCTACACAAAGTTGGTCGTGTGGATTCAAAGTAATATAGAGCATTTAGAGAGGACAGTTAAACTCTATTGCACTTTCTCTGGCACTGTCAAGACCATATTGCATTGTACGAAAGCTTTAACTTAATACACTTTTAGATGTAACTACCAGGTCACTCAGCAATAGTCGGCAACGAAAGGGCGAATATAATTGCTTTAAAGGGAAAAGATACCTAGACGAGAAATCTCTTCAATATTCTGAGTGGATACACTGGATTACGATCAATCTATACAAAACTGATCGTGCGGATTCAGACGAACGTAGAACGTGGGTAGAGGACAGCGAAACTCTGGTGCACTTTCTTTGCCACTGTCAGCCATTCATCGAAGTTAGGAGGCTTGTGTCAATCTCTCTGCTCTTTGACAAGGGCTCTTGGAATAATGAAACGGATCTTTGTGGATCTACACTACAAAAATCCTATGATGAAAAATCTTCTCAAAATAAACGAAACTGAGGTTAGTATTATGATACATCGGAGGGGACACACATGATTACGGTCACAACTATACAAAATTGGACGTATGGATTCATACAAATGTAGAGCCTGCGAAAAAAACAGTGAAACTTTGGAGCACTTTCTTTATCACTATAAGGCATTCGTCACAGCTAGATCCAAGTATTTTGAGATTGATATTATTCCCAAAATAACATTCCTCATGAACACTATTCTTTGTTCGTAGACCGTCTGACGTTTTGGAAGTCAACCATTCAGTGAACACTGAACATTTTTCATACACGAAAAGAAAAATGGAGCGCACAACAGGCTCCATAGTGGCCTAGGTGTATTTCTTCGAATTTGATGTAGTACACATCCTCCTATCAACCTAATCTAACCCAGGTGGCTGGGGGTAAGACTAATATAGTTTGACACTGTCTCCTCGGTTGATTAAAACTATTACATAATTTAATTAAAAATTACATCACCTTAACAAAGTTAAATTGATCACATTATTCATTAAATTAAAAAACGATTTAATTAAAAATTTAAAAAGCAAGTAAGGAACCCCATTATAAAAATAAAATAATAATTTTTTTCGATAATTACATAATGAAACATAAATGAGATAAATGTTTACCCAAAAATAGTGTGTTATTTACAAATATTTAAATATATAATAAAGTGCTTTCTAATAAAGAGTTTAATTAAACCAATTAATATTAATAATATATACTAAAACCAAATATATAAATATCAGGCAATATTTAATAAAAATATTTTCTAATTTCTTTACCTTTTTAAGACAAATTGTTTATTATTTTATAAGTACTTAAACAAATAGTAAAAATAAATTACTTTGAAAAAGAAAGAAACAATCAATCATCATCATGATGATGATAACTTAAACAAATACTTTGACACACAATTCTTTTGGGCAAACGTATGGTAACTGAAATGTAATCTTAAATTAAAAAGAAAATAAAAAAAAAATTATAAAAAAAATTAAACAAAAATTTTAAAAATTATAAAATTAATTAATAAATGCATTCCTTGCTTGCTTTGTTATTGAATTAAAAATACGTTTCTTTTAAATAATAAATTTAATTATACATATATAAAAATAATAATAAATAAAGGCAGGCATTTTATTTAATTCTTTTTTGGTCATTGTTAATTAAATAAATAAATAATTTTAATAATTTTTACAATAAGTTGGATTTGACATAAATAATATTACCAAAAAAAGCATTCCAGCTACTTAATGAGAATTAAATTAGTAGTAAAAAAATTAAAATATTTATAAAACAACAACAAAATTTTTCTTAAATATTAATTTTTTTTTTAATTTTGTTTAATTTTTTTTATTAAAACTAGTTTAACAAGTGCATTCCACAAAACAAAAATCTTATTAAAGTATAAAAAAGTAAAAACAATATAATTATGAAACTATAACAACAATTATTTAAATAGAATTAAATTAAATAATTAATTTATATTGTTTAGTATTTGAAAGGATTTTCAAAAAGGTTGAAGGATTAAGTAAAAATAAATGAATAAAATACAAAAAAAGAAATCATTTAATTATTATTTTGTGTGGTGAGTTGGTATTTAATAAATATATATTTTTTTATATTGTAAGGATTTAAATAATTAAAATGTTATGAATTTGATTTGAATTTAATGATTTGGTTTAATAGTTTTTTTGATAAAATTAAATATATAATGTTAATGGTATTGTTCAATTAGTTCTAATTAATAGTTGCATATTTTTTCCAATACTTTTTTTAACATATATAAAAATAGTTTGTCATTTAAGAGGATTAAACTAAAATTTGCATACTCGTGAAAGTAATATTATTCGAAAAATTTTAAAGAATCTAATAAGAAAATAGACTACAGATATAGATTTATTTAATCACTGATATGTGCGCTATCGGGAAAACAATCCCGAAAAAGCAATGTATACTAATAATCGGAAAAAACCCTCACCAGCTTACTACAGGTGATTGGTCCGTAAAGTGTATAATCACTAGATAAATTGGGGAAAATGAAGACCGTCTACGCTTTTACTTATAAAAGAGACACAAATGTGATATCTCATTTACCAAGAGTATATTCTAGTCTATAGTCTAGACTATAGTCTAGTCTATAGTCTAGTCTATAGTCTAGTCTATAGTCTAGTCTATAGTCTAGTCTATAGTCTAGTCTAAAGTCTAGTCTATAGTCTAGTCTATAGTCTAGTCTATAGTCTAGTATATAGTCTAGTATATAGTCTAGTCTATAGTCTAGTCTATAGTCTAGTCTATAGTCTAATCTATAGTCTAGTCTATAGTCTAGTCTATAGTCTAGTCTATAGTCTAGTCTATAGTCTAGTCTATAGTCTAGTCTATAGTCTAGTCTATAGTCTAGTCTATAGTCTAGTCTATAGTCTAGTCTATAGTCTAGTCTATAGTCTAGTCTATAGTCTAGTCTATAGTCTAGTCTATAGTCTAGTCTATAGTCTAGTCTATAGTCTAGTCTATAGTCTAGTCTATAGTCTAGTCTATAGTCTAGTCTATAGTCTAGTCTATAGTTAGTCTATAGTCTAGTCTATAGTCTAGTCTATAGTCTAGTCTATAGTCTAGTCTATAGTCTAGTCTATAGTCTAGTCTATAGTCTAGTCTATAGTCTAGTCTATAGTCTAGTCTATAGTCTAGTCTATAGTCTAGTCTATAGTCTAGTCTATAGTCTAGTCTATAGTCTAGTCTATAGTCTAGTCTATAGTCTAGTCTATAGTCTAGTCTATAGTCTAGTCTATAGTCTAGTCTATAGTCTAGTCTATAGTCTAGTCTATAGTCTAGTCTATAGTCTAGTCTATAGTCTAGTCTATAGTCTAGTCTATAGTCTAGTCTATAGTCTAGTCTATAGTCTAGTCTATAGTCTAGTCTATAGTCTAGTCTATAGTCTAGTCTATAGTCTAGTCTATAGTCTAGTCTATAGTCTAGTCTATAGTCTAGTCTATAGTCTAGTCTATAGTCTAGTCTATAGTCTAGTCTATAGTCTAGTCTATAGTCTAGTCTATAGTCTAGTCTATAGTCTAGTCTATAGTCTAGTCTATAGTCTAGTCTATAGTCTAGTCTATAGTCTAGTCTATAGTCTAGTCTATAGTCTAGTCTATAGTCTAGTCTATAATCTAGTCTATAGTCTAGTCTATAGTCTAGTCTATAGTCTAGTCTATAGTCTAGTCTATAGTCTAGTCTATAGTCTAGTCTATAGTCTAGTCTATAGTCTAGTCTATAGTCTAGTCTATAGTCTAGTCTATAGTCTAGTCTATAGTCTAGTCTATAGTCTAGTCTATAGTATAGTCTATAGTCTAGTCTATAGTCTAGTCTATAGTCTAGTCTATAGTCTAGTCTATAGTCTAGTCTATAGTCTAGTCTATAGTCTAGTCTATAGTCTAGTCTATAGTCTAGTCTATAGTCTAGTCTATAGTCTAGTCTATAGTCTAGTCTATAGTCTAGTCTATAGTCTAGTCTATAGTCTAGTCTATAGTCTAGTCTATAGTATAGTCAATAGTCTAGTTTATAGTCTAGTCTATAGTCTGGTCTATAGTCTGGTCTATAGTCTAGTCTATAGTCTATTCTATAGTCTAGTTTATAGTCTAGTCTATAGTCTAGTCTATAGTCTAGTCTGAAGTCTAGTCTAGAGTCTAGTCTGAAGTCTAGTCTAGAGTTTAGTCTATAGTCTAGTCTATAGTCTAGTCTATAGTCTAGTCTATAGTCTAGTCTATAGTCTAGTCTATAGTCTAGTCTATAGTCTAGTCTATAGTCTAGTCTATAGTCTAGTCTATAGTCTAGTCTATAGTCTAGTCTATAGTCTAGTCTATAGTCTAGTCTATAGTCTAGTCTATAGTCTAGTCTATAGTCTAGTCTATAGTCTAGTCTATAGTCTAGTCTATAGTCTAGTCTATAGTCTAGTCTATAGTCTAGTCTATAGTCTAGTCTATAGTCTAGTCTATAGTCTAGTCTATAGTCTAGTCTATAGTCTAGTCTATAGTCTAGTCTATAGTCTAGTCTATAGTCTAGTCTATAGTCTAGTCTATAGTCTAGTCTATAGTCTAGTCTATAGTCTAGTCTATAGTCTAGTCTATAGTCTAGTCTATAGTCTAGTCTATAGTCTAGTCTATAGTCTAGTCTATAGTCTAGTCTATAGTCTAGTCTATAGTCTAGTCTATAGTCTAGTCTATAGTCTAGTCTATAGTCTAGTCTAAAGTCTAGTCTATAGTCTAGTCTATAGTCTAGTCTATAGTATAATCTATAGTCTATAGTCTAGTCTATAGTCTAGTCTATAGTCTAGTCTATAGTCTAGTCTATAGTCTAGTCTATAGTCTAGTCTATAGTCTAGTCTATAGTCTAGTCTATAGTCTAGTCTATAGTCTAGTCTATAGTCTAGTCTATAGTCTAGTCTATAGTCTAGTCTATAGTCTAGTCTATAGTCTAGTCTATAGTCTAGTCTATAGCCTAGTCTATAGTCTAGTCTATAGTCTAGTCTATAGTCTAGTCTATAGTCTAGTCTATAGTCTAGTCTATAGTCTAGTCTATAGTCTAGTCTATAGTCTAGTCTATAGTCTAGTCTATAGTCTAGTCTATAGTCTAGTCTATAGTATAATCTATAGTCTATAGTCTAGTCTATAGTCTAGTCTATAGTCTAGTCTATAGTCTAGTCTATAGTCTAGTCTATAGTCTAGTCTATAGTCTAGTCTATAGTCTAGTCTATAGTCTAGTCTATAGTCTAGTCTATAGTCTAGTCTATAGTCTAGTCTATAGTCTAGTCTATAGTCTAGTCTATAGTCTAGTCTATAGTCTAGTCTATAGTCTAGTCTATAGTCTAGTCTATAGTCTAGTCTATAGTCTAGTCTATAGTCTAGTCTATAGTCTAGTCTATAGTCTAGTCTATAGTCTAGTCTATAGTCTAGTCTATAGTCTAGTCTATAGTCTAGTCTATAGTCTAGTCTATAGTCTAGTCTAGTCTATAGTCTAGTCTAGTCTATAGTCTAGTCTATAGTCTAGTCTATAGTCTAGTCTATAGTCTAGTCTATAGTCTAGTCTATAGTCTAGTCTATAGTCTAGTCTAAAGTCTAGTCTATAGTCTAGTCTATAGTCTAGTCTATAGTCTAGTCTAAAGTCTAGTCTATAGTCTAGTCTATAGTCTAGTCTATAGTCTAGTCTATAGTCTAGTCTATAGTCTATAGTCTAGTCTATAGTCTAGTCTATAGTCTATAGTCTAGTCTATAGTCTAGTCTATAGTCTATAGTCTAGTCTATAGTCTAGTCTATAGTTTAGTCTATAGTCTAGTCTATAGTCTAGTCTATAGTCTAGTCTATAGTCTAGTCTATAGTCTAGTCTATAGTCTAGTCTATAGTCTAGTCTATAGTCTAGTCTATAGTCTAGTCTATAGTCTAGTCTATAGTCTAGTCTATAGTCTAGTCTATAGTCTAGTCTATAGTCTAGTCTATAGTTTAGTCTATAGTCTAGTCTATAGTCTAGTCTATAGTCTAGTCTATAGTCAAGTCTATAGTGTAGTCAATAGTCAAGTCTATAGTGTAGTCTATAGTCTAGTCTATAGTGTAGTCTATAGTCTAGTCTATAGTCTAGTCTATAGTCTAGTCTATAGTCTAGTCTATAGTCTAGTCTATAGTCTAGTCTATAGTCTAGTCTATAGTCTAGTCTATAGTCCAGTCTATAGTCCAGTCTATAGTCTAGTCTATAGTCTAGTATATAGTCTAGTCTATAGTCTAGTATATAGTCTAGTATATAGTCTAGTATATAGTCTAATCTATAGTCTAGTCTAGAGCCTAGTCTATAGTCTAGTCTATAGTCTAGTCTATAGTCTAGTCTATAATCTAGTCTATAGTCTAGTCTATAGTTTATTCTATAGTCTAGCCTAAGTAGTCTTTATTATATTCCCTAGTCTAGTCTATTATTTAGTCAAGACTATAGTCTAGTCTATAATCTAGTCAAGACTATAGTCTAGTCTATAGACTAGTCTATAATCTGGTCTATAGTCTGGTCTATAGTCTAGTCTATAGCCTATTCTATAGTCTAGTCTATAATCTAGTCAAGACTATAGTCTAGTCTATAGACTAGTCTATAATCTGGTCTATAGCCCAGCCTAAGTAATCTTAAGTATAGGCCATAGTTTAGTCTAGTCTATAGTCAAGACTATAGCCTAATCTAATCTATAGTCTATAGGGTGATTTTTAACCTAAACAAACTATTTCTTTATATATTTTATATGTTTATTTTAAAAATAATGAACATTTTTTTATGAAAACAAATGCTTGAAATTAAATTATATCTCACAAAAAGCGCTAAATAAAAATATTTGAATTAATGTTTTTTTTTTCAACAAGTGAATTTAATGAAAATAAAATTTGAAAATATTTGGTAGTGGATTTTAAAGGTATTTTTAATTGTTCTTTAATTTTAATTAAATAAAAGCTAAATTTGAACAAAAAAACACACAATGTTTTAAAAAAAGACATTATGTATTTTTTTTCTTATAGAAAGAAAATAAAATATTTAAAAATATGTTTAAAAATACTAATCTAAACAACTAAAAAAAGTAAACACGCACACATATATATGAAATACAAATTCGGAAAAAAAAGAAACGAAATTAAATTTTATTAAAATTATTTAGCAAAATTGTTTAAACAAATATATTAAAATTTTTTAAACATTTTGCTAAACAATTTGCCATTTTCTTGCTAATATATGTTGTTTTTTTTTGTGGTTAATATAAATATTTTATTAAATAACAAATATTATATAAAATAAAAAATTAATGAACACCACTATATAAATAAATTTTGAAAAAATATTTATAATTTATATAAGAATTTTTTTTTGTATTTTTTTTTTTAACCAACGAAACTTACCACACAAAATGTTAAACTTTTAGGTTTTTGCGATTTGTTATTACTTTTTTTTGGGGGTTTTTGTTTAATTTTTTTATTTTTGGTGTATGTATGTTCATTTTTTCTGTTTATAATATTATTTTTTTCTGTTTTGTCTTTTAGAGTAAATATTTTTTTTTTGTTTGCAATAATACATTTTTTTGTAAGATGTTTCTTTTTTTTGTTTGGGAGGAGTTTTAAAGTTTTTTTTTTCAAATATTTGTAATTTGTTTTTTTTAATATTTTGTTAAATAATTTTGGGTTTTGTTTTTGCGTTAATCCATTCAATCTTCTGTAGGATGATTTAAAAAAGAAAAAAATAAACAGAAAAACAATTATGATTTTTTTTTTGGTTTTTTGTTTTGTAAATCGATTTCAGTTTGTTCAAATAAATTTCAATAGAAAATAAAAAAATTTAATTTTTTTTTTTAAATATTTAAATATTTTTTTATGGAAAATAAGTAACGTAGGAAGGATAAAGAGAAAGGATAGTAAAGGAATCATTATTTTTGTTTTTCGTTTTTAAATAAAAAGAAATTATCAAAATGAAAAATATTAGAAAAATTAATTTAAATTAAAAATTAAATAAAAAAAATTAAATATGTTTTTCAAACAAATGTACTTAACTGTTTTATATTTTTGTTATTATGTAGAAAGGTTTGTTTAAGAAATTTTATAAAAAAATAATAAATAAAATAAAACATGTTTTATAAAAAATCTACACGATCAGTTCTTCATAGTGATCATATGATTCTCATTAAAAATTAAATCAATTTTGAATGAGAATTGATCAATTTATCGCCTCAAAACGTTGAGAAAAAAGAAAGTGAAAATCAAAGCGAACTGTTCTTCGTAGCGAATATCACTTTGAAAGTGAAAAACTATAAACTGATGACCGTGTGTGAATTAAACAAATTTTCAATGAGAATTGTCCAATTTATTCCCTAAAACATTGAGAGAAATGAGAAAAGTTGTGATCTTTTTAGTGATTGAAAAGCTATTAGGAGCTGGATTAAATCCATTTTGAATGAGAATTGATCAGTATATCGCCTCAAAACGTTGAGAAAAAAGATTTCATATTTATAGTGAAGATCAAAGCGATCTGTTCTACGTAGCGAATATCACTTTGAAAGTGATCTTAAAACTATAAACTGATGACCGTGTGTGGATTAAATTATTTTTCAATGAGAATTGACCAATGTATTCCCAAAAACATTAAGAGAATTGACATGAGTTGTGATCTTTGTAGTGAAGATCACTTTTAAAAGTGATTTTAAAGCGATTAGATGATAATATGAATCTACATAATTTATTTGGAATATAAACAATTAAACCGAAGAACACACTTTTATACGGTTTATCATACCGATCACTTTGTAAGTCATCATATTGTTAAAATAGTAACTAATTAGCGTTAAGCGATTAAAACCATTTTGAAGATAGATAGAATTGATCATCATCAATTTTGATATAATTTAGTTTAAATACAAAAGTGATCGTATAGCTAATACCTTTTTGATACGATCACATTCAATTGGAATTGATCAATTTAGCTCTTTAAACGTTGAGAATAATGGAAGAAGATATTTTCCTTTAGTAAAGATCAATTTGAAGTGATCAAACGAATGATAACCGATTAGAATTTCTAAAGTATTAAATAGAATAAAATTATGTTGCGAAATAAAGTAAATCGCGAAAACCAATTTGTATCAATTAATCGCTTAAACCAATTTGTATCAACTAATCGTTTAAAGCATGGAGGAATACGATGGTATTTATAGTTAAGATCACTTGAAATGTGATCATAGTGAAAATAAAACATTCGCGATCTATTCTCAATAGAGAAAATTCTGATATGGATATAATTTATTTTAAATGGGGAATAGAATCGCGAAAATAAAAGATCATTCCCAAGAGATTTGTTATTTGAAATTTCCTTTTAAAGTGATCCTATTGAAAATATATTAAATGATAATCATTTTGTATAGGTTAGGCGCTTAAAGCGTGGAGGAATATGATATCCGACGTGATCTGCTTTTAAAAGAAAGGAGCACTTGAAATATGAATGTAATAAAAAGCCATCTGATAACAAATATAAAAAAAGAGAAAGATCAATTCAATGAGATCAATTCTTTAAAGTGTAGATAGATAAAGTAGTTATCAGTTTATTGCTAAAAGTAAGAGAGAGAGAAAGAGAGCATTCATTCCGATGCGATCTTTAAAAGAAAGTTGTACAAAAAATAATCTTTCGTTCAATCAGAAGCTTCTTTAATCGATTAATGAGTATCGAGTCTTATTGGGAGTTTTTATTTTTTATATTAGGAAGAACTTTTTATCAATTACAAGTGGTTCCAATACACAATAGCTTTAGAATTACTAGAGCCGAAGTTTGACAGTCACTTAACCCCGTATTCATAAAGTTATGAAACGCTTATTTAAGGTTTATTACGCACATGTTCCATACAAAATTCCTACAATAAAACATTTTTATTAAACATTTATGGATATGGGGGTTTATATTTAAAAAAGATCAATTTGAATGTGTAACATTGATCTTTAAATAAAGTTATGTTATAGTCAAAAGAAAGTTTTGAAAGAGTTAAGACTCGTTATCGAACATGATATAAATGCAGTTTGCAGTCGATAAGAGTGGCAAGATGGACAAATATGGACGCAGTACTTCTCGCTGATCGAGCTAAAGTTTGATGGTAATTTAATTGTTAAAATTCCCTAAGCTCGATCGTTAAATTAAGCTTATATTCTCTAGAAATTCAATAATATTTTGCATTTTTAAGTATGTTATCAAACAGTTAACGAAGTTTTAGTCGATATGAGTAAAAGAGTGACAAATTGAATGTAAAGTAATGATCAGTGCAAAGCTGATCGTGGTTTACATACGTTAAGAAAATTCTTTATAAGGAAGTCAAGCTGAAGTTTTTTCATCGTTAAATGGAAATCGCGACATAATAAAGCATCCTGACGCGAAAGTGTTTGGGGTTGCTAGAGAGTTCTAGCTGATAGAATTACGAGATCTGAAGTTTGACAGTCAAATAATCTTTAGAAGAGATCTATAAAGCGTATAGGCTTATTATCGAACATGATATAAACACAGTTTTAGTCGATATGACTGGAAGGCACGTTACTAGCGCTTTTGTTTGGCGATCATTTAACTTTTTCAAATATGTAAGTTGGTTAAATTAAGTTTGATTATGTCTAACTGCAATAATATTTGGGCTTAGGTTTGTTATCGAACATTTAACAGAGTTTTAGTCGATATAAGTGAAAAAGTAACAAATTGAATATAAAGTAATGATCAGTACAAAACTGATCGTGGTTTACAGTTGTTAAGAAGACTTTATAAAGAAGTCAAACTGAAGTTTATATCACCGTTAAATGGAAATCGCGGCAAAATGAAGCATCTTGTCATGGAAATGTTTGGGGTTGCAAGCGATTATCAGCAAAAAATTGAAGACAATTCAGATCGTTTTGCAAGATCACAGGTCAACAAAGATTAAGATATTTCGAAGAAGAAGGTATCCTTAATAGAGCGGAGCTCAACTATTGTATATTTTTAGGGTTTGGATTTTGGTGATTTTCAAAATAATTGTCGACCTAAGCTAGCTGCTCTAAAGAAAAGCCCTCTCCAAAGAAGTTTTAATTTTGTTAGATAACTTCGATTACGATTTACGAAAAGAAAAAAATATAAAAAAAATTTGAAAATTTCTTAAACAAACCTTTCTTTTAATATATAAATTTTATATATTTTTTGAAAATTTCTTATTTGTGTGAAATGTTTTTTGTCCTGTGTAAATTGTTATTTTTGAAGGAGTTCGTTTATTACAATTTAGTTTTAATGTTTATTATATATTATTTAATTTATTACTTTTTAGATAATGTTTATTTTTGTAATGTTTATTTTATTATAAAACTAAAACAAGTTTTATAGGATTTCAATTGATATATACTTTTGATATAAGTTTTGCTTTAGGTTTTTGTTATTATTTTTTTATATATATATATAAGTATTTATATAGTATTAACTTTTTGTTGTATTTTTTTGTTGTTGTTGTTGATTTAATTAAAAGTAGTTTTTTTAGGTATGTTCTAAATAAAAAGTACTCTCTATATACGATTTACGTTTTTTTATAGTTTTTTTTTTAATAATTAAATGTAAAAGCTGTTTTTTGAAATTATTATATTAATTATTAGTTTTTTTATATTATATAAAAAAAGAAAAAGAGAAAAAAATAGAAGAAAAAAAGAGAAAAATATACAACATTTACAGGGTTGTATTTTTCAGATTTTATTTTGTTTTTATTTTTTGAAATAATGGATTTTGGTTTGTTTTTGTAGTTTTAAATTTGAATTGTTTAAAATAAAAAAATTTAAAATTCTAAACCGATTTAAAATTGAGTTAATGCATGGTAAGAGATCTAAGAAAAAAAAACTAAATTAAAATTAAATAATGTTAAAACCAAACGAAAAAAAATTAAAATTTTGAATTTTTTTAAAACATGATGTTTTTTACAAAAATTGTTTTTTTTTTCTTTGCTAAATATTTATATAAATTAATAAACACAAGAAAAAATCAAATTAGTTAATGTTTTAAAAAAATTATTTCTTTTATAAAAAAAACGTGCAATTATTTATTTTAAAAGTTGTTAAGTAATGAGAAAAAAAATTGGGATTTTAAAATTTTAAATACATTTGTATAAAAGTGTATGAATAGTTAATGGAGGGCATTTTTATTAGAAATTTTTTCTTTATTTTAATATTTGCAAAAATGTTTTCAAATGTATGTTAAATGGCTGAATGATGCACAACTCCAAAGTTAAACTAAATTTACATACATATATTGCTTTTAGCAAATATGTTCAAATATGTTTTGTTTTTTTTTGGTTTCTTTTTTGACATTTATTGTTTATTATGAAAAATGAAATGAATTTTAATGAAATGTTAGATTAGTACATATTTGTTCAAAAATAATAATAATAACCATAAAAAACAAATATACATACATTTAACATTTAATAAATGTTTTGTTAAATAAATATTTAATAATATTTCATATAAGTTATTTAAGTAAAATTGTTTTTATTGAAATATATATTTTGCATTGTTCAATTTCACAGGAAATATTTTTGCATAAATAAATAGCAAATCCCAGCAAAAACTTGCTAATGACTTGTCATTGTAACCACTTATACAGTTCTCTTATTTAATTTTTATTCTTTTTCCTCATGTTTATATTTTGGAGGGGGGAATTATCTCTTTTTTCCCCGTGGATCTACGCCTGCACATATCTATTTATATAATTTTTAATGACTACTACTACTCAGAAAGAAAGAACTTCCAAAGAAGCGAAAAAGAAGTAAAATTTATTACAGAATTTTGCAGTTTGAGGGGGGAGGCTGATATTTCCCTTTTTATCCCTTGGATCCGCGCCTGCACTTATCTCTTAATATACTTCTTAATAACTACTATAAACCAGCGTATTTTTTAGTGGAAGTATTGAAAAAGACCTCAAGAAGTGATGATTTCAACACATGCTTGTCATAGAAGGGATGTTCTTTTTATTTTGATTCCAAATTCACTACAACTGAAGTCATTTTCAGAAAGTAATTTTTATGTTCCTTTTTTTGAAAGTTTTTATGAAATTGGATTCTTTTCGATTCTTTGGAAGCGAAATAAACATCACTTCCATAGCAAGTTGTGCTACTTTTGAAGTGATGAAAATGTTATTCTTTTGAAAGTACTTCGTTTTATTTTTACTGGGATATCGCTCTGATTACATAGAAGTATTTTATTAATAACGTCTTTATTAGTCAGCTCTTGCGTCATGATATAGGAGTTGATTTTTTTATGGTAAGTACATCATCATGCTAAAATATTGACTTAAAGTGCTTTTGTGTAAATTTTAGCATTTTAACCGCTTACCCGGTAATGAAAGTTTTTGCTGGGATGGTTGATTGATGGGTTAACGTGCTAGTTCAATGCGCGCTAACAGTCAAGTAGAATCGAAGAGACTCCTCTTTGACCAGACCACTCCACTCAGATCCATTCTGCAGCAGTGAGAAATCTCGGAATATCATTAGGATTAGATCCAGATATCTCACCAAGGTAAGATAAAAAGTAACTGTCAAGAAACGTTTGATATAAAGTAACTGCTAAGAAAACAGTTTCTTTTGACGGATAAAGCAGGGCATTCGCAATCAAGAGCAGATCCCGTTATGGCAAGTTCATCTACCTGTTCGTTTGCATAAAGTGCCGCTTCTGTCAGCAGATTAGATTTTGCATTATTTAGAGAAAAATACTCACAAACCATGACGGTATCATGGGCAGATATTTTTCTATTTTTGAACGCGCTCCCAATTCAATTTAAATGAAAGCGGGACTAGAAACTAAATTATTAAACTGGTCCTTCATCCACCAATAGGCTCAGATTTAGCTATATCCGTCTGACTGTCTATCTGTATGTCTATGTAAAGCTTGTGAGCGAAATAGGTCGAAATTTTCAACATAATGACCCAAGAATTAAGTCTATAAAATCTGTCCATTATTTCGCCTAGACCGCATACTACTGCACCCCCTTTTGAATAGGATTTATGAGCTCAAAATTATGATAACTGTTCCAGTACCTTAAGAAAAATTGGCTAATCTTAGTTTTATAAAAGTTTAAATGATTTATACGGAGTTATTTAATAATTGATTTGTATTTTTTTATAATCTATTTGTTTTTGTTTCCAAAAACTTTATATGAAAAATTTTTATGACATACATCGCTACAACGATACGATATCGATTGTGAATTGTACAATTTTATTTTAAAACGATCGTACATTTTACATGTATAAATAAGTGTTCTATTAATAAACATTGAACATTTGATCTGGTTTTAGTCTAAATTTTTTTATACAATATATTTCTATTGAAAGAATTTTACTTAAATGGTTTTGTTAATAAAACAAACATAAATATACAAAATGATAAATAATGCAAAAACCACAATAAAAATTGTACAATAATCAAAACAAATAAAAGTTAATTAAACAAAAGAAGAAATTAAAACATCACCACTAAATAATTAAAAAAAAACTTAAATTAAATAAATAAAAATATAAACAATTCGGTGGCGCATTCCATTGTTGAAACACAAAGTAAAATCGTATTTAATAAAAGAGTTCTATCTAAAGTCGGACAGTCACTAGATCAGAGGCAAATAGAAATTGTTTCAAACAGTAAATTGTTATTGCATCTTCCCAATTAGGAAACAGAATTTGTGAAAAAAGTTCTGTTTTTTTATAGATCAGTCTGTAATCGGATATATTTTTAATCTTAACGGCACTGTAGAACAGTCTTTTATTCGGACTATAAATCAGTCCACTGTCTGGAATATAGATTTGTCTATAGTCTGGACTATAGAATAGATTCGTGGACTATAGATTAGTCTATAGTCTGGACTATTGATTAGTCTATAGTTTGGAATATAGATTAGTCTATAGTCTGGACTATAGATTAGTCTATAGTCTGGATTTTAGATAAGTCTATAATCTAGACTATAGATTAGTCTATAGTCTGGACTATAGATTAGTCTATAGTCTGGACTATCGGTTAGTCTATAGTCTGTACTATCGATTAGTCTATAGTCTGGACTATAGATAAGTCCATAGTCTGGACTATAGATAAGTCTATAGTCTGGACTATAGATAAGTCCATAGTCTGGACTATAGATAATTGTATAGTCTGGACTTTAGATTAGTGTATAGTCTGGACTATAGATTAGTGTATACTCTTGACTAGAAATTAGTCTATAGTCTGGATTAAAGATTAGTCTGTAGTCTGGACTATAGATAAGTCTATAGTCTGCACTGTAGATAAGTCTATAGTCTGGACTATAGATAAGTCTATAGTCTGCACTGTAGACAAGTCTATAGTCTGGACTATAGATTAGTCTATAGTCTGGACTATAGATTAGTCTATAGTCTGGATTATAGATTAGTCTATAGTCTGGACTATAGATTAGTCTATAGTCTGGACTATAGATTAGTCTATAGTCTGGATTATAGATTAGCCTATAGTCTGGACTATAGATTAGTCTATAGTCTGGACTATAGATTAGTCTATAGTCTGGACTATAGATTAGTCTGTAGTCTGGACTATAGATTAGTTTGTAGTCTGGTCTATAGATTAGTCAGTAGTCTGGACTAAGGAGTGAGATCGAAAAATTCTTAACATACAGTTAACATAGTTACTTTTCGTACCAAATAGTCCGAGCACTGAGCTAACCGAGCTGCTTTCCTACCGGATGTGTTGGGAGCTCTTTTGAAAATGCGTTCTATTTTTTTGGCTTTAGAAACATCATGTGGACCATTCCTTCTACCTGAACCAGGTTTTCTATCAACTGACAAGTTCTCCTGGTACTGTTTAATAACATTGGAAACAGTTTGACGGCAGACCTTTGTATGCTTGGCCAACTTTTTGTAAGACCAAGTTGGGTTTAGTTGAAAATATTTAATAATTTCAGTACGCACTTTTTTCCGGTCACTCATTTTAATCAGATTAACAAAAAAAATAATATAATTGACATTACACATAATAACTGACATGTTTTTCAAAGGTAACTTGATCAAAAAAAAAAATCAAATAATACTTTGGTTGAAAAATGTAATGAAAAACGTGTGTTAAGAATTTTTCGATCTCACTCCTTATAGATTAGTCTACAATCTGGACTATAGATTAGTCTATAGTCTGGACTATCGATTAGTCTATAGTCTGAATTATAGATAAGTCTATAGTCTGTACTATCGATTAGTCTATAGTCTGGACTATACGACGTTCTATAAATCAGTATATATTCTGAACTATAAATTAGCCTATAGGCTGGACTATAGATTAGTCTATAGTCTGGTCTATATATCGGTCTATTGTCTGGAATATAGATCAGTAAATTGTATGGAATATAGATCAGTCTAAACACCGGATATAGTCTGGAGTGTAGATCAGTTCATATTCTGGAATATAGATATATCTATAGTCTGGACTTTATCACTGTTAGCTGTTAATTTTTTCAAGTTCCCTTTCTATTAAATAAAACATTTTGACTTTGTCCTTTTTTTAACAACACACACAGTAGTAACCACACAGAAATAAAAAATATTAAAAATAAAAATAAAGAAAATAAAAAAATAATAATCTTACCATCATTATTACTCAATGCCGTACTTGGCTGTTGTTGGGTCATACTATCAATACCAAGTTTACGCATGCCATCTTTAATTTCTTCTAAATCATTTTCAGTGGTATTCTGAAAGGCATCGGACACAAATTCAGATTCAGAAGTCAATTGGGAACGTTTAGTTTTGTTAGTAGCAGACAAATTTTCCTCAAACTTGACATTTTGTTCAGGATTTTTCGAATCCAAAAAAGTTTCGGTTTTAAGTGGTTCAGTAGTAATGACAGATTGTTGTTCTTTAACTTTTTTTTTTTTTTTTTGGTTTTTTATTATAATTTATTATTTTATTTTTTGTTTGTATTTTTTTAATTTGTAAAGTGTAGTGTTGATTTTTGTGTTTTTTTTTTTTAATTTTTTTATATTTTTTTTTAAACCAAATTATAAAGAAAAAAATCAAACCAAATAATAGAAATAAAGAAAACAACATGAAAATAAAGAAAAAAATAAAAATAAATAAAAAATATAAATTTAATTAAAAATAAAATAAATTAACAGTAAAAAAGTGCAAGAGCTTTTAAAACTTAAAAATAAAACTTAGCTGATAGTTTAACTTAGAAAATTATAAAATTGATTTCAAATCAAATTAGAAAAAAAAATAAATATTAAAACATTTACACTGTTTTTGAAAATATATATATGAGAACTTTTCACAAATCAGTGTCAGTTATTTGAGAGTCTAAGTTTGTGCTCAAAACTGAATTTTATACAGTGCTCAAAGTAAACGATAAAATTAAAGTTTTAAGAGACAAAAGAAATTATAATTGACAGTAAGTAACAGAGACGACAGTTTAAAGTATTTGAGAAAATATTATAAAAAAAGTTGAAAGTAAAGAAAATTCGAAAAATAAACTAAAACTAAAAGCTTTTGAGTACTGAATATATATGTTTCGATTTTTATTTGAAGTGTGATAGTGATATTTTGAAATTGAGAGAGTTAGAAAACGTTATCAGTTGAATTTGAATTTGATTTAATAGCTGCAGTAAAATAGCATTGAAATGTTTGAAAAGAAAATTTAATTTTGAAAAAATAAAAAAAAAAATAATAAAATTAAATTAAAATAAGTAAGAAATTAATATTATAGTATTATAAAAGAAATTCCTTGTGGAGTTCTAAAAAAGCAGGAGTGATCGTTATCTCTAAATGATTTCAGTAGAGATTTTAATCGTTTAAGAAACTTATCCAGACCAACCATTTCTGAATGTGTAAGCACTTGTCCAACCATCAATTACATATAAAGAAAATAGTAGTTCTTTTTGGGATAGATCTTTCTTTATGATCGATATTTTATAACACTGATCGGTAAATAGCTTTAAATGTTCACACATGTAGAAAAACGATACATACCAGTAAGAAAACTTATTCTTTACTCTCTGCCGATGTACATAGGTTTTATAAGATTTGTAAAAAAATCTCTCTCGTTGAGAGAGAGAGAGAGAAAGATTTTTCTTTATAACCGATATTTAACAAGTTTTGTACATACATCAAACCAAAAAATTTCGATCTTAAGAAACTTAGTGACGTATTTGTGATGTATTTCATATTATCTTTGGAAAAGATCTTTCTTTACGATCGATATTTTATAACACTGATCGTTAAAGAGTTTTGGATGCTTACACATGTATAAAAAACGATAAAAACCAGTAAGCGAACTAATTTTTTACTCTCTGCCGATCTAAGTTTTATAAGATTTGTAAAAAAACTTTCTCATAGACAGAGAGGGTGCTCTTTCTTTATAACCGATATTTTTTAAGTTTTGTACATACATCAAATCAAAAAAATTTCGATCTAATGAAACTTTGCGACGACATTACGTGAGTGCGGATAGAATCAAATGTATTACATATTACAAAGCGGTAAATAATATATCCTCCTAGTATGTTACTGAAACCCAAATCAGCAATTCCACACTGATGAAGCAATGATCGCTGATTCACTTCAAGACAGATTCTCCAGCTTTTCTGGTGATGGTCACACACTATATGTGGCTAAAAGTAGGTGCCAATCTAGGTTCTCTGGGTCGGATTGTTTTTACAGTTCCTGACATCCTCAGAGTTTGTGGCATATACATATACCCGAGCTCTAGTTTGATCTCATATTATGCGATTATGAGATTTTGAAATTAACAATTCCCCGTGAAACTGTTCCTTCTGCTTCTTAGTTTGAGAAACGTTCATACGAAACAATAAAAGCTGGTTCGTTTCAAAACTAAGCCAACAGTTTCGACACACATTATCGAAAGCTAATAGTGATTGTAATTCTAGGATACTGCTGCGCCTATCTTACGGGAACATAAAACGTGCTCATCCTTGACGTGGGCGTTGAGCCTGTTGCTCTATCCTGATCTCAGATGTGCCGTAGCAACTTTTATTTTCCGTTCTTTTCTTTTTCTGTCGTTTTTACAACAACGTGCGGTAATCTGAAACGGCGGTATTGATTGCGTCTCTATGAATGTCGAATGCACACATTTATATTCGTATACTTTTTTCGTAAACACAAAGGTCCTTCTAACATGCCTCATGGTAGTTTCCAACTGTGTGATGTTAAAGTTGAAATTATATTTTCGGTGGTTCTGTGTTATTCGGGCCACCAATTACGTCCCCTAGATGTTGTTGCCGAGCAATAGAAGCCAATTCAGTGTTTAGGCGACTGTAAGTGATCCTGAAATACATTGGGGTGAGTATTTGGTAGATGATGGTAGATGTTTGTAGAAACACGGCATTCCGCCCTTTCCAGCGGCTGTAACCAGTGTTTGCGTTTTTCCTCTGCCGAGGTTAGATTGAGCTTGCTCATGAAACCTATCATTCCCCAAAGGGATTACTATGGAAAGAGATTAGATAGCAAAGACCACGTATACCGGACCGGAAATTCCATATATGTAAATTGCCACGTAAATTCCATATACGTAAATTGTAAGATACATAATGTGGCGGTGGTGAGTCGTCAAAGAAGCTCACCTAGTGGTTGGAAAAGTATCAAGAACTTTCAAAAGCTTTGGCATGGAGATCAGTTGTTTATCTGAAGAGCTAAGATATCAGAAGTAATAAGAATAAACCTTTCAATTACCCTTCATAGTACCCAGTTCCAAGTAATATACATCATATTGTTTCTGTCAAAGTTTAAAGATCATATGCAGAAGGACATTCAAAATGGAATGAACTATTTCATGGCTTACTACAAATAAACTAAAAAATTAACGTTAAAGGCAGATCGGAACATCTTTTGTACCAAAATAAGTTAATATATATTAGATTTATCACATATCGGACGATGTAATCTAAACAAGGAAATTTCGTTGGCAAACATAATCAAGAGAGCTCATTTGTTATATTCTGCCGATGTCTTTCCTAAATGCTTGAAGTATGCAAGCACAAAGCTCATTTACTCTCTTAACATCATAGGAACATATGATTGTTTATTATGAACGATAAACAAATCAAATATGTGAAAGAGATCATTTGGAACTCTATGCCGATGCCTGGTTTAAAGGCTTATGTGGCCAGATCTCTCAATATTTCTCCTCATTAAAATGTTTAACTCTTCAAAATTTCTTTTATAATACTAAATACAAAAAGACGTATTTACATAAAACTTAAAAAAGAATTAAAACAAAATGTTAAATTTACAATAAAAATTAACCAAAAACAAAGGTGAAATAATTTGAAGAGTAAAAAATTATAAAAAAGTATAGAGAGAAAAACTGTAGTTTCTTTAAAAGAAAAACCTAAATAAACTAAAGAAAAATTTACAATGATTTTTTTTACAAAAATAATAAAAAAATAAATAAATTTTAAGAGATAGACAGAGAGAGATCGAAAGAAAAAAAAGAGAGAAAAAAGAGTAAATAGAACTAATTGAAACTCACCATCTTCACCACTTGAGGCTTGTGCTACACCATCTTCACCAAGTGTACCCAATTCGGCAGCTTGGATAATTAGTGAAACGCGATAGAAATAATTTCGCCAGAAATTTTCCTCAGTAATGCTAACGGAATAAATAATTAAAAATATTTTAATAAATAATTAACAAAACTTGTAATAAGCAGAATAAGATTTTAAGAAATTTTTAAATTAAACATTTAACACTTACATTTTGGGTACCAATTCAAAACGCATAGTTTCTAAATTTTTATCCTCAGCCATGATGGCGATTGCCGTTGGATAAGCAGTTTCATAGTTGAATTCAAAATCGACACCAGCTGGTGGAGCTCGAACAAAGTTACGACGATCTTGTGATAGACCCATAATTTCCTCTTTAATTTTGCCCTCATTGGGTAGCCCTGACCAGGGGGCCACAGCGGCACCATTACCGCCAGCCTGGCCCTTAATAAACGCTTCTTGTTCTTTGTTAAATGATTCCAAAATGGGCTTTAAATTGGGAGCAAATTCAGATTTCAATTCAATTTATTTTAAATTTTTTTTACAATTTTGTTTCAAAATTTTGTGTTAAGGTGTAGTTTGAGTTTGAGTATTTTTGTTGTTTGGGGGGAGTTGGCCCGATTTTGTTTAAATACTTACGTTTTTCTTAACAGTTTCTTTTATCTTTGAACCAGCTTCACTAAAGGCTGATGTCAAAAATGAACCAAAATGCTTAGCTTGTTGTGTTACTTTTGTGGTAACTGAAAACAAATTTCAAAATTTTGATTTAATTTTTTTTTTTGAAATAAAAAACAATTTTCAGTTAACAAATTTAAATAATAATAAAAATTTCTTGTATTTTATATTAAGAAAAATAAGAGAGAAAAAAACTACTTAAACTCTGTGCTACTGGGGAGGAAAGAGAAACTAAATTGGGAATTTGGTGTTAGATGTTGTTAGTAACCTGTCACTTTCTTGTTTATATATCCCTGTTTGTTAATATTTTTTTATGTGTTAATTTTTTTTCTTTTAAATTTATGTTAATTTTTCTTTAGTTTAATTTTGTTACCAATTTAGAAATTTTGAAATTGTGACACGTACTTTTTACATCATCTCCCTTACCCTGTCCAATTTGACCCTCTTCGCCAAGTTGTCCCTCATCACCGGATGCTGGATGGGAATCGGCTCCCTCTGTGGCACTGTAAATGTTAAAAGAAGTAGAAAAAGATAAAACCAAAATATAAAATAGCAATTAGTTTCGTATTTTAATCATGTCATTATTAAGAGATTTATTATGTATAAAAAAAGCACAATAGAACAAAAAAATAATAATAAACAAATAATTTACAAAATAATTAATTAACATGCAAGAATAAAGTACAAAAAGTCATATTTATTTTTGCATTCGTATTGTGTGTCATGCCGAAAATTAAGAATAATTACAAATATTTATAGTTTTTTTAATCTAAATTAGAAAATAGTAAGAACAGACCATAGACTTAATCCAAAGACTATTTAATGAACTAAATCATGGATTAGTGAATAGACCGGACTATAGATTAGTCAAATGACTACCACGTAGAGTAAGCAATAGTCTAATTAACAGAATAGACTATTGACTACCGATAGAAAAGTACCGAAATTGGTACAACATGTTTTTTAACATTAAATAACATTCAGTTATCATTATAACAATCGCCCTTTTAACTTTACCAACGCATCGTTGTCATTTCAACAACGCATCGTTGTCATTTCAACAATACATTGTTGTCATTTCGATTACGCATTATACCATTTTGGCAAAACACTGTTATAAATTTGATAACAAATCGTTGCCTTTTAAACAACGCAACATTCTGTTGAGTTGTCACTATTATTTTTTTTAGAATCTTATGAATTGTCTCTATTATTTTTTTACGAAAATTTAAATAACATCCAGTTATCATCACCCATTTAACTTTGATAACGTATCGTTGCCATTGTAACAACGCATTGTTATAATTACGATTACGCTTTATACCATTTTGACAAAGAATTGTTATAAATTCGACAAAAAAAATCGTTGTCACTTTATTAACACATTATTTTTTTACTGATTTGATAACGTCGTGTATTTTTATTACCTCTGCTGTTGATTTGACAACGAATGTTATTGAAATATTGTAAATTTCATTAGTGAAATTTTGATACCAAGTGTTTATACTTTTAAAATTTCTAAGAGCCAAATCAGTTGCTGATCAGCACTTGTCGAAGCAAGGTCTGTGCGCGACGTTTTTATAATATACACAGAAATTCAACAACAAAATTTTGAGAGAGCCGAATTAATGTAGGATGGTAGTATGTGCTTGAGAACCACCCAGCAGTTCGACGGGACAGTCCCGAACTGATCACTTAACCTACCACTTGTGGTAGCCCCTAGCCACCTGACTACCCAGGTGACCGACCATTTTAACATGGGCTTGTCCTACGAGGAAGTCCATCGTCACTCTACTCCCTACAAAGAGACAGTAAAGAGACGATTGTCCCGCTCTCTCTTACAAAGGGGACACTAAAGTGACGACTGTCTTGATTCTCGTTTACAAATAGTTTATTTGTGACGAATGACCAAAAACATACGAATTGGAGTCAGCCAGGAGGTAAGATATTAATGGAACTAATATTTAAAAATTTCAAGTGTATACTCTCTAGAATACTATGGAACAATAATGTGACGATTGACCCGAAAGATATAAATTTGAGTCAACCAGATGGTGGCATATTAATAGAAAGTAATAATCATTTCTTCAAAAGATGGGTAAAATAACTACTTTCGGAAGTACAAAAAAAACTACTTTTAAGAGTATAATCTTTAGGTTACTTGAGGATAGTAAAGAGACGACTGTCTCCGCTCCCGCTTACAAAGAGGACACTAAAGAGACGACTGTCTTTACTCGTGACGAGTGACCCAAAACATACGAATTACGATCATCCAGCTGGTTAACTATTTGTGGAAATTACTGTCTTTTTCGAATGCATTGACTCTTTGTCGAACTGCTGGGCACTGATTTAGATTATTTGTCTACACAAAATTATTTAACGGTCATGATAGAGAAACTACGAGAGAGATTAGGATAGGTAAAGAGAATAAGTAGGTATCAAATAAATATATAGATATCCAGATTTCTTATCATTCCTTTGTGTAAAACATTAAAACACTTAAAAGGACCTTGGTTTGACTTAAGGAAAAACAAATTGAAAAATTTTTTTTTAATTTCATGGAACCAATAACCGACATAATTATTAATTGTTGCAAATTATTGTATTAACACAAAATATTGCCTAATCATCTTTTCTAAAAACTAAGCTAAAGAAAATTAGTAAACATTTTTATATACATATTGCAATATTAATTTTGGAAACACATTTCCGAAATTTAATATGATATTCAAAATATTTTTAATATACAATTTATACATATATATTATACATCATATACAATAGCAGATAATGACTATAGAATAAACATATACATAAATACATATTTATGTATGTAGTGTGAAAATATGTACAATGACTTTTTCATGAATTTAATTTGATAAAAGAAAATACCGAAGAAACCAAAATGAAAAAAAAATAAACTATACAGGAAGGAAATCTTAAACTAAATTAGATGAAGACGAATCAGAATAAAGAAAACAATAAAATTTATGCACACAAAATTATATAATATTTCCTTGAATATATTTGAAAGAGAGGGAGATAGTGGGTAGTTTGTTAATAAGTTACAATGAACAAAAATGGAAACTAAAGTAAAGACAAATTTCCATAAAATATAAAGATATTTAAGTTGTTGTTGCTACTTTTTTACTATAATGGATTAAGAGAATTGGAAAAGTTTTTCGTTCAGTAGTTTTATGTTTTTTTTTTTATTTTTGGACATTGACATGCAATTTGCATGACTAAAAATATTAATATTATAAGTTTAGTTAGTTAAATTTGTTTTATATTTCTATTCGTATTTTCTGTTAAGGTAACGAGCGTTAGCGACAGTTTAAGACGGCTTTTGGTTTAGGAAGTATAAGATAAAGTTAAAGAGAATTACAAAAAACCAATAAGGAAATACATTAATAAAATATAGGCGGTTAAGTCCGACCATATGATACCCTACACCATTTTAAAGTGTATGTCCAATAAATAGCTCCCCATTAGCAGACCTCCTAGTATTAAAATGATATAATATTTGACTAGAAATTAACTGGAACTGAACTAGAACTGAACTAGAACTGAACTAGAACTAGAACTGAACTAGAACTGAACTAGAACTGAACTAGAACTAAACTAGAACTGAACTAGAACTGAACTAGAACTGAACTAGAACTGAACTAGAACTGAACTAGAACTGAACTAGAACTGAACTAGAACTGAACTAGAACTGAACTAGAACTGAACTAGAACTGAACTAGAACTGAACTAGAACTGAACTAAAACTGAACTAGAACTGAACTAAAACCGAACTAGAACTGAACTGAACTATAACAGAACTATAACAGAACAAGAACTGATCTAGAACTGAACTAGAACTGATCTAGAACTGAAGAATAATTTTTAGTAGAATTCGGTCCTTGAGAATATTTAGTGAAATAACAATTAAACGGATGGACAACGACTACGGACTCAGTAAATGACATTGAGCCGTTCGGTATTAGTAAAACAGTAGTGGTGAGGGCATAATTACACCGAGCAATGAGTAAATGAAATCAAAATAAACTAATTTCTATGACTTTCTAAATGAAAGAGAAAAGATAAAAGGAAGAAAGAAGGACATACTACAACTTAAAAAATTATACAGAAATAACACATAAATTATGATCAAAATAAATAGATAAATAAAGCTACAAATTCTACTAAGACAACAAATATTTATGGTAAAAATTTACGATTTGTTTTTGTTTGGCACAAAATAAAATTAAATCCCAAAATGAAATGTTGATTTGGGGGTGTTTATTTGTTAATTATATATTGTTTTCTATTTAATCCAAACGTGGTGGTTTTGATGGGCCGCAACTATTGAATGATGGAAACTGATATTTGGTTTGCTAGTTTTTTTTAAGAAAAATCTTTACTTAAAATTTAAACGAGTTGAATGAGTTGATTTGATATAATTTAAACTATAAAAGGAGTTAATAAAACTAAACTAAAACTATTTTATACCAAAATCAAAAAGAAAATCAAATTATAATAACTTTAAATAAAGATTTTATGAAATGAGTTAAATGTGATGATTTTTTTGTTAAATACATATTAAGGGTTTTATAAAAAGTTGGTGATTTACATAAGAAAAAAATTATTAAAAGTGTTAAACCAAAACTTACCTGTTTGTATAAAAAACATAACATTTTTATAAAACCCTTAATAAAAGTTAAGTATATACACTATAAAAATATAATAAAAACTAAAAATCTTAATATAACTTTATGGGTGTTTAAATACTTTTGTCGTTAAATATTTTTTTTAAATAGAAAGGTGAAGTTTAATATAAATTTAAGTTTAAAATGTGTTATTGTTTAGTTATTTTATAAGAAAAAATTATTTATAAAAAATATTATGGTAAAAGTTGTTAGGTATTTGTTAGATATAAAGAGAAAAATATATGTAACAAGTTATAAGTTTTAAAAGTAATTAAAGAAAAATTCAACTTAAAAATTGTTTTAATTTTTTATATTAGTAGTGTTAAGAAAATTTTAAATAAAATGTATAATATTTTTTAAAATTTCAAACCAATAAAAAATGTTTTTTTGTTTTTTAAAACAATTGTAGGTTAGTACGAACTTTTCAAATGCTTAATTTAAAACAAATAAATGTGAGAAAAGCTTAATGGCATATAATTTTTTATAAAAAAATTAAATTAAAAAAAAATAAATAAAGTTTGAATAAAAAGAACTCAAAACTAACTACTATATTGTTAACCTGAAACGGTAGAATAGTTAAGAAATTTGTGGTAATTTAAAACTCATGGAATAAAAGTTAATATTTTTGAAATGACTAAGAATGATACAAGTTTTTTTTTGTAGAAAGCTGTTTAAAAAAAAAAAACATATATAACGCTGCTGGGGATAAACTTTAAGGGCATGAATTAGAACTGAATTAGAACTGAACTAGAACTAATCTACAACTGAACTAGAACCGACCCAGAACTGAACGAGAACTGAACTAGAACTTAAATGGAACTGAACTAGAACTAAACTAGAACTAAACTAGAACTGAACTAGAACTGAACTAGAACTGAACTAGAACTGAACTAGAACTGAACTAGAACTGAACTAGAACTGAACTTGAACTGAACTAGAACTGAACTAGAACTGAACTAGAACTGAACTAGAACTGAACTAGAACTGAACTAGAACTGAACTAAAACTGAACTAAAACTGTACTAGAACTGAACTAGAACTGAACTAGAACTGAACTAGAACTGAGCTAGAACTAAACTAGAACTGAACTAGAACTAAACTAGAACTTAACTGTTTAAATAATTTTCTAAGAAGTTAATTTATTTAGTACTTCTGAGTAATATCAATCACACTTTCCTCATTTTAAATTACTAACAAATTTCATTTTAAAAACAAAACTAAAATCTTTGTATATAAATATTAAATTAATTAATAAAAAAAAAACAATTCAAAACAATAACTCGTCCATTAGACAAAACAACATCCTGTTTTAAGTTATTTAGCATTATCAAACGTTATGTGTGTAAATTCTTAAAAATTTATCAACTTTCATTTGTAAACACAAACTTTTGCAAAGTTTTAAACATTATTATATTTTTTTTTAATTTCAAAAAAATACCAAAATTTCCTCATTAACCAAGTTGTGGGGCCCATACCTAAGGTACCTCGATTTGTCATCTTCTTCACCAGCAGCAGTAGCATTTGCTGTACCAGCAGCAGCAGCGGCAGCAGCATCACCCTCGGCACCGGGTTCACCTTCAGCGCCTTTACGTAGACCGGGTATATTTGGTATTGAAGGCATAGCTGGCATCGATGGCATAGAGGGCATTGAAGGCATGGCCGGCATTGAAGGTATTGAAGCACTACCCAACCAACCTTTGGCACTGCCTAACCAACCACTGTAAATAGAGAATGAAAAAAAAAATTAGGGAATATGTATTAAATTTTTGAATTTTTAAAATAATTTAAGAAATACAATATTCAATAACTTATTTATTTATGTATTTGTTTTTTTTTCGCTTTCCCTTATCAAATATCTTTTGCTGACATCATCAACTATTATATTTGATGTTGGGGTCTTGTATAAAGTTGCATTGTTCATATTGTAGCAGTTTGTTGAAAGAAATAAAGGAAAAAAAATTTGTAGAAAAAGAGAAATACCATTTATAGAGATTTGGTGAACTTATGTATATTTTGCATTGTTCAGTTGTATTCAATTGATAGTATTATTGACATTGTAGAGCATACAAATGTCATGTGCTGTCATCGTCCTGATGTGTGAGAGTGTTGTCTTTTTATATTTTTTCCCAGTAGATTCTTTAAGGCTGCAAGTATCACATTTAAATTGTATTTTCCCCCATAATCTATTATTGTTCAAAGTTCACTCATTGTAAGGCATAATGGAAATAGTGTGTCCTAGTAAACTTTTTTATTATTTATAGACAATTTAATGTCCCTAAGTAAACTATAGAGTAAAATTTTAAACATTTAATTAGTTCAATTTGCTATAGAAGGAAGGCAACCCAAATGTTGTGTTAAATACCTAATTTAAGATAATTCTCCTCCCCGAGTTGTTGGGAAAATTTGAATAGTATTCTCTAGCATTGATGCTGTGCTGAATGAACAAATACCAATTGCTGCAATATTTAGGTTAAATATGTTTTAACACAAATAACAATTCTATATATTGAAGTTGAAAAAAGAATTTTATGATTGATTTCTATCACTTTTTTTGTCATAAAAAATAGTGAATATGTATATTTTTGGAAGTTGTACATGAATTGGGAGTAACTATATAATTTTTATTGATAGAAATAAAATCAATCTTATTTAGAAATTGCAAATATTTTGAAACAATTTGGTTTTGTTAGTGTTGCTTTAAATGATGTAGAACTGGACGTGTTTGGTGAGAAATGTGTTTTAATAAAATTGCTTAAATGGAAGAAAAAAGTAATAGATGGAATTTGTAGGGATCAATTATTTAAAATATTTTCATTTTCCCTGTTATTTATTCTCAAAACTTTAAGTTTCATTGGCAAGTCTAAGGATTATGAAGATGTCTATGGAATAATTGACTTGTTTATTAGTCTATGTCCTACTCTCTTTATTATTCAATTGTATTGACTACTTTGTGGATCTGTCTACTCTGTGTATCTGTCTACTCTCTATGTCTGTGAACTAGTCTAGAGGCTATTCCGTGGAGCGGTCTTCTATGGAAGAATCTCTCTATGGAGTATATGGTAATGAACTAGTAGTCTATGGAGCAAACTATGGAAAGAATAAGTCTGTGTTAGCTTTTTAACTTGTCCATAGACTTGTTGACTAGTCTTTGAACTAGTCTATAGAGTGGTCTAATGGATAGTCTATAAACAAGTTTAAATACCAGTATATGGGCTAGCCTCCAAACTGGTCTATGTTATAGTCTAAAGACTAGTCTATACCATATATTGGCTAGGAATTAGTCTAGCCAATATGGTGCTGTTTTCTATGTAATAGACTATTGGCAAGTTTATAAACTAGTCTATATACGAAACTATAAACTTGTATGTTAACTATTATATGAGCTAGTTTATAAAATTATATATTATTATTCAGTATTCACCAATCTAAAGACTAGAATACTGATTAATCTATGTAATAGGCTTTGAATTAAACTATTAACTAATATGTATATGAACTTGTCTCTTGACTAATGTATTATCTGACACATAGTTTTTTAAAGTTTTTTTCTTTTTTTGAGAGAAAAATAAAACGCTAGACCTTGAACTAGTCTAGTTTATATAATATTCATCAATCTTTAGACTAGTATATTGAATAATCTATGTAAAAGATTGATCACTAAACATTAACTCCTTCACGTATACGGGATACTGGTGTCCCAAGATTTTTTTTTTAATTTTTCTCGATATAGACTGTAATTTCGAGTTCACAGCCACAATAAAATGTTATTTCTAAAAAATTAAGTTAGTTTATTTCCAAAGAAAAATAAGATAGTTTTTAGAATTTGATGTCATTACATGCTAAAAGGGATAGTATCCTGCGATATCCTTCGAAAACACTTTTTCCTTTTTTTATCAAAAATGATCAATATAAATCAAAATAAAGTGTGTGGAGAAGTCATATCCATAAAAAGTCTAGCGGTTTATGCGGTTTTATGCGTGAAAGGGTTATAAATGTCAAAACGATTGATGATTTGTTTTTATAATTCAACACAAAAAACATATTTTAAATACTAAGTGTATGATTAATATTTAATGTCTAACATGGTTTGAGAATATTTATACGTCCCTTAGCGCTATTATGGAATTGCAAAGTATATATTTTTGCACAACCACTTACTCACATGCCCCATAGTTATTTTATAGAATTGAAAATCTTATTAAAGACGATTTGGGTTTATTATAAATTTCATAAAAAATAATATTTTAAATACTAAGCTTATGATTGATATTTAATGTCTAACACGTTTTACGAATACTTATACGTCCCTTAGTTCAACTTTAGAATAATATTAAATAATTGATAATTAATAACTATCATGTTTCGATATCAAATGTCTAGAATGTTTTGTCTAGAATTTGTTAGTAAGCGGCAGAATTTAATTCTTACGAAAATTTTACACAACTACAGACTAAGCGTATGATTGTTGTTTAATAGCTAACATGATACGATACTACTCATACGCCCCATAGTTCTATTATGGAATTGCAAATCATATCAGAGATAATTCAGTTTTAAAATTCATAACAAGTATGAATGCATAGTCGGGCATAGCAGACCATATGATACCCTACACCAGCCAGCATGTTAAAAATGAGAATTATTTAAAAAAGCATTTGATTTGTTTTTTAACCTAATTCCGGAATATTTTTACTAATTTTTGAGAAAAAAAAAAGATTTTTTACAAGAGGTCTTAACGGGGAGTAGGGTAAAATATGGGCCTATCCTTATAAATGTTGGTAGAGAAATCCACGTCTACTTCAAAGTTACTTATGTAGAACTTAAAAGAGTTATTAATGTTTATAGGTGAATTTTGACCTTCTAGTCATTTTCTGAGGGTAGTTTTGCATACTACAAAAATCGGTAACGTCATTAAAAGTTCTTTAAAACAAAGTATTGCAGACTTTTGTTGATATAAAATAACATTTTACTTAATTATGGGTATGGTTGTATGCGGGCTAGGTGAAATAATGGACCGATTTTATCCATTTTCAATAGACTTCGTCTTTGTGTGCCAAAATTTATCCAATTATCTTGAAAATTGCGACTTGTACCTTGCGCACAAGGTTTAAATGGACATCCAGCCAGCCAGACGGACGGACGGACAGATGACATAGCTTAATCGACTTTGAAAACGATTCTAAGTTGATTGGTATAGGGTGGGTATAGGACGAATATTTTTGTATGTTACAAACATCAGCACAAATCCAATATACCCTCCCTACTAAAGTGGTGTAAAGGGTATAAAAACTAAGCGTATTATTAATACGTTTTAAGAATACTTATACGCCCCTTAGTACTATTATTGATTTGTAAAGCATATACATTTGTTAGTTGTCGGCAGCTATTTTTTCTTGTACAATTGTTGCTCAAACACATAAGTACTAAGCGTATGATTGTTATTTTATACATAACATATTTTAATAATACTCATACGCCCTATAGATAATTGTAAATGTGAAACTACAAAATGATTACTTTTGGCTTAAAAAATTAAACAATTATACAGGAAAATATAAAGTTTTATTTAACATGATACAATAGATAATGATAAAATTTTTGTAGTATTTTTTTTTTTTTTTTTTTTTGTCGAAATTTGGGTTAATTTTTTGTTGCATATTCAACTAAAGTTGGCAGCTTCTCTTTGTTCATTTTAAACACACTTAATGCTTAATTTCTGCAGTTTTTTTTTTACTTAACCACAAAACCTATTACGAGCGCATTCTTCAACTCAGCATACACCCGGAAAATGTCACTCGTACATTATATAAAATTTAAATTAGAGAAGAGTAATTTAAATATATTGCTTATTTATTATAAAACTGGACTAACTCTAAAACATCATTTCAATTTGAATGAGATTTTACTATTTCTTGCAAACATTGTGTTGATCATGTTTTTAGTTTTGTGAGGATTAAATGAAATGAAACTAATCCCATCAAAAACAAAATGAGTTTTGTACAAATCAAAAAATAAAAAATATTATTTTTTTCTACTAAATTTTTATAATTACCAAATGAACTTAAAATTTAAATTTATTTATGCCACCATCCATTTATCTTTCAGTTTCATATCAACTAAATTTCTACAGAGTTTTCAAACAAAACTCAACATACACATAACTTCTACTTCCTTACAACATTTACATTTCCTTTTCCAACTTATTTATAACTTTTTTTTTACTAAACAAAAAAAAAAATCTAATTTATGTTTTCATTTGTTTTGTCAGTCTTAAAAATTTAAGTAAAACAAATAAATTACAAAACATTACTGCTGATATACTAAATGTAAAAATGGCAAAAATGAAAAACAAACACATACGCATTTATTTCTGCACACATATACACTCTGCAGGATACTTTTATAATTTATTTGTTTTTGCTTACATATTTTTTTTCTTATTTTAAAATTACTGTTAAACATTAACCAGAACAGTAGATGTAGCAACCAGCCAACAGGCGGCAGTTGCAATTACCCATTTTATACATGCGTTATTAGTTTCATTTTGGTTTGGGTATACATTGGATTTTGTATATAAACCTATTATTAATTTTAATGTTTTGACAACACTGACATATATTTTTTTTTTGCATCGGCTGCTCAAAATCTTTTATATGAGACGAAAACCGCAGACTTGATTAAGATCAACATTAGGGTAAACCAAAATAAATAAATTTTACTTTTATTTTAAACCGTCTTATTACGACAGGATCAGGACCAGGACAACAACTTAACAAAAAATACTTTTAGCTTGAGTTAAACTTTATATTTAATGTTGAACATCTTTTGCATTGGAGCCACCTTAATGTACATTAAAACATATATATTTAAATGACTATATTTAATTTAAATTTAGCATAGTGTATGAGTGGCATTTTCCCGGCATGTGTTGAGCTGGAGAGAATGTGCTGATAATAGGTTTTGTGGTTGTTGGAAAAAAATATAGAAATAATTGTATTTAAAATGAAAAAGAAAACTTAATGAAAAACAGCTGGTAGCTTTTAGTTAAATATTTTAAGATTAAACTCAAGATTAGTCCATTGTCCAGTTCAAATGAGTGGTTGCTTATTAAATGGATTTGTATTTAAAATTTAAGATAAATTATTTATTTAGTTAGAGGCTTAGTAACTTATTTTGTTTACTGAATGTTAATTATTCTGAAAGTTTAAATTCTTATCTACAACTCTTATTTGCAATGTTTTTTAATCAGATTAATCATTTACAAGAGAAATGATTTAAAAAATTTATAACACTTGTTATTTCATAATAGAACCATAAGGCGTATAAGTATTATCACTACATGTTAGAAATTAAATATCACTCATACGCTAAATCTGTAAAATGTGAAAATTTCTTCTAATTTTGATTTACAGTTGTTTTCCCGAAAGTTTAAATTCTTCTCTAAAACTCTTACTTACAGTATATTTTAGTCAGATTAATCATTTGTAAGAGAAATGATTATAAAAATTTAGAAGATTTGTAATTTCATAATAAAACTGTAAGGCGTATGAGTTTTATCACTACATGTTAGCAGTTAAATATCAACAATACGCTAAGTCTGTAAATTGTAAACATTTTAATGAATTTTTATTTTAGAAATAAATTACTTTTTGAATTGATTTACTTTTTGAGATGATTATTCAAATTTCTAAGATTTGTAATTCCATAATATAGCTGTAAGGCGTATAAGTATTATCACTACATGTTAGCAATTATATATCACTCAGACGCTAAGTATGTAAAATGTGAACATTTTTATGAATTTTTATTTAAGAAATAATTTACTTTTTGAATGGATTTACTCTTATTAACAATTGTCCAATTCACAATCGGTGTTGTACGGTTATATCGTAGTATGTTATTGATCTTGTTTTTGATTGAAAATTTTTATGACTTACAACGCTACAACTATACGACATCAATTGTGAATTGAACAAATATTTCTTAGCTAGAATTAAAAGTAAAACGATCATAAAATGTATTACATTTAAATTTCCATAACAGAACTATAGGGCGTATGAGTTTTATCACTACATGTTAGCAATTAAATATCAATCATACGCTATGCCTGTAAAATGTTAACATTTTAATGAATTTTTATTTTGGAAATAAATCACTTTTTGAGTTGATTTACTCTTTGTGATAATTATTTAAATTTATAAGATTTGTAATTTCATAATAGAGCTACAAGGCGTATGAGTATTATCACTATATGTTAGAAATTAAAATATCACTCATACGCTAAGTATGTAAAATGTGAACATTTTTATGAATTTTTATTTTGGAAATAATTTACTTTGTCCAATTGTTCAATTCAAAATCGGTGTTGTATGGTTATATCGTAGTATGTCGTAATGTTTTTATTATTGATTTTTTTGATAGAAAAAGTCTTATGACTTACAACGCTACAACTATACGACATCAATTGTGAATTGAAAAAATATTTCTTAACTAGAATTAGAAGTAAAACGATCATAAAATGTATTATATTTATAACTACATAATAGAACTTTTGGGCGTATGAGTGTTATCACTACATGTTAGCAATTAAATATCAATCATACGCCAATGTATGTAAAATGTGAAAATTTTTATGAAAATGTATTAAAAAAATTTACCACTTTCTGGCATCATATGGATTCGAGGTCAATTTCAGATTTCAGATTTGTTTTGAATTAATTGAAATAAACAATAATCGCACGAGGTAACGTCTGGAACTATATTGCGGGTGTAAAAACCTTTAAAACCTCTTTCTGCTGAAAGTATATGCACATTAACAAGCATTGTCCTATTTAACGTATGTGAATTTTTTTAATTTATAAATAATTAATATACCACATATGCTAAAGTATTAAAACATTGTGGTTGGTTGACTCTTTATTAGTTTGAGTGAAAATGAAAAGAAATTAATACAAAGTGAAAGAGAGAGCGAAAAATTAAAAAAAATAAAAATCCATTAACAGAAACAAAAGAAAAATAAAATGAATAGGAAATAAAAAAGGAAAAACACAAATACTCAGGCAAACACTAAAGTAAAAGAGCGAGAGAAAAAAAAAACAAGTAATAAAAACTGAAATTGCCAACTACAACAAATAGTGATGCTCGTTTGTTGGTGGTGGTAGTGCAGTTACAGTCTCTGCGGTCTAATATAATTAAATTTACTGACAATGCACAATTGCATTACAATGCAATAACAAGCCAAAAATATATCTATATGTACATATGTATATACATACTTACAAAAAATCGACTTCATGTATTTTTATATGCAAGTAAATTTGTGCAGTATCTAGAGCACAGCTATAAATAGTTAAAAAAAAAACAAACCCAACTTGTTAACTGGGCAAAAACGGAACTGGAAATACAACAACACCAAGAATAATGCAACGCAAAATGGTTGGACATTAAATTTTATAGAGACAGCAAACATCATCACTAATACCACTACACTTATACAATCAACTTATTTCCTTGCACTTCCTCTCACTTTTTTGCTTATAAAAGCAACAAAATCGAATTGAATTTATATACATATAGAGAAGTTTTCCTCTCTTATCTGCAGCACACATAAAACAGTAAATGACAGTTATGGGAAGTTTAAATTTTGAAATATTTCTTTCTTTAAGGACTCGAAGTACTTGAGTTGTACTAGTCTATGTATTAAACTGTGAACACGTCTATTGTGTATATGAACCAATATATGTATTGGTTGTATAGAAGAATCAGTGTATTCATATTGACTGATCAAAGGACTAAGCTGTTCAACAATTTAAAACACACATTCATAATGTACAAAAATAAATTTAAAATGTTGTGGAGATATTGCGGTATAACCATCTCTGACATCCAGTTTGTAGCTGCTGTTTTGGACATGTAAACAAACGTTCATTCTACACATATTAAACCAACACGAACACAACATTCTCATATTTTTATTGTTCGCAGTCATATTTCTTCCACTCTCTCCTAACTTTTCCTGTTTAAAAACAATGTTTTCTTAAAAAACACATATTATTATTGTTGTTGTTCTGTTGCCTGCCTGCCTGACTGCTGGTTTGTGGATGCATAGTTGGTGTTCATTAATGAGGTCTTGCTTCGTTGCATTCATAGGTAGATGGCATCTGTCTACTATCATGTTTTGTGTATAAGTTTAAATTGATTATAGGTTAAAGTAAGATTAAACAAACATAACAGAAAGAAAATAATATGACTTATGTCATTTTGGGGTCACTTCCTTAAATACGGGCACAACAGGGGTATTTATTTTGTTTATAGGACAAAATAATTATTTGCACGTTTGTTAAGAAAGCTATTTAATTAAAACTAATCAATAAAATTAAGAAAAACAATTTAAGTCATTGGATATTTTTTTCTAATATAAAAGACTAATTGTGTTATCTAATTTTGTATTCAAATTTTAAAAACATACATATATCTGAGAGTTTCACTAAACATTGTGGCAAAACAATCTTATACATCTCTATTTCATTATGAACACACATATAAACGCAGTACGTACAAACGATGCTCACTTCTGTATAAATATATACATGAATAAGACTGGTGTCATTCTCTAAACAACACATTCATATCCTGATAATACATATATCTAAATGGTTCATATCTATCTGCTGTTTGAGGCGATTGTATATGATTGGACATAAGAATGAAATAGTTCTAAACTAAAACTGAATTACAACTAAACTCGAACTGAACTAGAAATGAACTAGAACTGAACTAGCACTGAACTAGAGCCGAACTAGAGCTGAACTAGAACTGAAATAGAACTGAACTAGAACTGAACTACAACTGAACTAGAACTGAACTAAAACTGAACTAGAACTGAACTAGAACTGAACTAGAACTGAACTAGAACTGAACTAGAACTGAACTAGAACTGAACTAGAACTGATCTAGAACTGAACTAGAACTGAACTAGAACTGAACTAGAACTGAACTAGAACTGAACTAGAACTGATCTAGAACTGAACTAGAATTGAACTAGAACTGATCTAAAACTTAAACCCACCAAATAATGAGACATTTTGGAAAAATATTGTCCAACAGGGTTATTATGAAAACATTCTTGTTTTGGACAAATTAATCTGGCGATTATGTGTCTGTAAGTATCTGTGTGAGATTGTGTATTAATGTTTATTTCTAGCAATGTGATATGATGATGAGCAGGATAAAGATGACGTTTTCTAATGCTAATGCCAACGTTGAAAACCTTGATGTGTTAAAATGCTGTGTCATGTTTGCCAAACAAAATGTTGAAAACACACACACAGAAACATTTCATTTTTAAATGAACATTTAGAGCTAAGCAGATGGATTTGAAATCATAAATCAAATTTATAATAAATTAAACATAAAGAGAGGAATAAATTTTGTTTGAAATTTGTTAAGCGAAAATTATTGTATGAAGACTAAAAGGTCACCCAACTACCATTTTTCTTAATACCCTTTTCAGTATTAATTAGTAATAAAAAATTCTAAGTAGGAAAAAGATACATGAGATGAAAAATTATATTGTGTATCAAAATGTTTATTTAATTTTCTCAGTATACGGCTAATAACAATTTTACTACGTTTTATTTGCATTTTATTTTTAATTTCCTTTCTAATGAATATGAGCGAGCTACTTATACTCTCGGTAATAAGCAAAACTTCCTTTATGCTGTTCGCACCCCAGCTTTGCAAAATTAGATAAAATTTACCCTTTTTATTAGGTCGAATGAATAATAATTTTTGTTCTCTTTTTTGGTTCTTTTCTTATCACAAATTTCCATGCACACCCTTGCACAACAATACAAAATAATACACATTTTCCTATTTATTTATATATGTATGTTGATGACTGTCAGTATGGCTGTATGGGTGTTATTATGATACTCACGTAATTTAGTTTTAGAGAGGTAATGAGAATTTTATTCATACGGACTCCCAAACCGAATGTATTTATGTATATCGCATTAACATTTACATTTGGAAAATGCTAATTAAAAACTGAAATTGTAATTTGTAGGTTGTGTATTTGTGTTGTATTTATCCAGTATTTCATAGAAGTAAATTTTACTCGACACTACTGGAAGAACTAGAACTGTACTAGAACTGAACTAGAACTGAGCTAGAACTGAGCTAGAACTGAACTAGAACTGAACTAGAACTGAACTAGAACTGAACTAGAACTGAACTAGAACTGAACTAGAACTGAACTAGAACTGAACTAGAACTGAACTAGAACTAAACTAGAACTGAACTAGAACTGAACTACAACTGAACTAGAACTGAACTAGAACTGAAGTGGAACTGAACAGGAACTGAACTAGAACTGAACAGGAACTGAACAAGAACTGAAATAGAACTAATCCAGAATTGAATTTTTATAACGATACTCCGAGTTGGAAAGGAGTGTCTGTCAAGACACATGTTTATTATTATTTTATATCAAAAATTTAAACAAGTTTCTGAGCAGAAAAAAAAACAAATTCTTCTTTTTTTTGCTAAAAAAATGATTAAAAAGTTGTTATTCAACACATTTTAAAAATGTCGAAAAAATATGTATTCCAAATGTTTTTTCATTTGCTTTTAGCACCATATTGAATATTTTCAATTGAAGTCTATCAGAAGAAGCCATGAATACAAAGGAATTGCACGACAACAACAAAAAAAAACAAAATACATAGAAATTTACAGCTAAATATAAAAAGTAATAAAAAAATTGTTGATTATCAGCATTTCTGTCACACAATTGATTTAATTTATCGAGATGAAATTAGGAGTTTAGGGGAGCATATTTCCATGGTATTTTGTCAACATTTCCCTTTTTTCGTACCTGTTTCTTATGCTTGATGTGAAATTGAATTTTCAATTGTTTTTATCATCCCCAATGTATTATTTGGCTTTTGAAAGGAGAGGGTGTTGAAAATTTAATCATTGCTATCTTTTTTTATTTGGTACTTGTACTTGTGTTAAAGTACTTTTCATAATTTAAATATGAAAGTTTAAAATTGTTTATTGAAGCAGTGGGTTGTGGTTAATAAAAAAAAATCAACTTTGTATGTTTTAATTTTTTTTCTTTAGGATTATAAATATCTGAGAGTTTTCATTAATTGTTATTAAATTATTGAATATTTTCTTGCTATTGTAATAATTTGAAATTGTAATGGTAATGATTACCATAAGAAATTGAAGCCTAGAAATGTTGAAAGGCCATTTCTCATATCAAATAATTATTTTTGTTAACTATGTATATTCGAAAAAGTAGTAGAGTAGAGATGAGATATAAATACTCGAGAACTCGCCCGATTGACGATGAATAATGCTTTGTATGTGGGGATCCAACATCTATTATGAGCAGAACTTTAGGCTAGACTGTCACAGGGAACTTGTACTTGTATTCGTTTAAAGGGAGCATTGTCTGATAATGTACCTGAATATAAGGCCTTATGTGTCAATATCTGTTCAAATCTATTAAGAAAAGAAGTGCTTAGGAAGTTTTGCCTGAAATAATGGACCGATCTTAACCGTATTCATAGACTTCGTCCCTGGGACAAGCCTAAATTGTGACCTGTAGTTTGATTACAAGGTTTACATCGACGCACAGATGGACGGACATAGCTCAAAACGACTCATATAGAAGTTGGGTATAGAACCAATATTGTTGTGAGTTACAAACATCAGCACAAACCCAATATACCCTCCTCACTAACATGGTGTAGGGTATAAAAATATACCTTTAATTTTTTAACAAAATTTGATTCTTTTTCGCTTCTTTGAAAGTCAATAAATACCACTTCCACAGAAGGTAAACAAATTTACTTAAAACTACTTTTGAAGTGGTGATAAATGTTATTCTTTTGGAAGTAGGGTAGATGGGGGATCATCCGCGGGTCAGTGCGAAAAAGTTAAAAAATATGTACATGAGGATAACTTAGGAAAGATTGAAAGGAATAAAACTAAAGCCAACAAATCTAAGTATTCGAACCAAGAAAAAAATTAAGAATATGTATTGTGGTTTTAATTTAAGGCGGCCTCAAAAAAAAGGTGGCGTATGGTCCCCCTTCTACCCTACTTTGTTTTATTTTTGCCGGATGGTAATGCAAGTTTTTGCTGGGTATGCTATTACAAATCAGATTTGATAAATAGAAATAGTTATCTTTAAATAATTGAAAATCCTTTTAGGATTTAAAAAAAAACTTTAACAAAACATTTTTTTGTTAAATTTATACATAAATATTTTAGTTAAAAATGTTTGATCCATTAAAGTCTTTAAAATAAAATGCCATTTGTTTAGGGAGTTTTTTTCATATTTTAAATAAAAATCTAAAATCAAACGGAAACGGAAATACTAATAACAAGTACTTTTTTGCAAATTCATTTATGTTTTGTTGATTTGTGTGTGGGTGTGTGTAAGTATGTATGTATTTTAAGAAGCTTTTAACAAAATTCTAAAGGCAAAAAGAAAAAGGTATAATAAAAGAATGGCAACACGTCAAAAACTAATTTGTGAACGTAGTTTTTTTTATTTACACATACATATGTATGTAAAAGAAGAAGAAGAAAATCTAAAAAGAAATATAATAAAAATAAAATCAGTTTTATATAAATGATTTAAAGGAAAGAGGCTGTTGCTTATGTAAGTATTCTGACGTATTTATGTATGTACAAATACAAATATGTATATAAATGTATATATATACACACATTTAATGTACAGGTGTTTAGATATGTAAGTTTGTGAATGTATCACAAAAGGGAGGTTCTTATTTATATCTCTTATATCATATCATAAACATTTTACAACAATACAAAAGATATTGATCTGTTTGTTACAATAGATTTTTTTTCGTATTGACATCACATATATTTTGAGAAAACTTACTAAACATTTAGCAAATCAAAATCATGTTTTAGCATGTTTCTCTTACTTAGCATAATAAGATGTTTGTATAAAGTTGCACTTCATAAAGAATAAGAACTTTTTATATCGTTCTATAAACCGGAATAGAAAGAGATAGTATCTCAGCTATCATTTGTTTAAATTTTTGATCACATTCGAGTCATTTAGGACTCTTCTGAACGATTAAAATGATCATATATGCGCTCATTTTCTGATCAGATACATTTGTCGGGAGTAAATGGTAGCCTACCCGCGAATCTTCTAAACGAGTCGTTTATGAGCCTCATTTCTGATCAGTTCTGACTCGTTTTTAAATCTTTTTTGAGTCACTAATGTGCCGAATTACTGGTCCCCAGCAAAACTAAAACGAATTACTTCCGAAAGAATAGCATTTATCACCACTTCAAAAGTAGCACTAAGTGAAATTGTTAACTATCTGTGGAAGAAGCGAAAAGAAACCAATTTTGTTTAAAATTGAAGGAATATTTTTTTGGACTGATTTTTTTTTTTTTTAATTAAACCCATTTTATTATGGAGTTAATTCATAAATGCGTGTAATGTATTTATTTATGTTAATATTGTTTAAGTCAAATTAGTTGTATACTATAATACTACAATTTCACTTCCTAATAACTTCCAAAAAAAAAGAACATAAAAATTACTTTCTGAGATGTAGTGAATTTGGAATAAAAGGGATGTCCTTCCTCCTATGACAAGTCTGTGTTAAAATCATCACTTCTTTAGGTCTTTTTCATTACTTCCATTGAACAAATTCTACTTCTTTTTCGCATCTTTTTTGCTGCGTCATTTTTGAGTCTTTTCTGAGTAATTTTTATGTTTATTACAGACAAATACAATACAATAGAAAACATTTTTTGTTCCATTGCAGTGTTGCTGTTCCATTGCTTTACATTTTGTTATTGTTTTTTAAATAATCTGTTTTCAATCATATTTAAGGATCATTTTTGAAATCGATTTTATCCATAGGCTTCGTCCTTGGGCCTCAAAAAAAGTGTGTGCCAAATTTCAAACAATTATCTTGAAAATCTACTTAGAAAACGATTCTAGGCCGATTGGTATACCTTAATGTGGGTATAGGACGAATATTTTTGTATGTTACAAACATAAGCACAAATCAAATATACCCTCACCAATAAAGTGATGTAGGGTATAATGACTCAGTTTACTGAATTATCATCCAACAATATTAAAGGATTGCAAAGAAAGAGAAGAGTCTGCACTGGTATCGAAAGCGCATTAATAATGTAAAAACGGACACGATGCAACACAGGATGTTAACCACTATTAATAGCATTCTAAGGACCTTAAACGATTAATGCTTCATCAAACAAATGAGTAAGCTACCCAGAAATAGGAAATTGTGTAACTTCTATAGGGCAAGGATCCAAATTGTTTAAACCAAAGGTCGAAAGGGACCTTAATACAACTTTCGGAAGGATCAAACAATAATGTCATCCCAATGAAAAGGGAAATCTGTGTTTGCACAAGAAAGACATATTGTTACATATAACTGAAACTTGGTAAATAGTTAATAGAAATCACTAACAGGAATCTATAATTCAAATAGTATATTAGCAAAAAAACAACTTCCAAAGAAGCGTAAAGGAATGTAGAATTTACGCAATAGAAATACAGAAAAAGACCTGCAGATGTTATAATTTAAACACAGGCTTGTCACAATGCTCGCTACAATTGACTCAGTTAAATTCGGTACAGGTTTTCGGGTCTGTCGCAATTTCTTTATATCCTAGTAGATTTTATTATATCTAAAATATAGAGTGTAATGGATATTTCCCTTTGGATTCAACACGGGCTACAAATACACTTCAGTTAGTGTAATGGATTCATCTTCGTTAATATGAATTGAAATATAATTTTCTTTCATTGCGCTCATCAAATAAATCCTCGGTCTGTCCTTGAAATAATTTGACATGAACCATATAATCTGGGACCATGGGAATCGATCGAGTTTACAGAGTATTGTTTTGGACTATATTTGGTCCCTTTTATTGGAATCCTTTATACCAATCTTGCGGGAAGAGAATGTTGGTAAAAAACTGATACATTGTAAAGTCTAGAAATCGTCATAAATTCGATGCTAAAACTGGGACAGCAGATATTCCACACAGTAGTAACTTTGGGAGTAAGTATAGGAAATGAGTTCGGGTCAATTGTATGTCATAAGTAATAGATGTAGGGGTAAGCGGGCCTCACCCATCCGTATGCTTATAGTAAGTTTTTCGGATGTTTTTCTCAATGTATGTGAGAAGTGTCCTTGGTAAAATAGTGATGGATGTAAGCTATCTTAGACAAGTGAAAGCACTTCGATTTCATTCACCATAAGAATTGATTTGTTTTTTTTTTTCATTCCGAGAAGTAAAGCAATTCTTTCCGCATATAACGCATTGTTGCCACACAAATCCAACATTTTCGATGTTGCACTATAAATTTCAATAACTAAATGAGAAAAAAAAGACAGAAACTTAGTTTAAAAGATATGGCCGACATACTGGCATCTTCCTAATCACAACATGAGCTTCTAGTCGGAAGATGGCAACAAAGTTTAACGCATTTTTCTACAGCAGCAGGGCATTTGGGTAAACATTAGCTAATAAGGTTAATTCTAAAACCTGTGATACATGACTGTCAGATCTTACAACATTGGCAGAAAAATGTTTAGAAAATATCTAACAATCGTATGAACTTTCAATTTTAGGTTTCAAACATTAACAGCAAAAGCATCTCAGACAATGTTGCAATTAGTACGGTTTTCTGAAAATTATTGTGACAACATTGTAAGATCTGACAACCGTGTACACATAGCTTAAGGCCCTATTAAACTTTGAACGAATTATAAAAGAATATTCTTTCAGAGGTAAGCTAGATGGTAATAGGTCACTGGGAGTTGGAGTTAAGCAACTAGCTGACATCTTATATTACTCCACAATTCTCTCTATAGGTCAATAAACACCACCCTACTAACACTTGAATTCTCATTATATTTTTGCAGGGAAATGAGAAAAAAAGAAAATTGTAATAAAAAAGGATTAAATGTGATTAAGTGGAAGTGATAAAGGTATAACATTTTTTCCATTAAATACCAACTGGTATTGGTGGATGAAATGGTATAAATTGCTTGGAACACTATATACTATAGTACAGTTGTTATTTGCATGAATAGAAAGAGATTTTTTTGTTTTACTTTTTGTTCTCAAACTTTTTGTTGCTCTTTGAAAAGATTTAGTATTTTTATAATTTAAAGTGAAATATTGCAAGAGTCCAGGTTTATTTTCACACAGCTACAGAAAAGTTTATTTAATGGATTTGTTTAGAGTATTAGAAATATATGTATGTATGTGTTTGTGTGGCACTTTGACTGTCGCTATTTAAAAATGAAAAACCCTTATTTAAAATGAAATGTGATTCACGAGTTTATATTATTGTGCATTAAAATAGCAGATTAATGAAATTCAATATTAATCTGTTGTTGGCAAAAAAAAAAAAAAAAAACAAAAAAAGACAAATGCTGAAAAAAGGGTAAAATGTTGAAGTACTCTTCATAATATACTACATACAATTTAAGTACAGATTTATTTATATAATACTTAAAGAATTGTTGGAATAATATTAAATTGCTAATTTTTTTGTTTAAAAACAAAATATTTATGTAGCTATTTAAATTGAATATTTAATTTAACAAAATGGAGGATTTTATATATTTAAATTTTTTTTAAACCTTCACCTAAGTGAATTCTATTGTTATTCTTTAATTTGTTATTTTTATAAAGTAATCATTCGATCCTTAAAAAGTCCTAATATTTATAAATGCAAAGTCGATCTTGTGATACTTGTCCGTCTGTCTTATATGAATAGAAATATATGTTTGCTAAAATCTTTCAAATAAGTATGTTCAAACATGTTTTATCTTTGTGTATAAATATAAAAAAATAAAATAAATTTTAAAATAACTATAAATAAAAAAAAATAATAAATAAAAACTAAAAAAATATATTACTCACGTTGTTTCTTTAACAAGGGAATCTACAAATGAGGATGAGCTAAATAATGAAAAAAAATAAAATAATAAAATAATTAAATTAAAAAAAGAAAAACTAAAACGAAAACTTAAACAAATTATAAGATATTATATTTTAAATAATTTATGTAAAAAATGTTGAATTTAAATTTTAAATTTTTTGAATGTTACAGTTTACATGACATCCTTGTCATATATTAGCAATTTACGAAGAAATTCTACTACCTTTTTATAGTTACACATACATTTTTTTATAGACTTACGAATATTTTAAGAAAATTTATAAAAATAATGTGTATTTACCTGTAAGAAATAAGAGAAAAGAAAATCATTAGCATATTTTGTGGAATAAATATTTATATACAAATTTAAATATGCAAGTATGTAAAAATAATAAGAAAACCTGTAAATGAGCTTTATTAAATCGAATGATATTTCCTTAAATATAAAGCCATATTTCCAAATAACAACTATAATTGAACTGGAATAAAACTTGAACTGAACTAGAGTTAAACTATAATAAAACTAGAACTGATGTAAACAAAATAAGAACTGAACTGGAACTGGACTAGAACTGAACTAGAACTGAACTAGAACTGAACTAGAACTGAACTAGAACTGAACTAGAACTGAACTAGAACTGAACTAGAACTGAACTAGAACTGAACTAGAACTGAACTAGAACTGAACTAGAACTGAACTAGAACTGAACTAGAACTGAACTAGAACTGAACTAGAACTGAACTAGAACTGAACTAGAACTGAACTAGAACTGAACTAGAACCGAACTAGAACTGAACATATTTGTCTCTTGATCTCACGGTTTAAATTAAATCGACTATGTTTGGATGCAAATGACGTTTTTTACTATTTAATTTATATTTATTTTTGAGAGTTCATTTCGCGTTGGTGTCAATATCCAATTAAAGTTCGTGACCTAAGGCTATGTTTGGTTTTCGTTGATTAAATAAAAAAAATCGAATAAATACATACATATCACTTAAGTAAAGATATATTCTATTTTATTTTTAAAATTATTTTGTTGGCCATAAAACTATTCAAATTTATGTCTTCAACTAAAATACTTCAGTTATTTTTCCCACAGACATCAAAACTTAAAATATAAAGATAAATAAAAACAAAAAAAAAAAATTTAACATAAATTGAATTACCAAGTAACATATTGAAAAACAACATAAACAACAAGATATGTATATAAAAAAAAAGAAAAATAAACATTATCAAATAATCCAGGGCCATAAACAAAGATACTAAAGCCATAACTACAGAAAAACTAACCAATAACCAGGATGAAAAGAAAAACAGATAAAACAAACAGCCTCATCATTGTTCCATCATTGAAAGTGCGGTTAATGTAAAAGATGATATTTTTTTTAATACGTTTTATTTTTATTGATTGATACACATAAAATAAACACTTAGATATAGGTTTTGTTGCATACATCTGCACCAAACAAGGATACCCATATGGACATATGGACTGTGGGCCTAATAATACATATATACTAGAAGAGTGTGTGTGTGTTTTTTTTTTGTATTGGTATGTGGACTCATAGAATTAATATGAATAAAACAGAAAATCGAACAACCTTGACCCAAACTAGGATACGAGTATTTTAACCAATAAAATACAAACAGACAAGGCAGCAAACAGGCAGAAATTGTTGTTATTTTAGTTAGTTTATCGAATTGTTGCAAAAATAAAAACAAGTAAAATTTAATGTAAACAATGTGTAAAATAGACCTGGGTCTAGAAAAAAAAATAAATTTTTCTAAAGTTTTTCTTTAATAAAACTTATCCATTCAAGTCAAAAGTTGGCGATTTTGGAAAAATTTTCTTCTTATCTGATGGTAATATTGAAATAGAAGATTAGCTAGATAAAATTTTGAAGGACTGGTCTAATGTTTATATAAAACTTTATAACTAAACATTTATGTAATTGTTAAAGGGCAATACATACAGTAGGTATTTGTCGGAATACATGTGTACTGATACTAAAGGTATGAATTCTTCAAAAATTAATATTTAATACAATTTAATTTCATTTAAGAGAATTTGGATTAGTTCTCTTTAAATTGAAATCCTTTGATGAATTTTATTTTTATAGAAAAAGTTCTTTGTTTTTTAAGAAAATTTTAATTCAGATTTTCTTTTTATAGAAAATTGTTCGTTGAAATGTTTTTTTTTTTTTAAGACATTTTCTTTCAATATTTCTTTTTATAAAGAATTTTTGTTAAGATTTTCTTTTTATAAAAAATTTTTATTAAAAATAAATGTTTTCTTTTTAAACATTTCAATTTAAGTAATTTATTTATTTTTGTTGAATTTTATTTTTATAAAAAAAGTTTTAAATTTTCTTTTTTTTACAAAAGTTTTGTTCAGATGTTTTTTTGAAGAAAATTTTCGTTAAAATTTTCTTTTAATAGAAAAAATTTATATAAAACTTTATTTTTGTAAAAAAAATCTTTAAAATTTTATTTTTTTAGGAAAGTTTTGTTCAAAATTTCATTAAATTCTATTAAAGAAAATTTTCGTTAATTTTTTTAAAAAATTCTGGCTAAAATTAAATTTAAAAATAAAATTTGTTTTAAAATTTTTCTTTTAAGAATATTTTTTAAATTTATTTTAAGAAATTTTTTGTTAAAATTGTTTTTTAAAAATTTTTTTGTTTAACGTTAAATTTTTAGAAAATTTTCTTAAAATTTGAATTTTTAGAAAATTTCCATTGAAATTTTCATTTTTAGAAAATTTTTGTTGAACTTTTTGTTTAACGTTCAATTTTTGGAAAATTTTCGTTAAAATTTTAATTTATAAAAATTTTATTTTTTTGGAAATTTTTCGTTAAAATTGTATTTATTACAAATTTTGTAAAATTAAATTTTCTTAAAAAAGAAAGTTCATTCCGATGTTTGTAAATTTTTTAAAGATTTTTTTAAAGCAAATTCTGGGTAAAATTAAATTTAAAAAAAATCTTTAAAATTTTTCTTTTAAGAAAATTTTCCTTAAATATTTTCGTTAAACTTTTAGAAATTTTTCAATAAAACTTTGTTTTTTTTTTAAAAATTGTAAAATAAAATTTTTAATAAATTTTCTTTTTATAGATTTTTTTTTTTCTTGAGAAAATATTCATTTCGATTTTTGTTAATTATTAAAAGCAAATGCTTTAAAAATTTTATTTTTATAGAAAATTTTATTTTTTAGAAAATTTCAGTTCAGATTTTTGTTATAATTTTCTTTTAATAGAAAATTTTATGAATTTTTATTAAAATTTTAGTTAAAATTTTCTTTTTATATAAAATTTTCGTTAAATTTATGGAAAATGTTTCTTAAAATTTTTTTAAACTAATTTTTCCTTTAAATTTTTATCGAAATTTTTCTTGTATTTTTTTTATAAAAATTGTTTGTCTAGCTTTCTTTCTCGTTGAAATCCTTTTTTAAAGAAAATTTTTGTTCAAATTTTCTTTTTTTTAAAAAATTTTTCTTCAAATTTTCTTTCTACAGTAAAATTTAAGAAATGCTCTTTTTATAAATAATAAAAACTCCGTTTAAACTACTGTAAACACCATAAAACAAATGTAATCAAAACATATTGTTTAAAAAAAGACAACCTAAATGCAGTTAAGTTACAACCCTGTATATTTAAATATTTGCAAAAGAAACCATTTTAACAGTCAACAAGCAAAAAAAAAATAAAATGAAATCCAATCCAATATGGCAACAAGGTTAGTTTGTGCTGCTCTCTTGTCTATCGACTATGTTAAAAGACTTCAAACTAAAAACATTTAGTTCAATGGTTGACAACATGTTCGATAACAAGAATGAATGATTACCCAGGTATGAAAAACGAATCCAAATAAAAACATAAATTTTCAAGAGATTTGCGAAATGGCAAAAAAAAAAACAAGCAAACATGAACATATTTCTATAAAATTTACAAAGACCTTTAAATTTATCATGATTATATAAACACATTTGAATGTGTTATCTACGTCAATGTATTGGATTTTAAACTCTAAATAAGAGCTTTGAATAGGAAATATTTGTAAAAGAAAATAAATGTTTGTTAAATTTTCGTTAAAAGTTCTTTAATAAAAAGTTTTGCGGAATTTAGAAAATTTTCCTACATATTTTATCTTAACATACATAACTTTATTGTTGCAAATCTTAAATATTAATTTCATTAAATGTTCTTGACTTTATCCTCCAACAATAAATTACTCTATTACATATGCACCTAAACTTGTCATTAAGGTCCTTATATATACATACATAATCACATATACGCAGAGAAAAATCATGGTTGTGGAAACCAGGTTATTGCGACAACTTAAAAATATCTTAGTTAGTTAGTTAGTTAGTTTGAAAGGAGGATGTATACACATCAAATCCGAAGAAATACACCTAGGCCTCTATCGGGCCTGTTGTGCGCTCCTTAACCAGTGCCACGGGTGGGAATCGAACCCACCACCTCCGGTCTACCAGACTAGAACACTAACCACTAACCTACCGGAGACCACAAATATCTTATATCTTATTATGATTAAATATAGTTGAAATATTTGATCATAATATGGTCTTATTTGTCGATAAATTGTTATCATTTGTATTTGTTGTTGTACCAGCACACAGAGGAAAAAACACGGTAGAAAATAGTCAGTCAGACAACGGAGAAAAATTTAGATTTCGAAAACGATTAGTTGCAATCTTGACAACGTTATATCTATATATCTATATATCTATATCTATCTCTATATATATATATATATATATATATATATATATAATATATATATATATATATATATATATATATATATATATAATATATATATATATATATATATATATATATATATATATTATATATATATATATAAATATATATATATATATATATATATATATATATATATATATATATATATATATATATATATATATATATATATATATATATATATATATATATATATATATATTTATATATATATATATATATTTATAGATATATAGATAGATATAGATATATAGATATATAGATATATAAATATATAGATATATAGATATATAGGTATATATTTATATAGATATATAGGTATATATTTATATAGATATATAGATATAAAGATATAAAGATATATAGATAGATTGATTGATTGATTGATTGATTGATTGATTGATTGATTGATAGTTACTTAGTTAGTTAGTTAGTTAGTTAGTTAGTTAGTTAGTTAGTTATTTAGTTAGTTAGTTAGTTAGTTAGTTAGTTAGTTAGTTAGTTAGTTAATTAGTTGGTTAGTTAGTTAGTTATTTAGTTAGTTAGTTAGTTAGTTAGTTAGTTAGTTAGTTAGTTAGTTAGTTAGTTACTTAGTTAGTTAGTTAGTTAGTTAGTTAGTTAGTTAGTTAGGTGGTTAGTTAGGTGGTTAGTTAGTTACTTAGTTAGTTGGTTAGTTAAGCTGTGTCTTAGGTACGAATCGATTTTTTTCATTGTTATCACTATTTAGTTGTTGTAAAAATAATTATGTTTCACAGAATCAAACTTAAATTTACAGTAACTGAAATATTCTTAAGATCTAAGTAGAATGTTTTTTAAAAAAAATATATTGTTACTGTAAACATAGTATTGTTACATGCTTTTTCTCTGCATGTAGTTTTGCTAAAACATACCTGTATTTTTCCTAATATTACCTCGCACATATGGCTATAATTATGTTATTTTTTTATTTTTTTTTTATTTTTTCGCATTAAGTCATTAAAAGCTATTATTTAGCTGTTTCTACTATAATTTTTTATAGTTCTTTTGAACAGCTGCTAAAGTTAGTTTGAAAGAGTTGTGGTATTGGTAAGCAATTTTCAAGGAAACACAACATAATAATATGTGTTAAATTTATTCTATATATACATTTTGTATTTGTACAAAATTTCACATTAGTTGCTATTGTGGTTGTAGTTGTTTTCTGTTTTTCTTATATCAACAGCCAATTAGGACGCCAGAAGTTGTTCTTATTTACTTTATATTTTGTTAAACAAACTTCAATAAATATGTATTTTATTCTTTCGCTATGTTATATGTAGTAGTATGTAGTTAATATGTAAACTTTCATTTGGAGTTTTATGCTATTTTTATACATATTTAAAGACCTTTACTTTCATACTTTCTTTTCATTTATTTTGATTAAAGGATAAAAAGCTGTAAATGAAGTAATTTTCACTTTTAATTCGTTACATAGAAGCCAAAAGTAAGATTTTTTAGTTCGGTAGATATTGGAAGAAGGCTTTTACGAACATATTTTAATTAATATTTTCATTCAAAAGAAATTTTTCTATAAAATTTATTAATCCTTTTCATTTAAAGAAAAATTTAATACAAATTCTCTAAAAAAGGTAAATTTAACGAAAATTAAAAAAAAAAAATAAAAAATCTTTATAAAAGGAAAATTTTTTGAATTTTTTTTTTTCAAAAGGAAAATTTTATGAAAAATTTATATTTGAAGAATATTTAAAAAAACTTTTTTTTTGAAAAGAGAATTTGAATAAAATTCTCTTTTCAAAATACAAAATACATAAATTTGAATAAAAAACCTTCTACATAAAGAATTTTTTGAACATTTTCTATAAAAAGGATATTTTAATGAATATTTTCTATAAAAAATATTTATGAAATTTTTTTAGAAAAATAAAACTTAAACGAAAATATTTGATAAAAAGAAAAATTTTAGAAAATTTTTCTACGAAAAGAAAATTTTAATAGAATTTTTTTATTAAATGAAAATTTTAATCAAAATTTCTGAAAAAAAAATTAAGAAAATTTTCTATGAAAAGTAAAAAATTAAGAAACCTTTCTGTACAAGAAAAAATGTCTATAAAAGGAAAAATTTCTAAGATTTTCTATGAAATATTATCCATGAAAAAAATTGTATTAAAAATTTATATGAAAAGAAAAATTCAACAAAATTTTTTTGTTAAAAGAAAATTTCAAAGAAAATGTTCCCAAAAACTTTCTAAAAAAATTTAAGAAAACTTAAACGAAATTTATCGATAATTTTCTAAAAAAAAAACTTTATCAAAAAAGATTTTCTTTTAAAAGAATTTTTCAAAATTTCTAAAATAATAATTTTCTAAAACAGAAAATTTTTTAATAGTTTTCTAAAAAGAAAATTTTTCTAAAATTTAGAAAAGAAAATTTATTTATAAAGATTTTTTTAACAAAAATGTGTCAAAAAATTTTCTATAAAAAGATAATTAATTAAAAATTTTCTACAAAAGAAACTTTATCAAAAATTTTTCTTAATTTTTTTTTTTAATTTATATAAAAAGAAAAAATTATCAATCATTTTCTATTAAAAAAAATTGTAACTAAAATTTTCTGTAAAAAGAAAATCTACAAAAGAAATTTTCTATAAAAAAAATATATTTAGAACTTTTTTATAAAATAAAATTTATTCAAAAATCTTTCAAAAAAAAAAAAAAAATCATAAAAAATTATCAAAAACGTTTGTAACAAAAAATTTAAAAAAAAAATATATATAAACAAGTAGGAAAGTATAGTCGGGCATGGCCGACCATATAATACCCTACACCATGAGTATATTTTTAAAATTTTTACTTTTTATAAAGAAACTTTTATGTTGAATATTTTTCCAAAATATTTAAGCAATTTATTGATAAAAAAAAACTAAAATTTCTAAATGAGGCTTTATATAGGTCAAATTGGGCCGATCCTTGGTAAATTTGTGAAAAGGATATACTTTTAAATAACAGTTAGTTTTGTTGAGTTTCATAACGATACAAATGGTTACAAGTAAATTTTAGACGTTTAAGACATTTTTTGAAGGGGGGTTTGTATGGGGGCTAGGGTCAAATAAGGGCCGATCCTTACGAAAATCTGCAGTGTCATAAATACTTATGTAAAACTTATTTATGCCAATTTTTACAGAGATAATATAATTTGACGTAATTATGGCATAAAAAGTTCAAATCGGGAGGTACGGTTGTATGGGGGCTAGGTGAAATAATGGACCGATTTCAACCATTTTCAATAGGCTTTGTCCCTGTACCAAAAAACATGCTTGGTCCAAATTTCATCAAATTATCTTGAAAATTGCGGCCTGTACCTTGCGCACAAGGTTTACATGGACAGCCAGCCAGCCGGACAGACGGACGGACGGACATGTCTTAATAGACTCAGAAAATGATTCTGAATCGATCGGTATACTTAAAGGTGGGTATTGGACCAATATTTTTGTATGTTACAAACATCAGTGTAGGGTATAAAAAGATGATGTATGCAAAACGTTTCTATACAAGGAAATCAAAAATTTTCTTTAAAAAGAAAAAATTATTATCTATTAAAATAATTTTTTAACTAAAATTTAGTGTAAAAGGAAAATATACAACAAATTTCCTATAAAAGTAAAATCTTTTCCATAAAAAGAAAATTTGTCAAAAATGTTCTTTAAAAATATAATTCAATAAGCAAATTTTACCAAAAATGTTTGTATAAAAAGAACATATTTTTTCTATAAAAAGAAAATTTATCAAAAATTTTTTTAAAAGAAAATTTATTAAAGACTTTTTTATAAAAAGAAAATTTATCAATAGCAATCTTCTAAAAAACGAAAATTTATCAAAAATATTATATAAAACGAAAAAGTATCAAAATCTTTTTTATAGAAAGAAAATTTATTAAAAATTAAAAAAAAAATGAAAATTTATGAAATATTTTTTTAAGGAAGAAAATTTATCAAAAATTTTAAAAAGGCAAATTTATCAAAAAGTATTTGAAAGAAAATTTATGAAAACTTTTCTATAAAATGAAAATTTATCAAAAACATTATTATTAAAATAATTTTTTAACGAAATTTTACTGTAAAAAGAAAATTTATCAAAATCTTTTCCATAAAAGGAAAATTTATCAAAAACTTTTCTAATTTAAAAAATTTCTTTAAAAAAGGAAAATGTATCCAAAACATTTCTATAAAAAGAAAATTTTTCAAAAATTCTCTAAAAAAATTTTAAAAATTTTCTCTAAATTGTCGTCATTTGCAAGCAATTATTCAAGTTAAAAATTTTTAACAAAATGGATCTTATCTGAAAAAAATCTATATATTATACGTAAATAAATATATATGCCATTGTTACGTTTTATCTCCCATTATAATTGAGGTTAAAATAAATGTCTTTTAAAGCTTTACATATATTTTTTATTATTATTTGCTATATAAACTGAATTATCTTAAAATATGTATAACTAAAAAAAAATATACTTCAAAAAAGTATGAGAAGTATGAGTTTATTCATAACACCCACAATAACTTAATATGCGTCACACAATTCTCAGATGACTTAGGAACCCATTCTAAAAGTTTTTTATGCTGCTGCTACTAAAGAATGGCAATGAGAAAAACATAGAAGTCCTGTAAGGACAACCACTGACTGTTGTTATTAAATGATATTGATGATGATGGAACGTTGGAGAAACAGCAAACAAAGCTGCAGCATATGGTGTTAATGTAAGAAATGTTATACAAAGTCCATAATAATAATAATATAATAATTCTAGTAAAAAATAATAATGAAAAGTACTGAGATTTAGAAAAACTAGAAAACTAAACTAAAATTTAATACGAATAGCAGTACGTTTTACGTAGTTAGTTGAAAAAAAAACAAAACTATTTAGTTGTTTAGAACACACATATTAAATGAAAATAATAGGAGGTATCAATTATATTAAAAAAAAGACAAAATAGCAGAGATTTAACTAACAATGGGTTATATAAACAATAATATTAAAGAAGACATATAAGAAAAAAGGAAAGAAAAGCAACTAACAAAGGATGTATGAATAATAAAAATTGAAATAAAAAAAAATTGTTTAATATAAACACAGTATTCCGGAAAAATAGTAACGGGAATGGCGCCAACAAGGATTAGCAGCAAGTAGATATTATTAAGATTAAATGGCTGTACTTTAAAATTATATAGAAAGTTATTAAAACACATAAAATAATATAGAGCAAATATTTAACGTATTTAAAGGGATGATGTTATACCCTAAAGTTGTCAGCAATATGATTTTTCAACATTTGCTTTTAAATATTAAATATTTTCCATTTTTATATTTCTGTCCTCGACATCAATCGATATTTTATATTTAACAATAAATAACAGCGTAATTTTAACGTTTCATTAATTTTTAAGCAAAACATAAAAACAAAACGGAAGTTCTGTTATTTTTTTTATTAACTTGACACATTAATTAACTGCTATTTGCCAATCATAATTTATAGGATTTTTAAAAAGCTTTATTATTACCTCATTGATTTATGGGAATATAAAAAATTCTTAATGCTTAAGACTTATTTAATGATTTGTTCAAGGAAATATTTTACTTTATATAAAAAAGAAAGGAAAACAAAAAAAATATTAAAATAAAAAGTAAAGAAAAGGAGAAAACAGTATACAGTTACGAATGAATTTATAACAAAAGTAATAAAAGTAAACAGTCTGTACTATGGAATAACTCATAGTCTGGACTATAAAATGTACTATAGTCTGGACTATAGAACAGTCTATAGTCTGGACTATAGAACAGTCTATAGTCTGTACTATAGAACAGTCTATAGTCTGGACTATAGAAAAGTCTATAGTCTGGACTATAGAACAGTCTATAGTCTGGACTATAGAACAGTCTATAGTCTGGACTAAAGAACAGTCTATAGTCTGGACTATAGAACACTCTATAGTCTGGACAATAGAACAGTCTATAGTCTGGACTATAAAACAGTCTATAGTCTGGACTATAGAACAGTCTATAGTCTGAACTATAGAACAGTCTATAGTCTGGACTATAGAACAGTCTATAGTCTGGACTATAAAACAGTCTATAGTCTGGACTATAGAACAGTCTATAGTCTGGACTATAGAACAGTCTATAGTCTGGACTATAGAACAGTCTACAGTCTGGACTATAGAACAGTCTATAGTCAGGACTATAGAACAGTCTATAGTCTGGATTTAGAACAGTCAGGACTATAAAACCATCTATAGTCTGGACTATAAAACAGTCTATAGTCTGGACTATAAAACAGTCTATAGTCTGGACTATAAAACAGTCTATAGTCTGGACTATAAAACAGTAAATAGTCTGGGCTATAGAACAGTATATAGTCTCGACTATAGAACAGTCTATAGCCTGGTCTATATAACAGACTATAGTCTGTTTGTTTTTAAATTCCATATAAATTGTCCAGCTAATTATTTTACATAAAGTTCATAAATTGTTTTAAAAGCTTAACAACCACATTATTAAGAGTTTATTAATTTTTGAATATTTCAAGCTTAAATTATATAAGAGAAAATGCTGACGTTTCTCCCATTTATATAAATATATTCAATTCCCTAAAGCTAATAAAATCTATTTTTATAATCTTATAACACTAATTCTAATGTTTATTAATTTGTTGCATCAAAAACCTTAAAAAACACAAACAAATAAGAATTTAATACTTTAATTTGTTTTTGTTAAACTTTCCAAACTTAATCACGCTTTCCACTTCCGTTGCTGTATCAGTGACCTTTTGAGTTTCCCCTCTAGTTTTTTTTCTCAGATCCGTATGTTTATGTTTTTGGCAGTAAATAACGCCACTCGTAACGTTCTCTCTATTACTTAGTATTGTTCACTTTGTTTTCCGTTTTGGAAATAAAATAAAGAAAAACTTTTTTTTGTAATTTCATGCTTAATAAACGCATTTCATTAGATATTTCTGGGGTTATGCTCTTTTCTTGCTAGTGCCAGTAATACTTAAATAAAAATACTAGAGGTACATTCGGAAAAAGTTCCATAAATATGTGAGAATTTGTTTTTATGTGTTAGTATACATATAAATATGTATATATGTGTGTTAGGCTGTGTATATGTTTTGTAGGTGTATTAGTAATATAAGTACATTTATATTAAAAAGTTTTTCATTTGTTGTTGACCCTAAATATAATTTCCATTTCCTATTAAAGTAAACTTTGTTGTTAAAATTAACACACACACATCTAAGGCACACAAACGAGTGTAATTAAAAAAGTAGGAAATTCAGGCTCCATAGAACAGTCTATAGTCCTGATTGTAAAATGTTATGTATTTAGACTATGAAACATTCTAAAAACCAGTCTATAGTCTCGACTACATAATAGCCTATAGTCTTGACTTCATAACAGCTTATAGTTTTGACTATAGAACAGTCTATAGTCTTGACTATAGAACAGTGTAAAGTATTGACTATAGAACAGTTTATAGTCTTGACCCTAGAACAGTCTATAGTATTGACTACCCTCGTATTAGCCTCGTATTTAGCCATTATGTAAAAATACGTCAAGTACCGATATATATTTATATTTCAAACGACCATCAGATATTTTCAAACCACAACAACTCACCCAGCGACAGGCATTTAGTACTTCCACTTTTGCCATAAAATTTTTCGAAGAAAAAACAAAATCATTTGCTGATTCTTAAAATTTTTCTGTTCATTTAATATTATTGTAATTTCTATTGGAAGCATCCTAAGAATTATTTAGTGTTATCTTGAAAAACAAATATTTAAAATACTTTAAAATAAAAGAAAAGCACAGTTTTACATTTAGATATGATTTTTTTTCTTTGTTTCCAACTTATTTTGTTCTTGCTTGTCTTTACAAACTGTGAGAAGTTGTTAGAAAAGTTTTTTTTTTGGTTTTAGAAACAGTCAAATAATTTTGTTAAAAATTTATTTTGAATGTTTTATTTGTTTTATCTGCAATATCAATGAGCAATAGTAAATATAGAAATATATTTTTGGCCATTTAAATGAATTAATTGAAAGTAATAAGTTGGTCGAGTTGGTCTAAAGACTAGAACAATTTATAGGCTAGAGTTTAGTCTACAGACTAGTCTATAATACTCTACAGAATAGTCTAAAGACAAAACTATAAAATAGTATATTGACTAATCTATAAAATAGTCAATAGACTGGCCCAGAGTCTATAGAATAGTCCATAGACTAGTATATACAATAGTTCATAGACTAGACAATAGAATAGTCCATAGACTAGACTATAGAATAGTCCATAGACTAGACTATATAATAGTCCATGTACAAGTCTATTGAATAGTCCATAGACTAGTCTAAAGAATTGTCTACAAACTAGTCTATAGAATAGGTTATGGGATAATCTATAGAATAGTCAATAGACTAATCTATTCTATGGACTATAGAATAATCCACAGACTAGTCTGTAGAATATATATAGACTAGTCTATAGAATAGTTAATAGACTAATCTATAGAGTAGTCAATAGACTAATCTATTGAATAGTCCAAAGACCAGTCTATTGAATAGTCCAAAGACCAGTCTATAGAATAGTCTATAAAACTTGTGTATAAAATAAATCCATAAACTAGTGTATAAAATATTCCATAGACTAGCGTATAGAATAGTACATAGACTAGTCTATAGCATAGTGCATAAAATAGCCTATAGATCGTCTTGGAACTAGTTCATAGATTGATCAATTATTTATTGACTAGTCTATGAGTCTATAGTCCACAGACTAGTCAATGAACTAGTACATTTTTTTTTAATTCTAATTTTTTCCTTACAAAAGAAAATTAACTCTTCAACTAAACGTCAAAATTTAGATTAGTTGAGACTATACACTATGAAAACGTCCTTCAAAATAAAAATCTAAAAACTAATACAATCTTAGCTCTAGTATAAACATCAACCCTCACACATTGCCCCAGCCCTAACAAATGTCATTTTCATTTACATAAAAAAAACAAAGTTTTCTCAAAATTTTCTACAAAACTAAATGACAATGTAAATAAAAAATTAAAATAAAGTAAAGAAAGTACTTCAAAAAATTTACTTACTGCTAGTAAAAACATACATACATCTACAAATGAGTAAATAACTGTTTACTTTCTTTAGAATAAAAAAATACTAGGATTAAGCTAAAAAATATAAATATATTTTTATTTTATTTTTTTTTGTTTATTTAAATGCTTTGAGAATTTTTTTATTTAGCTAACTTCTAGTAGATGTAAAGTTGATAAATAAAAAAATAAAATAATATTGTGTATTTTCTAAAAATTTGCTGCAACATGAAAAGTTTATTCCCCCAAAACACTTGGCAGTAATTAGTCAAAATGGAGAAAGTTTTAAGCTGAAATTGTTTGTTTTCTATGAAAACAATTTCAAACAATAGAACAAACATTTAATTCTAGGAATTTTAATTAAATCAAAAAAAATTTTTTTGGGTAAAATAAATTCGCCGAAAATTGAAAATGTAAACAGTACTTGTTAGTTAATAAAAATATGAGTTTTAGCTTAGAGTGTAAAATATGCTAAGTCCATAGATAGCCAAGGGAATGTTTAATCAAGTAATAAAATCAATATAGTTAATATAAAGAATTTATATTATACAATATTTATATTCCCTTCCCTTTGATTTCTCTAAATTAGACTTAACTCTTTTTGTCTCTTAGCCAATGGTTTTATAAATAAAAATCTTGATCTATACAAAGTTTTATCATTAAAAACCAAAAACAAAGTTGTGCTAATTAGTTCATCCTTATTTTAATGTCAAAGGGTTTAAAAATGTTCAGTTTTTCTCTTTAAATAACTTTTCCAAGTTGTTTTTTTTAGGTTTTATTTTATTTATGTCTTAAGTTTCGTCTATTATCATAAATTTTAAGTTTTTCTTTTGCGACATAAAATGAAATGTCTTGCCAGAATACATGCGCAAATATTTATTGTTCGTAGTAATGGGTACAGTGGGGTAAACGAGGGAAATTTATACAAAATTACTTTGACATAACTGTGAAGCTTTGAAGTGTATCTTGCGAAGAAAACAATTAAGATTCACAAACGTAAGAAAAAAACAGCTGAAGTAATTAACGATCAAACTTATTAGAAATATTTAAAACAAATTTTTTGCATAATTTCCGACAATTAAATTATAGGAGAGTGAAACATGTGAGACTATTAATCGTTTACCAGAGCTGACCAAATGTCTTAGATTATCTGAAAATTTCAGTAATAATAAAAGGAAGCATGAAAAGACAGAAATTTGTATACAACTTTCATAAGGTCGCTTGTCTTTCTAACGTGTAACTGGTCCAAAATTACAAAATTTATTTTAAACATATAGAAATAGTTTTTTTTTAACGCATTCTCTATTGGCTCACTGTAAACTCCCCAACATTGTTTAAATGTAATAAAGAAAAAACTATTTTAAGAAACTGGAAAACCTCATGAATGTTTCCTTTTTAGGTTATACCTATACAATGAAACGTGTCAAAGTAATAGCTGAGAAACACAACTAAAAGGACACGGAAAATGGTTCTAGGAGTAGACATCTTAAAAGAAATTGAAGCAAAAATAAATAGGGATATGTACAAATTTAATATATTTTTAAATAACTAAAAATAGAGTAAGAGTAAAGTCTAAAATAGTCTATGGAAGAGTCTTTAGTCCATAGAATAGTTCATAAATTTGTTTATATAATAGTCCACAGATTAGAATGTATATAGTACATTAGTCTGTAGTCTAGTTTATAGTGTAGTCTACAGCCTAGTCTATAGTCTAGCCTATATTCTAGTCTATAGTCTAGTCTATAGTCTACTCTATAGTTTAGTCTATAGTCTAGTCTATAGTCTAGTCTCTAGTCTATTCTCTACTCTAGTCTCTAGTCTAGTCTATAGTCTAGTCTATAGTCTAGTCTATAGTCTAGTCTATAGTCTAGTCTATAGTCTAGTCTATAGTCTAGTCTATAGTCTAGTCTATAGTCTAGTCTATAGTCTAGTCTATAGTCTAGTCTATAGCCTAGTCTATAGTGTAGTCTATAGTCTAGTCTATAGTCTAGTCTATAGTCTAGTTGTATAGGGTAATATAAGAATAAATTCAAGGACAAGGACAGCTTGATATTATTCCAATTAATACAAAAACATTCACTTTCCTCTTTAATTTAAACAAACAACAACCATTAAGGGAATATTTTAATTAGCAAATATTTTATGTAGCTACTTAATTAAGCAATTTGAAAAACATATAATCAAATTAAAGAAGAAAAAACTGAAATGCTTACACGCCATGTTACCGGAAATCACAACAATATCAATTAAAGGGCATTTTTATTATTTGCAGCAAATGTATTTTTTTTCGAAAAATACAACAAATACATATAATATAAAAATATAACAGTTTAACATGATTCCAGTAATAAAATTGTATGTTTTGGTACAGTTACAACAACTACGACGACAATTAATCCCTAAAGGTGTTGCTAAAATGGCTGACAATAGAAAACAAGTTGACACAATTAACTAATTGTTTTATAATGGCTACCAAAATTTAATAAAATTGGGAAGGTGGGGGGCTAACAACAGTTTTGTTTTACTTCAAAAGGAGTGAGAAGTTTTTAGCACTTGTGAACATAAAAAGGTACCACTAACGCTAATTAAATTTAAAATGAAACTAACGATAGACCGGAAATGGTTGTCAAATTCGGTTAAGAAAATGTAAACAAATTCGTATATATTTTCATATAAAAAACAAATTTACACCCTGTTGATCTTGGCTCCTACTAGGGAAATTTTCAAAAAGATGCTAAACAGTAGTAAAACTTACTTAAATTTTTTCAAGGTTTTAAAATAAAAGTGTGTTAAAAAACTTTTCAATTGTTGTCCTCAAAACTGCCGGATATATATTTTTTAGAATGTGGGTGTTTGTTGCCTTAGGAAATGAAAGAGTATAAGTGAAAACTGTGTGGGTGGGTGTTTGTTTTTCTTTATTTACAATCAGAGTCCTTCTACTACAGAGTGATGACTGACTGTTAGAATTTAATTTGTGTCTTTCAACCAAGAAGAAATATTTTGATTGACGCGAACAACAAAATAAAAAATTGAAGATGTAATAAGAAATGAAAGGAAATTTATTTAGTTGCACAAGAAAAGATAAAGAAAATGTTTTAAATAAAAATAACAAAAGTTGTTCTTGTTTTGTTTTAAAGAAAAAAATTTTTGAATATTTTATGAGAATTTGCGAAAAAAGAAAATTTTGTTAAAAGTGAGAATATTTGTTTGGATTAGATATTTAACTTAAGATATTAAAAGATAATGAGGCTAATAAGGCATTAATTTGTATAAGATTTAACAAGAAGATTAAAAGAAAGAAAATGTACATTTCCATTAGGAAATAATCAAAGCATACAAATTCCAATTATGAAAAAACCAAAGAGGAAAACGTAAATTTATACAAAGTAAAAAATGCGTATAGGTTTTTATACCCTACACCAATATAATGGTGGGGATGGTATTATGCATTTGTGCTTATGTTTGTAACACCCTGCTGGCACTGCTAGGGCCTCATTTGACCCTAGCTCCCATACAAACTCCTCTTTAGAAAATTACTTGAAGGTCAAAAAATGTCAACAAATGTTTTTCATATTCACAGATAGTATGTGATTGTTATATCATCAAGATATTGCTCAGTAATAGACGTTTAATTTTTCCCAGCAAAATCTTAAATTTTCTATAGCTACTACTTATAGTGCTGATTACATAGAAGTAGTGTAATAACAGGATTCTCAGAAGGTGTTATATGAATACTTTTAAATGCATTAGTTATCTTCTCCGCTAATACGCTGTATATGTTATTTGTATACGATTAACATTGAATGTGTTTCTAATAACTTGTAAGCGTAAAAGCACAAATGGCTTGTACTTACTTAACCACTTACTTTTCAGTGATTAGTACCTATCGTCTGCACTAGTAAAACAGCGAAAAAGAACCTTAGATTTTTTTATTTTAAAACAAAACACCTTTTTAACTTCTTTGTAAGTACTTATTTAAGTAATGAATAGTAAGCGAGCATTCCCCCGGTGGCATTTTACCTTGTTGAAATCAGCATTTTGGTTTTATTGCAATATACCAGAAAAAAGAGATGCTACTAATACCTCTAGTCTACCGGGACTCTAAACTGGTGATGATCAAATGTATCCTAGGCCTTACCCTGGATGCATTCGGAGTGATCTTCTACTGCCTGTTATTCCACAAAATGGCTACAATGAAAGATTAGATAGCTCGAGGACTGCAGCCAAGTGCTTGTACATGGACCGGCACAGCTGTGACTTCTTCATAGGATTCAGGGGCGCGTGGTAAACCGTTGTCAAGTCTATCCAGTAAATGAAGAAGACCAACGTGAAATAATGCCGTCAAAGCAGTTATTCATGTAAGCGACCGTGGTATCTACTAAGTAAGTTTTTGTTGGGTTCGTTTTAGTTAGTTACTGGGAATCGAACCCACGACCAAAGCTTTTGTAGGCTTCAAAATTGACTACAAACCAATCTAATACCTTGTTTACGTTATAACTCCTAATATGTACGTAACGGTGGGAATCGAACCCACCACCTTCTCATTGGTATTCCTCAAAGCTATCTACTAACAAAATACCTTCTGTTATCTATATATGCGTATTTTTTGCTTTAGTTTTTAATAAAAATTATTCAAGGTATCTATGCACTCGATACTGAAGTCATTACTAAACAACTTACAAGTAATGTTGATAATAAATATTACTTCTACTTCGTACTTATATATTACTTCGTTTGTACTTTAAATGTGTTAGTTTCTTGCAAGTGAACTCATTAAAAGTTTGTTGCCAAAAATTACTTGCTTTATAGTTCTTGCAAAAAAGTTTTCAGTTTCTAAATATGTTTTTTAAAATAATTCCCTTAAGACTACTTAACAATTTTACCATAAATTTAAATAGAACAATGACTAATGTCGCATGTTAAACTAAACCAAATTACATAACATTGCCAAAAATATAAAAAGAATTCGAAAATTGCAATGCAAATCCTTAGAATATACATAATTTTTTATTTGTTTAACACATTTTTTTTAAAACAATTTGACAAGCAGCCAAATTGTTTAACATAAATCACAAAAAAACAAATAAGAGTGTTATAGTCGACTATGCTGAATATTACCCAGCAATAACTGGGTAATAGCTTTCAATTGTAATTACTTACCTAACAACATACCTTTCAATGAATACAAGATATCGCCAGGATTACATAGAAGTAGTCTAATAAGGTCTTACTAATAATGTGTTATATAAATACTTTCTAATTTATTAGTTATTTTGCCAGTAAAGATATAGAAGCTGCATACGTTTTTTCATGCGATTTACAATGACAACTTTTTCTAATTACTTGTAATCGTTTGTAGTAAGTACTTGCCTCCAATGACATCACCGTGTTAAAATAATGACTATTGTGTAAGTAAATTTTAGCATTAAAAAGGCAATGAAAGTTTTTACTGGGTATATAACCAACATCAAACTGTATGCAGTAAGTGGATGCTTTAAACTTTTATTAAATTTCAGCGCTAAACTTGTATTTTTAGGCAATAGTCATTAAAGTAATTTTTCTAGGGTATCTTATATGAGGGCAGTGGTCAATTATGGATCGATGCTCATAAAATATATAGTACAGATAATTTGGCTCATATAAAAATTATTTTTGTCGAATTTATACACGCATTTTTAAAACAGTTTTGGCTTGAGGCCCCTTGTATAGGGGCTATACGAAAACGTGAACTGATATTGCCCATTTTCAATACCAAACAAACCTTACATATAAGGAATATTTGTGAAAAAATTTCAACCTTCTAGCTCTTTCCGTTCGGAATCTATCATGCTTTCAACAGACGGACGGACGTACAGACGGACGGACGGACAGACGGACAGACGAACAGACATGGTTATATCGTCTTAGAATTCAATAAGGGCCCATCTTTTTTGGTGGTGAGTATAAAAATACAACCCTTAATACTTAGTAGGGGACATTAAATTATGTTAAGAAAACTGACAAAATTTTTAAATAAATAAAATAAAATTTAGAAATATTATTTGTTTAATTTCTTTAATATTCAACTCATTATATTAATTATCCTGTTGTTAATGGTGTTATAGTTTTTCTAAATTCCTTACATTATACTCTGCTCATCTTCATCTTCTTGAATAACATAAAATTTATCTTTAACAAAACTTTTAAAACTTAAAATACAACAACTTAATATATAAATTAAATTACTGACTTATAACACCACTTCATGGATATTATTCTGCAATCTTTAGAAATTATCTGAAAGGAGTGAGTGAGTGTTAGAGTGAGCGAATGTGAATGAAAATAGCTTGGTGGTTATTTATTTTAAAATTATTTTTCTAATAATTTATTTTTCTTGCGTCTTCTATTTTATCCACTTTATGGGAATACGTGGGGGTGTATCTTCAACTCGATGATGATGCGAACGAAGACAATGCAGCAAAAAGAAAAAAATCTAAAGATTTAGTTTTGTTCTTCTTTAGAAAGATTTTCTATGCGTTTAATTTTTCTTAGAATTTCTTTGGAAAATTGAGTTTTATCTTATTTCTTTCTTATTATTTTTTTTTGTTATAAATGTGGTTAAGCAGTTAAAGTTTGTGTGTAATTCCATTGAAATATCTATATATATTTTCTGATGACTTTGCTGGATTTTTCCCAAGACATTGATTAATACAATTTATAAAAAAAATTAAAATTAAATTATATGAGGGGTGGTTTTAAATTACATTATGAGAGTTATATTGTAAGTTTTTTTTTGCAATACGTTTGTTATAATCGAAATTAAAACACTTTCTTAGGGAAAATAAAAAATTATTGAAATTTCTTTTGTTACTTTTACAAGTTTCTAGTAGGAAACTAGTTAAGCATACAAATTCAGTATTTTAATTTTAGAAGTATATTTTGTAGACTCTACTAAATTTATCTCTGAAAATACTTTTTGGCAACACGTTATTTGCTAAAAATAATCTTATTTTATAATAAAAACACAAAAATGCTTAATTAGACTAAACACAAGACTGAAAAGTAAGTATTTACATAAATAGTTATTTGTCAGTCATTATAAAACTGCTTCTAAATAATGCAGATTTCACGTATCAGCTGATTTTGGTAGGTACAATAAATTATCAAGTAATTACTTATAAATTTGTAGAAGATTGTCAATAAACTACTAAACTATACAAGTCAAGAGACTGAAGTCGAAGTGCTTTACGTGAGTACCTGGCGTGTAGACCAATCTCACAATGATATTTTAACAACTCATTGTCGCTGTATGGTCCGGTCCATGTACAGGCACTTTTCTCAAGTACTCGAATTATCTAATCCCCTTGCAATAGTAGCCTCATTGGCGAAAGACATGTGTCATAAGCAAGCTAAATCTACCCCGACATAATGTTGCCCAATCACACTACTGTTGAACGTAAATGGTAATCCGAAACACGGATCATATTAATTGACAAGACTTTATTTCAGTGGCTACAAAGACCCACTGTGATAAGTTGAACATACACTCAACCATGTAGGAAAATCGCTAAATAAATTAAAGAAAGGGCAATGACGAACTTGCACCACGTCCATCCGTTACTTCTTGCTAGACCATAGTCACACCAACTCCATCAGCCAAATCCGTTAGATACTCTATTCTCTCTATAGAATCTGAGTAGATATCAGAGAACATCGGAAAACACCAGAATCTTTGCATTATTAGCTCAAATCCAATATTTGACTAATCCCCAGTCATACTCTGTAATTCGTACCGCTCCAGCATCTAGGAACGATAACAGAAATGTATTTTGAAAACTTTATTTCACCACGTATCAGTCTTTTAACCAAGCACCCTCTTCCGCGCAAATTGGGTTTAAATTACATTTACTACGTGGATTCCGAAGGAACTTCAACCAACTGACCAGCTAGTTTGTACGCCATGAGTCTAGACTCTAGACTGGTCCATAGAATAGACAACTGCCTACTGCACAGACTAGTCAAGTTCATAGACTAGCAAAAGGGCTATTCCAAAGGCTAGTTCAGAGACCAGCAAATCCACAGTCTAGACAATAGCCTAGTACATAGCCAGTAGGATAGTATATAAACTAATCAATAGGCTAGTTCAATGACTAAACACTAATACATAGATAGTAGGCTAGCCCATATACTAATCAATAAGTTAGTGCTCAGAATAAGCGATAAGATATTCCATAGGCTGGACAATTGACTAGTCAAGAGACAAGATAACAGTCTAGTCCATAGACTAGTTTAAAAAAACTAATCAATAGGCTAGTCCTATGACTAAAGAATTGACTAGTTCATTGACTAAACAATAGACTAGTCTAAAGACTAAACAATAGCCTAGTCCATATACTAAACAAAATATATTCCAAAGACTATAAAATAGACTAGTCATAGGCCTGTCAATAGGCTAGTCCAAAAACTGGTCCAAAAGTGTATTCTTTAGACTAGACAATAGACTAGTTTACAAACAAGACTATATGGTAGTCTATAGTAGAGACTTAACTGTAGGCTAGTACATAAACTAATCAATAGACTATAGACTAGATAATAGACTAGTCCATAGAACAGATAATGGACTCGTCCATAGATTAAACAATAGACAAGTCCACAGTATATCAACTACATGGAATAGTCAATAGGTTATTACACAGACAAATCCATAGAACAGATATTAGGCTAGTTCATTTACTAATCAATAGTATAGTCCATAGACTAGTTAATAATATAGCCTACAGACAAGACAAAACGCTAGTGCATATACTAGGCAATAGTACTTTTAGTCTCAAAAAAATATTATTATGGGTAAAAACTAAAAAGGTGTCAACAATTTCATATCAATATCTATAGTAAATAGTCTGAAGATTAGTTTTTCTTTTACTGAATAATAAAAATCTTTATTTTTTTGAAATGTAAAGCAGAATTTTAGGCTGTTTAAATTTTTTATTTTAAACTTTAAAGTATGCATTGTTCTTGTATGCTTAGGTTTCTTCACCTCGTTTATCATCAATTAATAATACATTTTTGTAAAAGAAACCTATTTGTTTTATTAAAAATATATTTCTCCAAATTTCCATCTCTCCCCATAACATATGCTACAAATAAACAAAAAAAAACCTCATTTAAGGAGGAAAAAATTTTATAATTCTCTTGTTGGCAAATTAGTGTTATTTTTATTGTTTAACAAATTGTTGAGAGTTTTACAAATTTAATTGGTAAACATTTAGTACTGCAGATAAAATCTATAGTAAATGAAAAAACAAAAATAAATTAAATTTATTTCAATATGTTTATACATTTTTCACAGCATACAATTAGGGTTGGCAAAATCGATTTTAAAGCTGGCAAATACATGACCATTTCTATATAAATATTTATGCAGTTTATATAAATTTATATAAATGTATATAAGATTATATGTAAATATATGTGTTATATATTGTTGAGTACAAATTTTGCCAAAAAGCCATTAGCATAAATTTATATTTGTAACAACAATGTTAACGATAACCTAAAAGCTATAATTTTTACACCCCACCCCCCATAAAATTCAACATAATGTGTCGATTGTTGCAACATTTTTACTTAGAAAGTCAATGAAAGGACCATAGTAAAGGATTGTGAAAATGTAGAGAGTGTATGAGGGGAATTTCAATTTATAGCTTGACCAAGACAATTAAGTGATAATATTGCCTTAAGACTAAAAATATAATGTAATCATCGTTTAAATATCATGCAGTACTTAAGAGTTGCTTTTATGTAATTATTATTTTGTATTTAAATTACATTATCTATCAGAGTTATCAATTAATTAGAACAAATGCTATTTATGAGTGCAGGAGTAAATGTTATACATAAGGTCAGGTATGGAAATTGTACGTTTGAAATTATGGTAATATTTATTTTTGAAAAATAATCTATTGACTTTTTTTAAACATTTAATGGACTTGTCTATTAATAAGCATATATGAAAAAATGTATCTTGTACTATTTTCAATAGGCTTCATCTCCAGTACAAGAGAATATCATGTGCCAAATTTCATTGAATTATCTCCAAAATTGCGACCTGTAATTTGATGGGGACTAGGTAAAATAATGACCGATCTTAACCACTTTCAATAAGCTTTGTCTCTATAGAATATCATGTGTCAAATTTAATTAAGATTGCAACTTGTAGTTTGATTACAAGGTTTACAAGCCCTATTTGGGAGTTCAGTTGTATGGGGGCTGGGTGAAATAATGGAACGATTTTAACTATTTTCAAAAGGCATTTTCAATATTCTTCGTCACTGGGATAATAAAAGATCATGTGCCAAAATTTCATTAAATTATCTTCAAAATTGCGACCTGTAGTTTGATTACAAGTTTGCATGGACCTACAGATGGACGGACATAGCTAACTCGAGTCAATAAATGATTTTATGCCGATTGGTATAATTTAAGATTGGTATAGGACCAATATTAGTGCGTTACAAACATCAGCACAAACCCTATATATTGAGGGTATATTGGGTTTGTACACGCAGAGAAAAAATATAGTTGTGGTAACCATAATCTAAGAGCAACATATTATGGTTAGAACTATGGTTAAATTTAAAACATATTATTATCATTATTAGTATAATAACCTATCATATTATGATTAAATATAGTCCGAATATTTCATCATAATATAGTGATAATGTGATGTTGTAGTATCATATTGTAGTTTCAAGCAACCACATTATGGTTTCATGTAATCATATAATGGCTTCAAGTAATCATATTATTGTTTCAAGTAACCATAATATGGTTACGTATTAAACATAATAGTACGGATAAACCATAAATGATTCTAAAGAATACAATATATTTACATAATTATCATTATTTATTTGTTGTAAAAATAATTATTTTTCAGAGAATCATTCTCAAATTTATAATTGTCATAAACATATGAATGTTTTCAGTAACTAAAATATTGATGAAGTTCAATAAAAATAACAATTGTTTGGTTATGACAACAAATTATTGTTACAAAAAACATAGAATAGTTTTCCTAACCATGCCGAACCATGTTTATTCTCTGCGTGTATGGATCAGTCTATTGAAAAGTATATGGACTATATACTTTCTTATAGAAGACTTTAGATAACTCTATTGCCAAATTATGAAGAAGTTAACGCAGTTCTATGGAGTAATCTATTGACTAGACTATTGGACATACAGACTATAAAATCTTGGCTGTCGGAAGATGGTTTTCATCAATAAGAAAGTTGATACAACGAAATCACGGCGAAGTTATGTACGAACTTACTCAAGTCTTGACAGATCATGGGGATTATATTTGGCTTCAAGCATTCGCTTGTTGAACAAAGTATAATAAAATGGATGAAAAATGTCGACAAATATCAGATTTTATAACAACGTTGAATAAAATCCTGCGCTGTGAGGAAAACGGAAGAAAGGAACTTCCAAGTGCATAGGTAGTGTGAACGCTAACCATTCCATGAGCAGTTTCTCTGAAAATGTGATTGACGATGAGAAGGCGGTTTAGTGACTAATCTATTAACAAGTCTATGAACTAGTCCATTGACTAGACTATGGCCTCCGGTAGGATAGTGATTAGTGTTCTAGTTTAGTAGACCAGAGGTGGTGGGTTCGATTTCCACCCGTGGCACTGGTGAATGATCGCACAACAGGCCCGATAGAGGCCTAGGTGTATTTCTTCAGATTTGGTGTGTAAAGGAGGATCTTTCAAACTAACTAACTATGATTTCGTTTATTAATTCGTCTATGGAACACTGACTACCCTATGTTTTTGTCCATTTAGTTTTTTATTTGATTAGCATGTTCTTTTATCAAGTATATTAACATGGACCCGTATATTAATTTACCCATTGACTACTCTATGGAATAGACTATCGACTAATCTATGAATAAGTAAATTGACTATTATATTAACTAAATTATTAACAATTTCATCAAGTAGTCTATTGCCTAGTCTATTGACTATTTTTAAGACTGTATTAAGTAAACTAACCAGCAGTTCGACAGGGCAGTCCCGAACTTAACCTACCACTTGTGGTGGCCCCTAGCCACCTGACTACCCAGGTGCCTAACCATTTTAATATGAGCTGAAATCAATCGTCACTCTACACCCTATAAAGAGACGGTCAAAAATAGTCAAATTAGTCAGTCACATTACTTGCTTTTTAAGTGGCGCTACTATTCTAGTTATAAAACAAGGACATGGACGTGTTCTAGGATAGTGACGATTTACTTTTATTCTTGAAGAATGGCCCAAAACATGCGAATTGGAGCCAACCAGTTGCAAGATATTAACGGAACTAAAATTTAAAAATTTCAAGCATCTACTCTCTAGAATACAATGGGACATCAATGTGACGATTGACCCGAAAGATATAAATTTGAGTCAACCATATGGTGGCATATTAGTATTAAGTAACAATCATTTCATCAAAAAATGGGTAAAATAACTACTTTCGGAAATTCAATAAATCGAAAACAAAAGTATAATCTCTTTGTTACTTGAAGACAGTAAAGTCATCTATACCTTCTAATTAGATAGTATTTACCTATATAACTCATTATTAATAAGTCGTGATTAAAGTACTTCTATGTAATCAGAACAATACGAAACACTCATTGAAAAGTATGTTTGCTAGATTATATAATAGTATTAGGACTAGTAAAATGCTCCAACTCTGATATACTAGCAAACATATTTGTTAATTTACTTAAAATAAGTGGGTCAATTAAGGTTCATAAACAAATAAATCTGCAGAGATTTAATACCGATCAAACTTATGCAATTGTCATTGAAATGTGTAAAATTAAAATTTCATAACAAATTGGATTAAAATAACAGCCTAATTAAGCAAATAAATATAAAGTAAAGTTGTATTTTAATAAGTTTAATTAACAAACATCTTAAGACAAATATGAACTGAAAAGTTCAAATAACATGATTCTCTGTATTTACTAAAGAATATTATATACAACTCATTTGTAAACTTCTCAAGCTTTATAACACAAGTTAGAGTTTTATAAACTTATAATTTACAAAACAAAAAATTACATCAAAATTATAATTAAAGAAAAAATTAAATGCCCTTTTTAAAAAGAGAAAAAAACCTTCAAATAAATCTAAATATTTTATAAACATTCACAAAAAAAAAAAAAAAAAACAAACAAAAAACAACAAAATAAAAGGTGCAAAAAGAGACCTTAATATTAATGAATCTTTTTTGAAAAATGTATATATTTTGACACCTTTTGAGGGACAATATTTTAATACATGGCTTTAAGTTTGCATGTTAAATAGACATTTGTCCAAGAAAGAAACCAATAAAAACTGTAAAAAAAAGTTTAACTAAATTTACTTTAATGATACACCGCCTAAAACTAGGCAATAAATTTGGGACATTTTTAATAATCGGTTACAACAAAATGAAAAGTTTTATTACAAAAAAATTCTTAACTTAGAAATAAAAGAAACCATTATAATTGCATTATAAACAATGTAAAAGAAAACAAATATTTTTTTGTTAGCATACTTATAGGCTGTTTACATTAGCAACTGTGTAAAGTGTAGTTTAAGGCGTTGAAAAATATATTTGCATATTTACCAAAACTCTTCTTTTTTGGCAAAATTAAATATTAAATAAAATAAGACAAAATGTAAATGCTTAAGGCAAAAAGAAGAAAAAATCAATACAACAGACATTTTTTAACTCCCTCTCAAAAAAAAGCAAAATTAAACTTCCGCCATTGAGTTTTTGCGCAGTTTATAGCAAAAATATACTTTCGTCAACGATTTAGATTGTTTCGTGCAGGAAATGCAATATACAGACAGACTATCTATGACTATCATCTATCACTGTTTACTTTAATACTAATTAATCTAGACTGTTGCTTCTTTTCCTCATTGGAAACTGTGCTTAATCTATTCATAGATGCTGAAGATATGAAAAAATATTAAGGGCTAAACAAATAATTTGAACCTGTCAACAGTGTAATTAACTTTAGCAAGTTAAAATAAAAAAATAAAAGGAAACTAAAGAAAATCAATTAACTTGCAATACACGTGTCAAAGTTTGAAATTCAATTTTGTTTTTGCCGTTCGAGATAAAAAGAGATGTCTTTGACGTTTTACTAGTATGATAGGGAATAAATGGATGTCAACAACGATAATTTAAGAAAAGTGAAAGTTTTTCTGGTTTGGGAAAAATTTGGGGAATATTTCGTTTTGAGCTTAAAAGGTGATGATGAAAATATTTAATTAAGATTGTCAGTTATGGTTATTAAAAGGCAGCCGTTTAAGTTAATGTATTAAATAATATACATTTTATAATGTCATAGACTAGTTCATAGACTAGTCTTTAAATTAGACTAGTTTAAGGTTTGGCAAGTCGATAGACTAGACAATAAGCAAGTTAATAGACTAGTTAATAATAGTCTAGTCAATAGACTAGAACTGAACTAGAACTGAACTAGAACTGAACTAGAACTGAACTAGAACTGAACTAGAACTGAACTAGAACTGAACTAGAACTGAACTAGAACTGAACTAGAACTGAACTAGAACTGAACTAGAACTGAACTAGAACTGAACTAGAACTGAACTAGAACTGAACTAGAACTGAACTAGAACTGAACTAGAACTGAACTAGAACTGAACTAGAACTGAACTAGAACTGAACTAGAACTGAACTACAACTGAACTACAACTGAACTACAACTGAACTACAACTGAACTACAACTGAACTACAACTGAACTAGAACAGAACTAGAACTGAACTAGAGTTGAACTAGAACTTAACTATAACTAGAATTAAATCTTGAACAAGATAATGACAATTCCAAAGACTGCTCATTATACTGGTACATAGTTTAATCAACATACATCATCATAGACTCGTTCATATACTAGTTCGTATAAATCCATATTCAATGAGCTAGCCAAAGACTAGACTATAGACAGACTATAGATTAGTCCATATACTTGTTCTTTTACAAATCCATACACTAGTGAATGGTTCATGGACTAGTCTTTAGATAAAGGCATTAAATATTTAATGCTCTAGACAAAGACTACAGTATTGATTATTCTATAGACTTGTTATTGGACAAATTCAAACACTAGTACATGGACTAGACCGTATTCTAATTTAAATTCTATTCGTACATTAGTTCATGGACTAATCAAGAGTCTAGTTCAAAAAATATATAGTAGAATACTTCAAAGATTGGCCAAAAGAAGATTTTTCCATTAATTTCTCGCAAGACTCTTTTTCTAAACTTCTCACGAGACTTGTGCGTATACTAATCACTAGAATTTTTTTGCGACATAAACATATAACATAAATCTAATTTAAATTCAATACAACTCCCCCTTAAAAGAAAACAATAAAATTTTCTTCAATTTACAAAAACAAAATTAATGACACCCAAAAAATCCGCCCATTTTGTGTTAATGACCAAAAATTTTGGAATATAATATTATGACCCTCTAACCCACCTACTTGCCATAAATTATAATTGATTTGAGCTTTTTTAAAGCCAACACAAATAGCTAATACTTAACAAACAAACAATACTACAATAAATTAAACTTTTTCAATAACCATTTTATAAACTAAATTGTACAAACAAATGGCAACAATAACGAGCTAAGAATAATAAATATATGTATATAAAAATGGATAACTAAACACGTAAATTATTTGGCAAGATGACAATTTATTATAAAAAAAGCCAAAAATTGACCTAAATAGACGGCAAAAAACGGTTCACTAACACTAATGTATAAGTCGAAAAAATCTATAATAGCAACCTAAAAGTATGCCACAAAAAAATGAGAAATTAAAGCAATTTGTAAAAAAATACATAAAATATTATTTGCTTAATAATAGTTGAAATTAGTTGGTAAATCGTTTTTTTTTTGTGTTCTAATTAATATATTTCCTTAAAAGAAAGCAAATTTCTAAGGGAAATATAAGTTTAAAAAAAAACAGAAAAAATGTCATGTCTATCATAAGGGTTGATAAGAAAATATGATTTATAGCCTATTTTTAGTCAAGTTTATATAACAATAACAATATTGTATATTAAAGTATTCATAAGAAATTATTTTCATTTTGTTAATATTAGACTTACGACAAATAAAATGATACTAGTGAAAAAAAATCTGCAAAAAATAGAGAAAAAACGCCTACAACATGCTTTCAATTGAAATAAATTGTGAAATGTATATATTGCACTTGAAAGCTTTCGTTGAAAAGGGATCTAAAAAAATACATATTCAATACACATATACATACATATGTATATAATACTATCATTAAAACAAAAATGTTTGCAAAAATAGACGAATAACGAGACACAGAGATTTGAAGATAAACAACAATGAACACAAGTTGAAATTCGTAAGGGATGTAGGAAATTTGGTACTTTTTTGGTACATTTCAAACGTTAAATATAACAGTATTTAGTTTTGTAACCAAATCATTATGTCAAAATATAATAGATAAACACAACCTGTAATTTTTCTATAAAAAATAGGCTAGACTATAGACTACGCTATAGACTTGGCTATAGACAAGACTATAGACTAGGTTATAAACAAGACTATAGACAGTACTACAGCCAGTACTATAGACAAAACTATGGAGTGGCCTGTAGTCTAGTCTATAGTTTATAGTCTAGTCTAGTCTTGTCTATAGTCTAGTCTTGTCTATAGTCTAGTCTATAGTTTATAGTCTAGTCTATATTATAGTCTATAGTCTAGTATATAGTCTAGTCTATAGTCTAGTCGATAGTCTTGCCTATAGTCTAGTATATAGTCTAGTCTATAGTCTAGTCTATAGTCTAATCTATAGTCTAGTCTATAGTCTATTCTATAGTCTAGTCTATAGTCTAGTATATAGTCTAGTCTATAGTCTAGTCTATAGTCTAGTCTATAGTCTAGTCTATAGTCTAGTCTATAGTCTAGTCTATAGTCTAGTCTATAGTCTAGTCTATAGTCTAGTCTATAGTCTAGTCTATAGTCTAGTCTATAGTCTAGTCTATAGTCTAGTCTATAGTCTAGTCTATAGTCTAGTCTATAGCCTAGTCTACAGTTTAGACTATAGTCTAGTCTTATGTCTAGTCTATAGTACAGTCTTACTAAATTTAATGGTACAATTTTTCTAATTTTCCCTTCGTCGTACAAACTGCAACCACAATAGAAAAAGCTACCACCCAAAGGCGAGACAAGACTTTGAGGCTTAATTTATGGAAAGAAAAGAAACAAATAAACCCCAAAAGAATATTAAAAAAACAACATACCCAACGCAAAAAAGGACAATCGTGTCTACATCTAATAGTAGCATAACAAGGACTATGGAACCGTAAAGCAAAAATATACATATCTTTATCTTATAGACAAAAAATCAAATACAACATCGTCATGGCCTCGTTGTTAAGTTGGCCTCGTGTAAAGAAAAGTTGCAAACAAAACAAAAAATATCACTCCCATAAACACAAACATACATAATAAAACGCTAGCGGAGATGACATGAGAGTCTGTGTGACGACGAACGTATCGACGATTGTAGATGATGACGACGAAGACAGCAACGACATAAAATCTCTAAAAATCCTTATACGAGTATAAATTCAATATGACTTAACATGTTTATTCTCTTTCTCTAACATCTTTTGGCACACACACACTTGCACAAGATAAGAACTTACGAACGAATGACGAGTATGCGAAAAAGAAAAAATCATGTAAAAATGCTTAAAGCGGCTTAAACGAATTGTCTTTACATTTTTCGGAACCAGAGGGAAATGGTATCTTTTGTTGAAACAATTGTTGGTTGTCACAAAGTTACTAGTAGTAGTAAACATTATGGGGGTGCCGATATAGAATATTTAATAGCGATTTACTTTAGAAAAATTATTTTTAAATTATTTAAAATTCAATTTCAAATTATTTTTTTAATCGTTTAATAGATTTTTGATAGACAAGGAATGGATGAGAAAGCTGCTTTATTTGCAACTGTCATTTAGAGCCAATGCACAACAACAACGTTGGAGAAGCACAAAAAAGGCTTAAACTCTATATCAATGAAAGAACGTTACCAGCACTATACCTAAAAAACAAAGATTTAGTTGCCAGGATAGGGTCATAGCTCATACCTCATACCATCACTGCTTAGCCCTGAACTAAACTAGAAATGCACTTGAACTGAACTAGAACTGAATTAGAACTGAACAAGGAATGAACTAGATGTGAACTATGAATGAGCTAGAACTGAACTAAAACTGAAGGAGAACTGAACTAGATCTGAACAGAAACTGAACTGAACTAGAACTGAACTAGAACTGAACTAGAACTGAACTAGAACTGAACTAGAACTGAACTAGAACTGAACTAGAACTGAACTAGAACTGAACTAGAACTGAACTAGAACTGAACTAGAACTGAACTAGAACTGAACTAGAACTGAACTAGAACTGAACTAGAACTGAACTAGAACTGAACTAGAACTGAACTAGAACTGAACTAGAACTGAACTAGAACTGAACTTGAACTGAAATAGAACTTAACTAGAACTGAAGTAGAACTGAACTAGAACTGTACCAGTACTGAACTAGTACTGAACTAGAACTGAACTAGAACTGAAAATTTTCGGACAATCAATTCTAAATCTGCTGTCTTGCAAACAAAAAAAGCATTTAAAATTATAAACGTCAAGATTTATGTCACATTTATATAAGAGGACTCATAAGTGTTAATAAACTTTAAACATGACTAAGTATGAATACCCGATGTAAACAGAAAACAGAAAAACTTTTTCCATAATACCCCAACATCCTGTAGTTTAGAGAATAAAATATGTATAAAACATCTTTAATAGCAGCCATGGCGGAAAAAAATTTAAAACAGCTTTTAGACGTTGAACTAAAACTTAAAAAAAGAGAAATATTACATTATGATTTAAACAACAAATAAACGTATTGCATATAAAAAACATTTATGCATGAATGCATCAACAAAAAGGCGGATATTAAGTGAAAATAGTTTATGCGTTTTGAAGCTGTAGTAGTATTAGTAGTTGATTGTTTGTTGTAGCGTATATGGTATAGCATGTTTAAACATGTTAAAACATATATAAACTGACAAACAGAAAGAGGGAATAATAAAAATAAAAACTTGTTAATGTTATACATTTAAGTGTCATTAAAACAACAACAATAATCATCAGCATCATCATCATTGTTGTTGTATGAAACGTCAATAGACCGACCGACCGACCAACCGACAGACAGACTTTTATTCTACTCGTTGTTAAGTTCTTTTTTTTGTTCTTATAAATATAATAAGAGTATGTATAACTGTTTAAGTGTGAATGAGTGTACAAAAAGAGGATATGAAGAAGCTGTTATAAACAGAAGCCACTACTACAAGTGGAAATTATAACGATTCAATAATAATCTCAAGGAAATAAGGCGAATACAAAATACGAATATTATGTTGAACAACATCAGTTAGACATAAGCAAACAAATCGACATAGTAAAAGAGAGTGTGAGTGAGAGAGAGAGAGAGAGACAGATAGAGAAAAAGAACAAAATGCCAATATAATAAAAATAAATGTTTGACAGTTGTTGGTTGTTAAGTACAGCCACATACACACATACATATTAATAAATATTATAGCAGAATATTAACAGTGGGTGATAAAATTTTACGTACTTTTGTGTAACCAAGATAAAAGAGAAATGTTGAAACCACCATTAATTAGATGTCAAACCCCAGACGAGTCCTATATTATATCAGTTCTTTTGAGAGGAAAGAGAGAAATTGTCAATGTAAACGTGGATAAAGGTAAAGTTTCCCAAGATGTTTCAATCGTTGTAAAATCTTAGTTTCCGAGTTTAGTGTTTGAAATGTCAGATTTTACCAAGTTCGTATGATTTCTCAAATAAAGCGACGTTATTCATTCGCGATCCTTGACACAATCACGTCGTAATATTGGATTCATCCATGTACCTACATATTGTATATTTTTATACCCCCATCCATCCAATATTATATCAGTTAATCGTTTTTCTTTAAGGGCACTGAGAAATTGCCAGCATTTACGATAATGAAGATAGCGTTTCCCAAAAGAGTTCGACATTAGAGTAGCACTATGTTTGATATCGTTTGAGACATTCTCCGAGTTGAAATCCTGTCCGATATTATATACATAAGTAAATCATTTGTCAGTAAGAAGATTGAGAGAGTGATTGAGTAATAGTTAATGGTAATGGAAATGCAGGTAGTCTTTTCTTTGATACTTGTAGCTCCTAGTCTGACGGCGAATGTATCACGTGAACTATTGTTTGTCATTCGCAAACCAGGTCTTCTTAAATCAAAGACTTCGACTGGATTGTTCAGACTGAAATTAGCTACCGAGTAAAATACATGAGAAGAGACGTTTGTTATTCCCGAATAGAACTTCTTATGATCGAGTTTTCTGCTTGATCTCTTCGTTTGTAGATATGGAATAACCCGTCCGAAAATGGAGAACGAAAGTTACAATATTAAGCGTTCCAGGCGACCAAGCTCTTATGCTGTCAAGTAAGGTGACTGTTTTGTTAGATTACTACTGCTTTGTGGGATTTCTAATCCCATTCCAATATGTGTGTCATTCGTTCATTCATTCAAATAATTCTCTTTTTCATCAAGAGACGTCAATACAGAGATTTTGAATTGATTGTGAAACCTAAAACACATGCCGTTTCTAAACCAGAAATGAAACTGTCACTAACAACTTAGAATTTAATCTCTCCTTGAAAATATCGTCAGTGGTATTGCCAAAGGTTTGATATCAGATCTTTACACTATTTGTTGGAAAGAAACGTTAATAAACGCCTTATTCCACATCAGGTTATTTTTATACAACCAACTACTTTTTACCAATTTAAACATTTTGTTATCTTCAATTCACTTTATTTCCAACAACCACTGTATAGATAAAGACAACAAAATGAAACTGAGTGAAAATAAGTTAAAATGGGGTGGTGGCTGGAAGAAACTTAAATACATATTATACCATGAGTAAACAATAAATTGGCTTTATGAAAAATTGTGCCATCAAATGTCATTATAAACGTATATAGGGGATTGTTTGCACGATTACACAATACAATCAATTAAATATTTATACAATGACAAAGTAGAGAAAAAACGAAAATAGATAATATGATAATATTAATAATAATAATCAAAGATAAATGATTTCATTTTTTATTTTAAAGCAGCAACATGAATGAACACAAAAATAAAATAAAACAGAAGCGACCATTAGTGAGAATTTCTGTTTGAATTCTATGTATGAACGTTAAAGTGACATAAACTCTGGCATAAAGAGAATTTCATATACAAACCACTTAAAGTATATTAAGACGATAAAATGTTCATCAATCAATCAGATTGTTATATGGCTTAAATAATACTGAAGTTGTTAAATTTTATGAAAAAGAAAAAAATATATATATTTAATTGACTGAAGATATTTTGCAATGAAAATTTTCGCGGGTCAAAATTTACTTATGGAGAATGTGATTCATCAGTTTCAACGTGAGAGCGATAATTGAGTGGTAATAATTTAACACGGGAGACAAAAAAACCATACAAATAAAACGAGAATTGAAGTTATTACTTCATTACTTCAAGATGGTTGTTAAATTCAAAAAAGAGCAAAATGTTTGCGAGTAGCAGAACCATCCAAAAGAGAGCCATTATGATAAACTGAATAGTATGAAATCGAAAGTAAACCAGACGAATCGACAATATAGCCAAACCTTGATAGCTCTTAGTTAAATCTATATATAGGGTGATAATTTAACAAGGAAGACAAAAATCTTCCAGGCCATACAAAAAAAAATAAACGAGAATAGAAGTCATTACTTCATTACTCCAAAATGATTGTTAAATTCAAAAAGAGCAAAATGTTTGCGAGTAGCTCAACCTTCCAAAAGAGAATCGATTATGTGTGTTAAAGTAACAACAGAATTGTATAAAATCGAAAGTAAAACCCGGCCAAACAGAAATTGACACGAAGCCAAACTTTGATAGCACTTAGGTAATGCTATTTATTTGATGTTAATAAAGAGCAGCAGAAATCTGAACTAATTTGTTTGAAGCAAACATTAGCCAAAACGGTCTGACATGAAAATATGGTACCACGGTGATGATGAAATGTATCCTCAACCTTTCTTGAAATGATTTGACATGGGATCGAATCACAGATTGACATAATCTGATATTACGGGGAACCTGTCGGCCGCAGTACAGAGTTTTGGATCATGTGTTGTGTAGGTTATTTTAGAGAGTATGCCGCGACTATAAACAGGTGATGATCAAATGTATCCTCGACCTTTTTTTGGAATAATTTGACATGGGATCAAATCAGAGATTGACATAATCTGATACCACGATGCATTTCCTTTGGAATGCACGTGCTGGAGGAAGAGAATGTCGTTTTAAGAGACTAACACACTGTTAAGTTATTAATTTGGGATAAGTTCAGTGCTGTTGCAACAAATACCCCACAAAGAAGTGACTCTGGGACTAAGCGTTGGAAATGAAGTTAAGAGTATGAATGTAGGGGTTTAGATTTATCACTATCTCCTTAAACAAGAAATAAGTCCTTGGCTTATTTCAAGGATTCGCTTGTTGGTCCAACGAATATGTCTTTAGGTGCTGTTGCCGAAACATCAGAAGCCTCGACATATGTATGATTGTAAATGGATTTATCACTGTGCTATCTCCTTAAACAAGAAATAAGTCCTTGGCTTATTTCAAGGATTCGCTTGTTGGTCCAACGAATATGTCTTTAGGTGCTGTTGCCGAAACATCAGAAGCCTTGACATATGTATAATTGTAAATGGATTTATCACTGTGCTATCTCCTTAAACAAGAAATAAGTCCTTGGCTTATTTCAAGGATTCGCTTGTTGGTCCAACGAATATGTCTTTAAGTGCTGTTGCCGAAACATCAGAAGCCTTGATATATGTATGATGTATGTAAATGGAAGTGATGTTTTTTCACATCGTAATTTAAGCAATGGTCAGAGATTAGGTAGCTCAAGCACTCGAAATTGCTTGTACATGGTCGTTGGTGAATCTTCTAGTCAGATGACCCAGTGGTGAAATAAAGGCAACCGTGAAATAAGAACAACACAACATGTGTTCAAGTAAATCACTTCTTGCCTCATCTGCTTTATAGTTCAGATATTGCTACGTACCACAACTTTCTATTTCGATCGATACAGAATGTTCTCTATGGGATATGCTCCACTTGCTAGTTTAACAAAATTATTTTAAATCATTAAAAAAAATGTTAGAGCTTTTAACTTTAGATCTAAAAGAGTCAACCCATTATTAGAATACACAAATTCTTATTTACATTAAAGTCAACCTTAAACCATAAACATTTTCCTATACATTTATCATATTTTTGTCTTCTTTTAGCATTATTTACATTTTAGTTTTTATGCTTATACCCTACGCCACTATAATGGGGAATTTATAATAGGCTTGTTCTGATGTTTGTAATAACCAAAAATATTGGTCCTTCACCCACCTTAAAGTATACCAATCGGTTCAAAATCACTTTCTGAGTCAATTTAGCTATGTCCGTCCATCCGTCCTTCCATCTGTCTGTGAGTCCTTGCAAATCTTATGCGCACGCTATAGGTCGCAATTTTCAAGATAATTTTATGAAATTTGGAACATACTCTTCTTTTGGTCGAAAGAAATTGGTCTATTATTTCGCCCAGCCCCCATAGAAAAAAAAACATTTTTTTTGCCAAAAAAGTAAAAATATTCCGGAATAAAATTAAAAAAAAATCAAATGCTTAATTTTTGCAAAAATAAACCACATTTTTAACATACTGACTGTAGGTTATTATATGGTCGACCCTACCCGACTATACATTTATAGTTATTTTTTTTATTATTTTAGTTTACTTCGCATTTCTTCCACCTTTGTTTATTTACAATTTTTCATAACGTTTTTGGCCAAAACGTAAGAATCTAATATGTCCTTGGGGAAACATTAATTTTGTGATTTAGCATTAGACCTTTTTTTTTTTGGCTAACACGTAACACATATTTTGTACATATTTCTACATATATTTATACTATTTTATATAAAAAGCCTCAAAAGAGTTTTAAATATAAGTGACTACATTACCTTGCAAAAAAATAAAACCTTATAAACAAAATAAAGAAATATTTGTAATAAAAATGAAAAACTAGAGGAAGAGGGGCTAGTTTTAAGGGGCCAACATACTATTTCTAATAATCTACAACCTTTAAGCTAAGGAAAAGCAAACAATAAACAAATAATGAATGTGTTAAATATTTGTACGACAATCACTTTTACACGTACACAACTAACCCAGTAATACGGACTGGAACTCATAGCTTTAACTACTCTTTAGATTACTTAAAGGGTTTTTTTCTAAAGAAATTACATTTCTTCTCTACTTTACCAAAAACTATCAAAAAAGTCTAAAATCTTTAATACAATTATTATAATTTTGAGTTTTAACAACTCCTTGTACTGCTGGGTGATTTTTCTATTCGTTTATTTCATTTATTCATGTGTCTACGTGTTACCTTTAATTATATTAAAATCTAAACAAATTGTTTATATTATTTACACTTGGTTTTGTTTTTTGTGCCTTTAATTTATTTATTTTTATTATTATTTTTTTGGTTTGTTTATTTCTGCAGGTGAAAAAGGCCAAATGGTTATAAAATAAAGCCAAGGTCAATAATAAGGCATGTAAAAAGGATTTGTTTAAAATATACACGCTGTTTTTGCTAAAACAGATGCTTAAAAGATTGTTAACAAAAAATGTAATTGCTTTAAAACAAAAAAACCTTTTTGTTTACTCTCACAAAATGAAAATTCTTTAAAAAGATAGAATTTATTTAAAATTTTATATAAAATGAGAATTTTTGCAAAAAAAAAAAAAAAAAAAAAAAAAACTCTAAAAAGGCAAAACTTTGCTGAAATTTTTATAACAGAGGGAAAAAAATTTTTATAAAAATATTTTAAAATAAGAAAATTTTATTAAAGATTTAAGAAGAAAAAGATTTATTAAAAAGAAAAGTTTTATAAACATTTAAAAATAAAAAGAATATATTATTCCAAATAATTTCATTATGTTGTAAAATCTCTATAAAGAGAGGATTTCATTGTAAATTTCTTTAGAGAAAATTTTGTTAAAAATTTTTGAAAAAAAAGAAAAATTTTGGAAAATCTTCGTTAAAAAAATATTGTTGAAAATTCTTCATAAACAGAAAGTTTTGTCTATAACGAGATAATATTATTAAAAGAGATTTTATTAGAATCTCTCTAAAAAGAGAAAGACATTTCATAATTTTTCCATAAGAGTTTTATTAGAGTTAAAAAAATTATTTGGTAAAAGATTCTTTTTTAAGAAAAATTTTTTTTAAAAATTAAAAAAAGGAAAATTTATCAAAAAAAAAATTATTAAATTTTTCTATTGTTTTTTTTTAATTCTATAAAAAGAGAATTTTCTTAAAAATTCCATAAAAGAAGATTTTGTTGAAAATTTTTCATAAAGAGAAAATTTTGTTAAACCCTATAAAAAAGTAAGATTTTATTCAATATTTGTTGGAAAATCTCTAAAATGAGAGAATTTCTATGAAATATCTCTAAAAAGATTGAATTTCTTTGAAAATATTCTATAATAAGAAAAATTTTTAAAAATTAAAAAAAGTGGAAATTTCCTTAATATTCTCTACAAAAAGAGAATTTTGTTTTAAAATGTTCACTAATTTTCTATAATGGAAAACATTTTTTAACATTAAAAAGAAGATAATTTATAAAAATTTTCTATAAAGAGATAATTTTATTAAAAATTATATATGAAGAGAGAATTTTGTGAAACAATATGAAAAAAGTGAGACTTTGATAGAGAATTTTGTGAAAAATTCTTCATAAAAGGAAAATTTTGTAAAAAAAAACTTTTTTTTAAAGCGGCAATATTAGTAAAAATTTAAAAATTTTCCAAAAAGAGAAAATTTTTTGTAATTTCTCCCGAAAAAGAGTTTTTTTGTTGAAAATTATATAAAAGGAAAATTTTGTTGAACAAAAACATTCAGATTTTATTAGAAAATTATATTAAGAGGATTTTATTGATAATTTATTTTGTACATTAATAAAAGTCATAAGAAAGAGAAAGAATTTGTTAAATGTTTTTTTTTTTTATAAAGAGAAAATGTTATCGAAAGTTCTCTTTAATGAAATATGTTTAATGAAAATCCTTTTATAAAAACAATTTTGTTAAAATTAAAAAAAAACAATATTTTTTAAAAAAGTTTCTAAAAAAAGAAAAAAATTGCTATTTTTTGAAATTCCTGAAAAATCATAAAATATATAAGTCAATGTTTTCTTAGAAAAGAAATAATAAATTTGAAAATTTTAAAAAATAAAAATATTACTTCCTTCATTAAATCTATTCAAAATAATCTATTCAAAACTCTTTAAATGAGTATATTAAAAAAACTACCAAAAATTTTCTAAAAAAGATTAAATGTAAAATTTAAAAAAAATTTTGGTGAAATCGTCTTCTTTTAAAAAATTTTAAAATTCGTGTAATATTCTCGAATATTGTTTTAGTTAACATATTTAAAAACTTAATAAAGTTTTTAAGATAGTAATACCTTTAACAATTTATTTTCTCTAAAAATTCCTAAAATTATGTTGCTTTTTGCTTATAATTTGAAGCTTATGAATATAACTCTTGTAATATTCACGAATACTCTTTTAGATTTAATAATATAAAAAATTTATAATACTTATTACTTAATAATGAATACATTTTTTTAAGAAACTAAGTTTGTTTTATATGAACTTTAAATTATACAAACATTAAGCCATGAAATTATTGGAAAATTATGAATAGAACTCTTGTAATATTCACGAATAATCTTTAAGTTAATTTCAAATATTTACAATATTTTACTAAGAAATAAATACATTATTTTAAGAAAATAAATTTGTTTAAAATTAACCTAAAACTTTAGAAATATCATGCCGTAATTGGAATATTCGCGAATATTAATTAACTTATTTATTATTGTTGTAATTATAATATAAGCTAAATTATCGGAATTTTTTTAATAATCACGAATAATCTTTTAGTTTTTCGTTATACAACTTTGCTAAATAATTAATGAATAAACTCTTTAAAAATGCTGTTTATTTAATAAATTTCTTTGTAAAATTCTACAGACATATGGTGTTGGCAAAGAAAAAATATGCAAATAGAAATTGCATTTTACTACAAAAAAAACAACATGAAAATTATAAAGAGGCTCCTTTTGTAACAAAAAACAAATCGTATGAATAAATTTTACAAAAGTTTAAATGAATTTTTTTCGAAAAGAAAATTAAATTAAGCTTAACATGCAAGGTTATATTTATTTAGGATAAAATGAACATAAATAATTGAAATTTTTTAAATTAATGTGTTAAATGAACAAAAACAAATATAGCAGCAACACCAATTTATATTATGTAGTTTAGTTATGTACACACACGCAGAGAAAAAAACATGATTGTTTAAACCATATTCTAAGAGCAACATATTTCTGATTAAAATTTTGATTAATATCTAAACATATTATGGTTATTCAAACAATTTTAAAAGATCATATTATAATTAAATACAATTGAAATGTTTTATCATAATATTGTTATATATGATAATATTATGATTAAATATTATCAAAATTTCGTTAAAAAATATATATTAAAATCAAATTTATTTTAATTACAGAATCAGACTGAAGCATAAAGAGAAAAATATGCTTGTGGAAACTATGTTCTAAGAGTAATGTATTTCTGGTTTAAACTATGTTTGTAGTCTAAACATATTATGGTTATTGAGACAATTTTAAAATATTTCATTATATATTTTATATAATTTTGTTAAAAAAAATATGTATCGAAATCAAAATATTACATCAGTAAAATTATAGTTTCTAAACTAGTCCATCGGTTGACTAAACAAAATGTTGTTCTATGGAAAAGTCGGGAACTAAACAATAAATTAGTACATAGAGTTGTTTTACTAGTTCAAAGACTAATTTATAGATTTGTTTTCTAAAAATACTTTGAACATCTAGTTAAAAGTACTTAAAAACTATAGATTAGTTATTAGATTAGTCAATAAACAAGACCATTTAGTCAATAGACTAGTTCTTAGCCTAGTTAGTAAGGAAAAGCTATTGTCTTCCTAAGTACAAGATGATAAAGTAGTCTGGACTAGACAATAGACTAGTCTAAAGAATAGACATTATACAAGTGTACTATATAGCCTATAGACTTGTTCATAGAATAGAAAAGCGATCGGATAAAAAGATACTCATTTTATTAAACATTGTCTGGTTATAATCTCTTCTGAACTCAACACCACTTAAGTGGGGAGGGTATACTGGTCCTATACCCACCGTAAAGTATTCCAATCATTTTCTGGATCGATTTAGCTTTGTCCGTCCGTCCACGTAAACCTTTGTAATCAAACTACAGTTCGCAATTTTGAAGATAATTCAATTTGGTACATGATCTTCTACTGTCCCAAGGACGAAGCCTATTAAAAATGGTTAAAACGGGTACTGTATTTCACCTAGACCCTATACAAATGAATCCCTGAATAGGGCATGTAAACCTTATAATCAAACTACAGGTCGAAATTTTGGAGATAATTCAATGAAATTTGGCATATGATCTTCTATGTTGCCGGAGACAGAGCCTATTTAAAATAGAAAACATCGGTGCATTATTTCACCTAGCAATACACACCTAACCCCCCTACAACAGAACCCGTTGAATAGGGCTTTTAAGTTCATAATTATGTATCGTGTTATCTTGACAAAAAGCTGCAAACCTAGTTTTATACTAGCCTTGATGAACCTCATAAACTTTGTAATTATAGGGCCTCATGTGAACCTAGCCCCTATAAAAATCCCCCTTTAAAATTTTACTTAAATGTCCACAATTTTACTCAACAATAAGTATATCTGAGGCAAAGTACAAATCAACTTAGACGAAAACTAAATCATATTTTATTCTTGTAACAGGTGTAGGATATTATATGGTCGGCCTCGCCCGACTGTAATTTCTTACTTGTTATATTAATATTTCAATAAAAATTGTAGAAAATGGGTCACTGATGTACCAAGATACTTTTGAAGATCGAATTGTACCAAAAACAGTACAATTATATCAATTATACAAATTGTATCAACCCTGGTACAAGAATATAACATTTTTGAAGACTATTTGAAAGTTTGAAAAGTTGTTAATAACATAATATATTTTAATTGTTAACATTATTTAGTTGTTGTAAAAATAATAATAATAATAATAATAATAATAATAATTTATAATTGCCATAGACATGAAAAAGTTAACAGTAACTAAAATATAGTTTAAAACTAATTAAGATAACAATTATATGTTTTTGAAAACAATATATTGTTACGGAGAACATAGTATAGTTGTGGTAAACATGATTTTTTTTCTGTGTGCAAATACAAAATCCTTTATAATTTATCTACTATAAAACCAACCCAATTTTAACCCTTTTATTTTTTTTATTAAACAGCAAAGAAAAAACTTCAAAACGAATTGTGTCAGACATTATGTCTGTTGTTTTCATATCAAAAGTGTTTCAAAAAAAATCAACAATAACAACAACATATGTAATTAGTTTTTCCAATATTTGTTTTTTACTGTTACACTTGAATACATACATACATAATTTCATTTTTCCTTCTATTATCAACATTTCCACTGTCCCTCTCTACTTCAAATAAAATCCTACAAAAATCATACAATTCGTACATATAGAGGTCAAATATTATAAAACATGCTTTTGCCTGCTGCTGCTGCTTTTAAATTGAATATACTTTTTTTGCTGTTTAGTTTCCTTTTTTTTTTGTTGCTGCTGCTGCTGCTTTAAATTTTCTCATTAATGAGAGCTAAATTTTGGTTTCCTTTTGTATTTCCTGTGAGTTTGCGTGGTTGTCAAGTCAAGTTGTTGAATTTAATGTTTTTTAAGTTTTTTTTTTTGGCTTTTTTTGTTTTTTATTATAATATAAAAGCAAAAACAATATCTTGTTTATAGCTTTGTTGGATATTGTATTCGTATCAGTAATGAAAATTGTATTTGCCAAGTAATAAGAACCATTTGGTATTAACAGCAATTCTATTGAATTTTATTGGAAAAAAAGAAACAAATTTCAAACATACTTAACACTTAATATTCAAATTTTGTTTATTTTCTTTTGAATTTAAAATATGCTGTGATGCTGTCTATTGAGAATTGAAGGTATAGAAATGTACTTAATAATAATAATAAAAAAATAAAGAAGTGGTGGATAGAAGCATAAAGATCCATAGTAGAAGTGATTCGAATGAAAGAAATTATTAAGTTCGAGGTTCGTACAATAAAATGAATTTCCAGCAGATATATTTTTTCTAGTACATAGAAGACAATAAAACGCCTAAAAAGCTTCGCTGTCATTGCCAGGTTTTTATCGTAATCTTGAGGAGAATAGTATTTAGGAAACTAAGTTTCTGAACATTATTATACTGACATCCTAGCTGTAACAGCCAATATTAATCTTTCACAACAATCGGCTCAGCATTACTTTCTGAGTTGATTAAACTATGCAGCGTTCGTCTGTCTACACCAGAGACTATACTATGTTCACTATAACAATATAATATTTTCAAAAAACATATAATTGTTATTTTAATTAAATTTAAACAATATTTTAGTTACTGTGAATGTTTTCATGTACTTGGCAATTATAAATTTGAGTATGTTTCTCTCTAACATAATTACTTTTACAACAACTAAATAATGATTACAAAGAAAACGTATTATGTTATTTACAACTACATGTTTAAACTTTTAAATAAACATTATATATTATAATATGTCTGCTGGTACAACAAAAAATAAAAATTTAATCCAATGATAAATAAAAATTTTATAATAAATATAAACATATTATGATGAAATATTTCTACTGTATTTAATTATAATATGATATTATAAAATTGTCTCAATAAGCATAACATGTTTAGAATACAATCATAATTTTTATATTAATGTGTAGCTCTTAGAACATAGTTTACACAATCATGTTTTTTCTCTGTATGTGTAGGTTTGTCTGTCTGTTTGTGTGACCATATCAACCTTGTACTCATGCTACCAATGGTAATTTTTAAGATAATTTCATGAAATTTAGCAAATAATTTTCCCAAGGCCATAGCCTGAATCAAAGCATTTTGTTTTTAGTAAACTTTCATTCAAAACTTATGGATCTTTAGAATACAAATTATTTTAAATGATTTTAATTCCTATAAAATGTGTTCTTTCCTCCAACTATATTTCCGATCCAAATAGTTGGAAATAGAAAATTGTTAAAAAAAATACAATTTTATAAATCTATAGAAGAAAAACTCTCGTAACTTGAATTATTCTAATTCTGAGATATCATCCATTGATGTAGACGGACAGACATCTTTAAGTCGAATAAGATTTTGTTTAATAGTCGATTGTATCATATTTAGACAGATGTGTTTATAGTGGATTTTGTTTGATATAAATAATATTTACAAAGCATAGTTTGCTCCGCCCTAGACAAAATAAAGCGACTTCCAAAAGAATAGCATTTATAAATACTTCAAAAGTAGTAATTAGTGAATGTCTTCAGAAGTAGTGAATTTGGATTCGAATAAAAAGTACACCTCCTATGACAAGCCTGTGTTAAAATCATAACATCTTTAGGCCTTTTTCAGTGCTTCCTTTGAGTAAATTCTACTTCTTTTTCGCTTCTTTGGAAGTTTTTTTTTTTACTGGGTTATTTTAAAAATGTTTTAAGAAAACATTTTATAAAATCTAAAAACGGATAAAAGTTACGAGTTATTCAAATTTAAATTCCAGATATAATAGACCTGAGGACAGATTCAGATTTGGCTCAATCCTTTAGAAAAGTATACTTTGGTCACTGATTTAAGAATTTTTATAAAACGGTGATATGACACAACTAATTGAGTCATAGTATCGTTATGACAATGTCAAAAGTGTCAGAAAGTCTATGAGTTATATTACATAAAGTACCTTTGCTTTAAAATGATTCCTTTTATGAAAAAAGACTGAACTTGGGAAAGCCGGTATTTGAAAATATTCCTGAATCTAAAATTATTGCTCTATCAAGGACTCTTTTTTAAAGAAATCTAAAATGAAACATACACCAAAGCAATTATTTTCGGATAAAAGTTTTTCTTTTCTAAATTCTAAACAAATTGTTGCAATGTCTACAGAAATATGACACTTTTAAGAATTGTCATAACATCTAGAGATTCTATGACACATTTTTGCTGTATCATAACATCCACAGACATTATGGCATGTCACCGTACAAAATCATATTCGGATTCAGCAAAACTCAATCATTAAAGGGCACTTCATACGATCACACTTTATGTACGTAAAGTCAAATGAAAAATTAAAATGAAATTCCATCCGTATAACAAAAAAAGAGAATAAAATTCATATGATTTACATTTTTTGTGTTTACATGAATGGTATAAAACAATAACAAAAGTAAGATGAAAACAGCTGTTTCACTTTTTTTGCATGTGTTTACATAAGAATATATCCCTGATCTAATGCGACGTGGTTGCTTTTTGAATAATTTCTAAAAATGAAGTAAGCCTTTCGACTGTCGAGTTTTCTATCCGTATTGTCATTCAATGTGTGATGGTTTCATTACATATCGCGTTTAGACGATCCCATCCATACTCATCTATACAAAATTTTGACAGATCATATTACTTTTCGGCTTTAGAAGCATCTAAATAGTTTTTAGGATTTTGAGTTTTTTTCTATTTTGTCGATTTATGTAGTTTTGAAAAGTGGTGCAGCATATGGAAGGATATAAGTAATTCGACTTAGAAAACAATTTTGAATTGATTGAAATAGTATAAAATGATCTATATTTCTATGCGTTACATATATTAGAAGGAGTTGTAGATTCTTATTATCTCATGTATATAATTTATTTTTTTTAAAAAACAAGTCAAAAATTATTGTCGGACGAGGCCGACCATATAATACCCTACCCCTTTTACAAAAATAAAATTTGATTAAGCATTTAAGTTGAATGTATCTTGCCTCAGATAAACATACTTAAGCCGTTTATTGTTGAATAAAATTGTGGACATTTAAGTAAAATTTTGATTGGGGCTCTTCATAGGGGCTAGGGTCATGTGAGGACCTATTATTAGGGAATTCCTTAGGCTCATCAAGTCTAGTATAGAACTTGGTTTTGCAGCTTTTTGTCGCGATATGAGTATAATAAACATAGTTATGAACTTAAAAGACCTTTTCGGCGGATTCAGTTGTATGGGGGCTAGGTGAAATAATGGACCTATGTTAAGCATTTTCAATAGGCTTCATCTACGGTACAATAGGCTTCATCTACGGTACAATATTCTTCAAAATTGCGACCTGTAGTTTGATTACAAGGTTTACTAGCATAATTCGTGCGTTTAGTTGTAAGGTGAAAAAATCGACCGATGTAAACCATTTTCAGTAGGCTTCGTCTACGGCACTATAAAAGATTATGTGCCAAATTCCATTGAATTATCTCCAAAATAACAAACTGTAGTTTAATTACAGAGTTTACAAGCCCTATTCGTGGGTTCAGTTGTATGGTGGCTAGGTGAAATAATGGAAATATGTTAATTATTTTCAATAGGCTTCGCCCCTGGGATATTAGAGGATCATGTACAAAATTTCATTGAATTGCCTTCGAATTTGCGACCTGTAGTTTGATAACAAGGTTTACATAGACGGACATAGCTAAAAATGATAGAAAATGATTCTGAGTCGATTGGTATACTTTAAGGTTGGTATAGGACCAATATTATTGTGCATTACAAACATCAGCACAAACCCAATATATCCTTTCCACTAAAATGGTGTAGGGTATAAAAAACCTTACAACCATAAAATTCTAAACATGTAAAGATACTCAAATTTATCATAATAAATATCTTTAAATGTTTTTATCATCAGTTGCTTTACTCTTAAAATTTGTTGCCATTTTATCTACAAGAAAATATATTTAGTCTTAACTCTTCCTTTTTCAAAAGAAATTGTCATGTAATTGAAACATTTATCTTCTTTTTTTATAGTTGTTGTGAGAAAAATACATAATTAGTTTTTGCAACTTAATTAAAAAAGTTCATATATTGAATATTGCGTGACTTGACCTACATACATATGAATAACTTAAGTATATAATATATATTTAATTAGAAAATTCAATTTAAAATGGGTCAAAGAAAAAACAAATAAAGAAAATTTGCGAAAAAGTTTACAATTAAGTTTTTAATAGAATTAAAGTAATAATTTAATAGATATCAAGAAAAAACCCTTGAGATGGACAATAAATGACATTTTTTTCAAAGTTTTTGTTTTAGAATATTGAAAAACATAGATATTTTTATTAAAATCTCAAAGAAAATATTAATTCAAATAAATTTGTCTTTTATAACTGTGTTACCAAGTCATTACAATTATTCATTTATTTATTTAAGGGAAAAAAACTTAGAACTTATCAAGGCAATTGTTAGTGGTGAGGAAGGAAAAAAATTGGTCTAGTTTTTATGTCGATTTGTTCATTTGTGAAAAAAGGCAAAATTGAACAATTTTAATAAATCACGTGTAGATTATACAAAAAAAAGTTCTAGGTTATATGTACACACATAGTATCCTTGAAGAGAGTTAAAAGAAAAAAACAAAATACAACAACAATTACAAAAACTAAGCACACATGACAAAAGTATAAGAAAGGCTGAGAGAGAAAGAGAGAAATACTTACAGACTCTCTATGGCAATAGTAAAAACAAAACGAGAGAGAATGGAAGTAAATGAGAGAGAGAGAGCGATTGTGTGTGTCAGGACTAAAAGAGAGTTTAATAAAATATACTATATATCAATGGAATTTATTGACTAAAAATATAATGGAATCAAATACAAATACTATCACGTGTGTAAAGAAAAAATCTAACCAAAAAAAGGATAAAAAAGAAACGAATAAGAAACGAAGTTGTTGAGAAACGAATTGTTTTTAAACTTACCTCTTAGCACCCTCTTCACCTTCGGGCAATTCACCACCAGCTGTTGATGCTGCTGTAGCATCATGATGTTCTGAAGGGGCTGCTGTGGTTGCAGTTTCTTGTGTATTGGCAGCGGGTACTTCTTCATCACCTTGGCCACCTTTCACAGCACCCACCAATGAAGTGAATTGATTTGTTATATTCGAAAACATATTGTTACTTTTTTGTTGTTGTTGTTAAAGAAGTTTTTAGGTTTTCTTTCTTTTTTGTTTTAATAAATTAAAAAGGATTTTTCTTTTTATTCCAAAAATTTGCTTTTTGATTTTTAAGTTTTTTTTTGGATTTTGTTTCAAATTTAGTTATAGTTGTAAATACAACACTGGGATTTTGACTACACGCTTTTAACACAATAACACACTTAACGGTTTTCTTGTAGATTTTAACGTTACTTTTTTCTTTTTTGGGATTTGTCTATTTTAAGGTTATGTTGTAGATTTTCAGAATATGCAAGTAAATGTTGTCAAATAACGGGAAAGGGAAATAGAGAGACAGAGTAAGAGAGAGTGTTAAAAAAGAGAAAAGGGAGAGATAAAAATAAAAAAGAGCATATTACTACAAAATATATATATTTTTTCTTAAAAAACAACAGCAAAAGGAGCGTTTATAAAAACTATAACGGTTTCGATAAAAAACGAAAGCTCCCGATTTTCTATGGATACCACTTTTTTCTTTGTTCTTTTTTTCTTTCTTTCGTTTTTCTTTTTTTTTAGAAAAAGGGGTTGTTACGTTGATTTCCAATTATATTTTACAACTATTTTGTATGTTTTTTTTTACTTTTTTCTTAACAAAATTTTAGTAAATTTTTATTTACAAATTCAGAAATTATATAATAATTTCCCTTAATACAAACACTTTTAACATAAAATTTCTTCTTAAATAAAAAAAATATTAACAAATCTATACTAAATAAAAACTTGACTTGAAAATATGTTGCGAAAAAAATCAATATTTTACAATATTTTATTTGTAGTTTAAGTAAGAAAAAAACCAACAAAATTACGCTGTATATATTATTTTCTGTTTTTTTTTAACTATGTTTTCTCTATATTAACATTATTTATGTAACAACAAACGTTTTTTCAAGACCTCTTTTTTTACTCTTGAAAAGCTTTAGATTTTCTATTATATTTAAATGATTTCTTTTAAATTATAATTCAATAAATTTCACTTTTTTATATACTTTTTAATATTACTTTTTTCTTTGGCTTTTTATCTAAAGTTGCTTATTAATTTCTATTTAACTATGTCTTCCTGCTTTGAATGTCCTCGGAGAACTGTTTCTAGTCGTTTAGAAAACTCTTTTCAAATAGCTTTACAAAAGCGAATTGATTGCTGTTTTTTTCTTTAGTTTTTTTTTCGTATTTCTTTGCTGTTGTTCTTTTCCCATCAAACCACTAGTTTCACCACCGCCTACCAAGAAAATCACCCACTGGAATGTATATCGATTTCGTACAACTCTGTTATGTACCACATAAGGTACGCAGGACATGTAAAAGCGAAATGGAAAGAAAAATTGAGGAAAAAGGAATGCTTATCAATCAAAACGCAATGAAAGAGATTTCTTTACATTTTTGAAAATTATAAACTATAATTTTAAAAATGTTTCATAAAAAGAACAAATTTCTACAAAACGACCACTATTTTCTACAGCAAGTCTATATATAGTCAGTTTAAAATGAGAGAAAATGATCTGTTCAGACTATAGAACTTTATAGTCAAGAATATTGACTGATTTACAGTCAAGTCTATAGAGTGATATGTAGTCAAGACGACGGAGGGATCTATAGTCATGACTATAGAGTGATTTATAGTCAAGACTGTAGAGTGAACTATAGTCAAGACTATAGAGTGATCTATAGTCAAGAGATAGAGTGATCTATAGTCAAGAAATAGAGTGATCAATAGTCAATACAAAAGAGTGATCTATAGTCAGGACTATGAGTGATCTATTGTCAAGACTGTAGAGTGATCTATAGTCAAGACTATAGAGTAATCTATAGACAAGACTATAGAGTGATCTATAGTCAAGACTATAGAGTGATCTATAGTCAATACTATAGAGTAATCTATAGTCAAGACTATAAAGTGATCTATAGTCAAGACTATATAGTAATCTATAGTCAAGACTATAGAGTGATCTATAGTCAAGACTATAGAGTGATCTATAGTCAAGACTATAGAGTGATCTATAGTCAAGACTATATAGTGATCTATAGTCAAGTCTATGGATTGTGCTATAGTCAAGACTATATAGTGATCTATAGTCAAGACTGTAGAGTGATCTATAGTCAAGACTGTAGAGTGATTTATAGTCAAGACTATAGAGTGATATATAGTCAAGACTATAGAGTGATCTATAGTCAAGACTATAGAGTGATCTATAGTCAAGACTATAGAGTGATCTATAGTCAAGACTATAGAGTGATCTATAGTCAAGACTATAGAGTAATCTATAGTCAAGACTATAGAGTGATCTATAGGCAAGACTATAGAGTGATCTATAGTCAAGACTATGGAGTGTTCTATAGTCAAGACTATGGAGTGTTCTATAGTCAAGACTATGGAGTGTTCTATAGTCAAGACTATAGAGTGATCTATAGTCAAGACTATAGAGTGATCTATAGTCAAGACTGTAGAGTGATCTATAGTCAAGACTATAGAGTGATCTATAGTCAAGACTATAGAGTAATATATAGTCAAGGCAATAGAGTGATCTATAGTCAAGACTATAGACTCATCTATAGTCAATACTATAGACTGATCTATAGTCAATACTATAGAGTGATTTAAAGTCAAGACTATAGAGTGATCTATAGTCAAGACTGTAGAGTGATCTAAAGTGAAGACTATAGTCAAGACTATAGAGTAGTCAATAGCATGATGTAGGTTTGGTAAAAGAGCTACAATCTTTGCATGACCTCTGGAACCATCTATTTGTAATACTTAGTCTGACTGCAGTATTCATTGTCAGTTGTTTAGCAAGTAGATCTACAGGCAGCCAGTTCAGCATGGCAAACAACGTTTTACTGGGCGTAGTCCTAAGTACACCTGCTATGAGAAGGGCAGATTGTCTCATAACTTTTGTGAGAATGTTCCTGTTAGATGTTTTGTCAAGTGCATACCACCAGACAATTACACCATACATCATTATCGGCTTAATCACCGCCTCATTTCCTGGGTTGATATACAGAAGATCGGTAACCTTCTCTTCCTCGTTCTGGCACCTTCTGCAGAAGTCGTTACAGGGAAAAGAAATACCTCTTGCTAATAAAAAAAAAGCGTTAAGATGAGTTCTACTGAGATCATTTATAAAGGATGTTTTATGACGATCCAAGAGAGTCGCCACAGCTTTTTTGCAATCAACTGTGATCTTAAGGGAATCTGAATCATGTAACAGATATATGTTTCTTAATGGCCAATAGTGGGGCATCACACAAAATTGGTCTATGTCCAAAGAAAATAGAAAATCTTATAAAATATTTGTTTGATAATTTTATTTAAAAAGGAAAATATCGTAACATTTCTCTTTTAAAGTTTTTCTCGCTTTTCTAAATAGCAACTCCAAACTGAACTGAACTGAACAACATAGAGGGAAACAAACTTATGGTACATCATAGTAGCTTTTTACATTCGACACTTTCCACAATATGTTGTACTACTTGACATTCCAAAGTGGTAGTTTTCTTCATGGACGTTGAGATTTTAATGGAAACAACTGCACACAAGTGTCTGGTACGCATGAGCACGAAAAAAATAAACCAATTTGTCTTTGAAAGTAGGGAATGAATAATTGCTAAAGTAAAATAACTTTTAAATTTGAAAGACGAAGCGTGGCAGACATAAACTACTGATAATGTGAATCACTTAAAAATAAAGTTGTAGTAGTTAAAGGAAGCAAAATGTTTTAATTGCCAAATACAAAACAATTGACCAAAAATTCTAGGTGGAAACTAATAGTCTAAAGTTAATTTGTTTAAAAAATATAAGTAATATTTAAAAAAAGAAAAGGAAGTTCGCTTTCCTAAATAAAATATGTCTCGCAAAATTGGGTGTAATTTGCACAAGCTAATAAAAAACATGAATTTTAGTTACAATATGTTTAAGGAAATTTTTGCACTTTTAGATAAAAATTTACCAATTGTTTATAACTTTTATAAAATTTATCAGTCACTTTTCTTGTTGCTTTTTATTACGTAGTCCGTTTTGCATGAAATATGTTAATAATTTTATTAAATTCTTTATTTTTTTTCTATTTGCACTTTTTTGTTTACCAATTTTTTCCAACTGGATAAAATTCTGACAAGTGTTCGTTTTTAATAAATTTTTTTGATTGTTGACACTTGTTTTGTTTTCACATTCGTAGGTAAACAAAAGTAAACTCTATGTTCACCACGTTATGTTTCCATCACAAAAGCCGGTGGCGACAATACTTTACGACGGCGTCAGTTGGCAATTAACATTTGATACGATATTTGTGAATTAACTCATGAAATGACTTTTGTATTAGGTAACTAACTAAACAACTAACTAACTAAATAACCAACAAGACTATAGAGTAATCTATTGTCAAGACTAAAAAGTGATCTATTGTCAAGACTAACTAACTAAATAACTAACTAACTAACTAACTAACTAACTAACTAACTAACTAACTAACTAACTAACTAACTAACTAACTAACTAACTAACTAACTAACTAACTAAGTAACTGACTAACTAACTAACTAACTAACTAACTAACTAACTAACACCCTCTCTGTAGGGTTCTATAGTTGAAACGAAAAGTCGACTTTTTGCATTTTATAAAAAGTCGACTTTTCGACTTTTTTCATTTAATTAAAAGTCGATTTTTCGACTTTTCGACTTTTAATATTTTATAAATAGTCGACTTTTCGACTTTTTGACTTTTTTTTCGCTTTTTTCGACTCTTCGACTTTTTCGAATTTTTCGACTTTTCGACTTTTTTCGACTTTTTGACTCTTTCCGACTTTCCGACTTTTCGACTTTTATTTACAAAGTCGACTTTTTTCATAGACGATAGTCGAGTTATCGACTTTTTTGTAACAAAATAGTCGACTTGGACTTTTCGACAAAAAGTCGATTGTTCGATTATTCGAAAGTCGATTTATAGAACCCTACCTCTCTGGTATATAAATTTTCGAAAATCTGTTGATAAATTAGCTAATTCAACAACCGATTAAATAATGAAACAACTCTGTTCTTCCACAACTTGGTAGCACTTTTAAAAACATATGTAAAATGTCAATTTTGACATTTTCCCTTTTAGGTTAGAAACGGTTGAATAATAATAAATTTCATCAAATTTGTGTAAATTTATTAAGAATGAAATAAATTGTTAATCAAATAATAATATAATTCAAAAGTTAAACATAAAATGGCCAAATATTTAGCACAAATTATTGTTTTGGGTGGTCAAGCTATTGGCAAGGCTTTTGCTAAAGCCTTACGGCAAGAAATTGCCGCTTCCCAAGAAGCAGCACGTCGCAGTGGTGGTGGACGTCAGGGAGAAAAAAGATCAGAAGCTAATGCCAGAACGGGTAAGTAACAAATATAACACGAACCAACAAATATATAATTCCTTTAAATTTTTAGGCATGACTTTGGATGAGGCCAAACAAATACTCAACATAAACGACTTGGAAAATCTCGAACAAATCACCAAAAACTATGAACATTTATTCGCCGTCAATGACAAATCTAAAGGTGGTTCCTTTTATATACAATCTAAAGTTTTTCGTGCTAAAGAACGTATCGATCAAGAATTGAAAGAGGCTCTTAAGTCTCAACAAGCCAAACAAAAAAGACAAGAAGATTCAACAGCGGAATCAGCAGATAAACAACGATGAGTGTTGCGTTTTAGTAATTTTTAGAATGTGCTTTAGTTATTTCTTGTTTCTTTTTTTTCTATATAAATTTTATAAATTTAATTTTCTTTTACAATATTGTATTGTAAAAATAACTAAACGATACAAGTTGATTATTTTAAGATACAAAAACAAACATAAACAATACCTATAGGCTTTTCAGGAATATATACAAATAGATAATGAGTTTTACTGTGTGAAATAAGTTTGAATGAAAATCCCTGTCGAAATACAATTTGAATCCAGTTAATTGTTTAGCAGGGAATCTTAAAGACTTGTTTTTTTTTACCCAGATTGTTTTGTAAATAAAATGCAATTTTTTTAATAAGTTTTTCTTAATTTGCTTTATAAAATAAGTTTGTTTTTAGAAAATGTTATTAGCAAATAATGAAAAAGATTGTTGATGAACGAAAATACGGATACAAAATATATATTTCTTAATATTATGTAATTTGTTGTTGTTTTTAAAATGGTAGTGTTTATTAATTAAGATTTTTTTCTGAAGCAAATTAGATTGGATAATGAATCAAATAAGAGCGAAATTAATAAGTTGTAGTACAAAAGAAGAAAATTCTTGTGTAATGCTAATAAAATTCAAAATTTTCGTATTAATCAGTATTTAGTTAAAAAAAAAACTAATATTTTCGCATATTCGAAAGTTCAAAAATTCACTTCTATTCTGTATTTCGATTACGTTTCCGCATATAGTAACGTAACGATCGACAAAGCAATTTCATTTTATTTCAATGCTTTAAGAATCGTCAAGCAGAATACCTAAGTTGACAAACGTATGAAATTTCTATTCGAATTGAATAGGGGTGATGAAAATGCGATTTTATAGTTTAGTAAAACTGAAATTATGGAAATAACCCAATATTTATACCCTACACCACTATAGTGGGGAGGGTATTATACGTTTATGCTAATGTTTGTAACATACAAAAATATTGGTCCAATACCACCCTTTAAGTATACCGATCGATTCAGAATAATTTTTTGACATGTCCGTCCGTCCGTCTGTCCGGCTGGCTGTCCATGTAAACCTTGTGAGGAAGTACAGGCCGCAATTTTCAAGATAATTTGATGAAATTTGGACCAAGCATGTTTTTTGGCACAGGGACGAAACCTATTAAAAATGGTTGAAATCAGTCCATTATTTCACCTAGCCCCCATACAACCGTACCTCCCGATTTGAATTTTTTATACCATAATTACGTCAAATATTCTACTATCTCTCTAAAAATTGACACAAATAACTTTTATATAAGTATAAATGACACCGCAGATTTTCGTAAGGATCGGCTCTTATTTGATCCTAGCCCCCATACAAACGCCCCCTTCAAAAAATGTCTTAAACGTCTAAAATTGACTTGTAACCATTTGTATCGCAATGAAACTCAACAAAAATATCTGTTATTTAAAAATATATCTTTTTCCCAAATTTACCGAGGATCAGCCCATGTTTGACCTATATAAAGTCGGCCATGCCCGACTATACTTTCCTTCTTGTTTTATTATTAATTTCATAACTAAGTTCGAATTTTCGATCATAAAAACAAAAAGAAAAACATTCAGAATTCTGAGTAAATGAAAATTTGTAAACGATGATCAATACCCTTTCGTCAACCGGAAGGTTTTGAATCTTTTATAATATTGAAACTAGAAAAGTAAAATTTTTTCATTCAATTGCTACTAAGGATGCCAAATTAGACTGGTTTTCACAAATTCCGGGATTTGAGATTTTTAAACCTGAAATTTTGCAAATAACCCAATATTTTTATTATTAATTTCATAACTAAGTTCTAATTTCCGATCATAGAAACAAAAAGAAAAACATTCAGAGTCCTGAGTGAATGAAAATTTTTAAAAGAGGATTGATACCCTTTCGTCAACAGGAAGATTTTGAATCTTTTTTCCAAAAAATTTTAATCCCAGTATCCCGAATTAACCAACTCAATTTGTTTTACTTTTTTGAAATAAATACCTTGCAAATACTGAGACTACTCCGCACATGCGTTTTACTACTCAAAGGACTAGGTATAGATTACTTGGGTTGCTCACTAGTTAGCGAGTTTACTCGTATGTCTTGTGACCTATTTTGATACTCTTAGAATTGACATTCCCCTATGTTGAGAGAATGGTTTCTACCCCTTATTTTGTTGACTACTTGATTCCTGAGGTCTCCGAAAAAACCAGCCGGTATTTCAAATAAAACCGATCATGTTTACTAGAAACGCATTTCTGAGATAGTGCAGTACATGGAAAAGACCTATACCAAGCTAGATTAGTCTGTGGTCTTGTAAGGCTGATCAGTCACATAGAAGGTGTTGCACTGTTCCTTCTTCTTCGTCCAAACAGCTTCTACAATAGTTATAACGTGAATATATACTTTTCGACATATGTCTAAACATATAGTGCCCAGTCATCATACCAGTTAGAAGCCTAATCGAGTTCTTACTTAGAGACAAGAGAATCTTAAACCTATCTGTTGTCAGAATGGGATATTCGATATTCTGCAAGTGGTGATGGTGATGATTTGAGTTCCGTCTTACTCTAAGCCCAGTCATCTATCAACTGTGATGGGGTCTATCAACTTTGAACCTTTGGTTGCGCATTTATTAGATACATCATTTCCCTGGATGTCCTCATGTTCTGGAATACAATTGCGAGCTTTGATTGAAGCAAGGCTGTCCAAGTATATACATATCTATAGTCCAATTTTTGTATGATGTTATATATCTCTCCCTGAAGTACGGTGCAGGTATCAATTCAAAGTGATAATGTGTCAGTTGGTCCAATTATTGAATGCAATTGAGAAGACATTTCGACTTAATAACACTGGAGTTAAGAGCTTTGATTGAAATATGGCTGTCCAAGTATATGTATGTACAGTCGAATTGTCGAGATTTAGTTCCTGTATTTTTCTAGGGGCTGTATCGATGCCAAATATCTTTCCCTTAAGTACCGTGCAGGTGTCAGGTTTTCGAAGAGACATTAGAAGATTCAGTTTTTCGTAGAAAATTACCGATCCCGTGCGCATTTCTGTCTTAAAGACATTAGTATAGATTGAGATCATATCGTCCCTTAGGACAGTTTTCGCGGCCCATTTATGTAGATAGTATGTAGTCCACTATCTGTCTCATGATTAGCCCGCCTATCTTTTGTAGAACGGTACCACGACCAATGCGATCATGTTTCAGTCCGTTACACTTTTCAAGTTGAGAGCAGATTTAGCCTCACCTCTAGCCTGAGGCGTGGAATTTAAATAGCCAGTGATTGTAAGACATCTTTGTACCTTGATTAGAATGGGGAGATAAATCTTACTTAATGATAGAGGACTGGTCCAAAATTAATCTAAATATGGAAAAAACATAATCCATTTAACACTGTTATGTCCTAGGTGAGAACCACATAATACATCCATGCATTACCTACTTCGGACTAAACCAAACACTACTCCCTTACGGCATAATTATATAGGACTACTAAACGGACTATGTACTTCAATAATGTTTACATGGAAGTAGTTTTTGTATTACTTAAATGGATCATAAACTCTAATAATTTTTACTGGATTTTGATAATTTCTTCGGAATAATCAAAATTTTGAAATTAAATTGGAATGTTTTAATTATTTTTAATGATCTAAAATTTCGAAACTACAAATATGAAAAAAATCAAATTTAAATTGTGCCTCCAAAATTAAAAATTGTCAAATAAAGTTTGAACCAAAATATGATTTTGTGACCCCATCTTTGTTTCAAAATTTGTCAGTACAATTTAAATATTATTTATTTGCAAAAACTGCTTTCAAAACGCTTTGCATTTTTTTTATTGAAAATTATAATAATTTATTTATAAAGAAAACAAAACAAATGCCAGGTCTAATACAAAATTACTAATGCATTAAGCTAAAAAAAATAATAATAATAAAAATTCTTTTAAATATTTTTCAATTTTATAAATATTCAATACTTGATTTTATGTTATTTAAATAGAAATTCCTAAAACTAAATCTAATTACAATTGATTTAGATTTGTTTAGTTTCTAAAAAAAAATTAAATAATTTACAATTTTTAGCTAAAAGAAATTTTTGTTCTAAAAAATATAAAAATAAAAATTTAAATAATTTTTAAATTATATAAAAAAAAAATTCAAATAATTTTGCTTAAAAAATAAATTTTCTTAAATAAGTACATATGTACAGTTAGAGGAGCGCGTTAGGATAGTAGGAGACTCTAAATAGGTTGTTTCTTTTCTTAACAAAATCCCGGATTTGTATGCTCTATAATACAACGTTTACAATATTTCTTAACCGCTCTATAGCCTTCAATGGATATTTGACAATCTTGTATATTTAATTGCTGCAGACCGCGACAGTAATACGCTATACATTGTACCCCACGATCGGTAATCATATCACAATTACGTAAACTTAATTTCTTTAAATTCGGACAACTTTCGGCCAGAGCTCTTAGGCCAGCATCACTGACATCACATTTACCAATATCGAGTGCCCGCAAACGTGGACATGAACGTGCCAGTACGGTAATGGAATCATCACTAACCGCCTCACAACCTCGGGCATTGAGATAACGTAATTTATAGCAACGTCTTGCTATGACTTTAAGACCCGCATCAGATACCCGATCACATTTGGCTACGGATAGATAGCGTAAAGCAGCTCCCAGTTTGGCCAATTCATAAAGACCGAAATCGGTTATGTTAAGGCAATCGGAAACGCTAAGCTCTTTTAGGGCTATGCAAAAGCTTGGCACAAATTTTAGACCTGCATCTGTTGAATAACATAAAGTATTTGTTACTAAATCCGTAAATCGGGAATATTATTATAAGACCTCTTACCTGTAATTTGTATGCAGCGTCTTAAATAAAGATACACCAGTTGAGGACAATTTTTGACCACAATTTTTAGACCCACATCATCTAAAGCTGTACAATCGGTTAAATCTAAATATTGTAATAAAAGTCTTCTAGGTGGTTCCAAATTTGGATTCGGTGTTATGGTATTAATTTGCGTGCAACCTTAAACATAAAGAAAAATTTAATAAAAATTATTTTTTTCGCCATTTTTTTTAATTACCCCAAACTTACCCGTTACATCCAAATGCTGTACATTGGTACATTTGGTCAAGACATCTACTAGAGCCTGATTAGAGACATTAACACATGTCTGCAGCTGCAGATGTGTTAATTCCGGACATCTTCGGGTCAACAATTGCAAGCCCTTATCCGATATACGGCAACCATCGGCCAACATTACTCGCTCCACTTCAGGACATGAACCATTGCGGGTTTGTCCACACAATTGGCGAAAAATCATTTTTAAAGCCTTATCACCATTCAGGTGTTCCCCTTTTAGAGTAATAACTTTCCACAAAACCGGACGCCAGGCCAACTGTTCGAATCGTCGGCAAACTCGCGCTAAACTACACAATTCACAACTATCGAACCATTGGAAAATTTTCAAAATGGCCTCGTCGGGCAAACGATCAAATAGGGGACCCGATCTAAATGGTCCCTTTTTCGACCATGGTGGTGGTCCCGTCTCCACATGTCTTCTTGCTATGGCCGCTGCCGCCGACATGGCAGCCGGTGGTGGATGATGAACTATACTGTGCGTTGTTATGGTATTCGGATGATGGCCAGTGGGTGAGGGTGATACCAAAGTGGCATAGCCCTGATCTAGACTAGGTGAAAATCTGCCTAAATTACACAGACCATCGGATAAACTTTTCACTTTGCTGTGATGATAGCGCTGATCCAAGGCCAAATTCGATGAGGAGGAGGTGTTGTTATTTGAACTGGAAAAGTTGTCGATATGATTCGATGAACTGAAGGCATTGGCGGGTGAGTTGGTGCGATTTAAGAGATAACGATCTGAACCACTTGTTTCACTGGGACTCGAGGCGCGATGGTGCAGCAGATGAGAATCTGTAAGAAATTAGGTGGATTAAAATGTAATCCATCAAATTGAATTTAATGTGAAAAATATTCAGCTTATTACAAATAAAAATAGCTATGTCTATTCAGCTAACAAGAATACAATTCAGCAAATCAACTATGTATACTATAAAAATGTTATTCAGCTGAACAAAAATGTAATTCAGCAAACTAAATAAACACGAACTAAATTCAGCAAAACAAAATTATTGAAATTATTGATGTTTATAAAATATCTTTAATTCAGCAACCGAAAACTTAATTCAGCTAACAAAAGTTATTAAATAATTTAATATTTTCTTTTTAAATTTCATTAGTTTTACAATTCAGCTAAAGAAAAACGTAATTCATCTGATGAAAACACAATTCAGCTAAGGTTAATTTTAAATTATAAAAACACTCACCTTGTAGTCTCTCATTGGCATCACTAAAATCACACATACTCCGCAGACCATCCTCCAGATAATAACGCTCACTCTGATAATTACTAGCCTCCGAACCCAATGGCAAACCACGTATGGCACTACCCAAGTATAAAGCATCCATTTTCTTTTCCAAATAATATTGAGCATTGCGACCATTACCATTTGTAGAGGCCCCCACCGGTACAGTACCACGACCATTTTGATGACGTGTTAAGCGACTGTTGGTAGTGCCAGGAGCAGCATCACTTGAATCCTCGGTATCGGCACTATTACTATGTAATACATAGGCACTAGGCCCCCGTTCATGGCGTCCATATTGTATTAAGTGTTCGAGGGCTAAAAAATTACGCTGTTGATTGGCATTAACGCCCACACATAAATTTGATCTCTGCTGTTGTTGGGCCGTACGTCCCACCGAGGCTGAGCTAGGCAATACCGTTGAACCATTTAGCGGATGCTGTCGTCCTCTCAACTCAAAAGTTGCTGCTTTATGCAGTATAGGCTGAGGCTGATCTAAAGAACTTTGTGACGATGATCTTGAGAGATCATACAACTGAGCAGTCACCTGTCTTTCTTGTGTATTATTTTTGGCACTTTGTGTTGTATCCTCTAAATCTCCTCTCAGGCCATCGACAGTATCTCCCTGTTGCGAAACCGAACTGGTGTGATAAATAATATCCGTATCGGTGTCTATACTAAGATCGGGAGATTTACGAGACATTTGATAAACTTGGGGATCCAAAGGACTTGAACTTAATGGATGATGAAAGGTAGACTGATGTAGACCATTCAAAGAGTCCATTACCGCATTGCTAGTACGTCCCAACGAGGCCAACGGACATTCTAAACTTGTAGGCGCTGCAGCGCGTCTAGCTGTTTGATGAGACATTCTTATAGAGTTGCTTTACAAGATTACTCCATTAAATCTGCAAATAAAGTAATAAAAAAAATGCATGGTTTAAAAAAAGCGCTATAAAACGTTGGCAGTGTTTTCAATAATTTGTTAAACATACAAATTACATATGTTAAGCTGTTTATTTTTAAAGGAATTTACTAAATTAAAAAGTCATTACCAACCGTAAGAGGAATAATAATAAAAAAAAACTAAGTAAAGTAGTAAAAGAAAAACTACTCAAGGAGTACAAGTATGAAACTAGCATGAGCAGGCAATTGTTGTAGTTTTGAGAAGAAGTTGAAGAAACAATATCATTTAAATCTGTTTTTTGTATTGCAGATTTTGTTGTTGTTATTGTTGCTTTTCAGAAATGTCTTCTTAAGATGCCAACTCATAAATATTAAACTCTATGCATATGCACACCACACTTCCTAGTAATGCATCAGGCAATAAGGAAACAATATATTGTATCGATATCACTTTTGACACTTTCCAACGACAGCTTACTAAAAACAAGATCCAAAATGTTCTTCAAATGTATGTGTGTTTATGGAGTGTAAGTAAACTGTTGTTGCTGCTGCAGCAGTTGCTGATGATGATGACGATGATTCTTATTGCTGCTGCTTAAAAAATATGGCGGTTGGCGGATTTTTAGACCTAGCACTGTGGGGCTGGGAATGTTTGTTTGGGCTTAATATTGCATAAAGTTTCCTAGACGAACATCGTGTTTAAGATTTCTTTTCTGCTCGAAAAGTGTTTTCCGAAAATATGAAATTTTTTATAAGAAAACTGAACTAGAACTGTAGTAGAACTGAACTAGAACTAGAACTGAACTAGAACTGAACTAGAACTGAACTAGAACTGAACTAGAACTGAACTAGAACTGAACTAGAACTGAACTAGAACTGAACTAGAACTTAACTGGAACTGAACTAAAAATGAACAAGAATTGAACTAGAATTGAACTAGAACTGAACTAGAACTGAACTAGAACTGAACTAGAACTGAAATAGAACTGAACTAGAACTGAACTAGAACTTAACTAGAACTGAACTATAACTGAACTCGATTAGAACTAAAACTGAAATAAAACTGAACAAGAACTGAAGTTGACATGAACTAGAACTAAAATAGAAGTAGAATTGAACAAGAACTGAAGTTGAACTGAACTAGAACTAAGATAGAATTATACACGAACTAAACATAAATTCAATTAGAACTGAACTAGAATTCAACAAAAAAATTTGTTTAGCATTTCAAGAAATTACATAGTTATCAATATAAAAAAATACTAGAAGGTGTTATGATTACGTTATATGCATCCAATATAGTCAACATCATAACATTACTATAAAGAAAAGATCACACCATAGTAAACTATAAATACAAAATAAAATTTAAAATCAATTTTAGTTTCAAAACATTTAACCATAAATTTTAAACCTATACGCTTTTAGCTTAAGTACATTCTTAATGTCTTTTTTCGAACTGTTTACAGACCACTGCACACACGTTAATCTTACGATCTTAAGTCATTTGTTGTATGGACACCAGATTTCTTCTCTCTGTTTAAACTTACGAGTAAATAAGAAAATAATATATAAACAAACAAACATGATTCCAGCAACAACTCTTAGTTAGCAATCATCCGTAGTTTGATGTTATAGTTTTTTTTTCTTTGCTTCCACTACTCAACCAGTATCCACCGCCACAAACACCTACGCCTACGCATCTACTAAGACTTTCTTAATGTATGTTCGTATGTTAAGTCTGGCTGCTAGCTCGCCTGCCTAGAGTTTGTGTGACAATTTAAGAAATATTCTTAAAAGAAAACCTTAAAAAAAACTTTGCTTTTAAAAGAAATATACTTGTGTATACACATTTATAAACAAACAAAGAATTTCACACTAGATCTATAAAACTAATGGCATATAAATTCTCATTTAAAGTGTAGCATTCACAATAGGAATGTCAACACTCGTTAGACAGCAGCAGGAGGAAGAGGAGAAGAGTAAACCAAGATTCTAACCAGCCAAATAGTCATCGAGCCTTGCCGTTTATATAAACTTAACGTCATCCATGTACAGAAAAAATGTTTATAATAGCAATGTAGAGGGAAACGGAAATGCGTTCATTTTTCAAAACTTTACAAGTCCACAAAGAACAGCTTAAAACTTTAAAGTTAATAAAGCAATTTCTAAAGCCTAGCCCAAACATCTACTAGCCAGCCAGCTACAAATGGTATGCATTTTAAAAAAGGCTTAACGATTTTTTTTCTATTCCTTTCATTCTTTTAATTTTACTTTTTTGTGTATTTTGTATTGCTTATAGCTATATAGTAGTTTTGTGAATGCACTATGGGTTGAGGTTTGGAGATATGAAATTGTTCTATTTCAGCTTTAATTTAATTTTAGTTCAGTTGTAGATCAGTTCCAGTTCTCAGGTTTAGTTCAGTTCTAGTTCTAATCGAGTTCAGTTCTAATTCAGTTCAAGTTCAGTTCTAGTTCAGTTCTAGTTCAGTTCTAGTTCAGTTCTAGTTCAGTTCTAGTTCAGTTCTAGTTCAGTTCTAGTTCAGTTCTAGTTCAGTTCTAATTCAATTCTAGTTCAGTTCTAGTTCAGTTCTAGTTCAGTTCTAGTTCAGTTCTAGTTCAGTTCTAGTTCAGTTCTAATTCAGTTCAAGTTCAGTTCTGGTTCAATTCTAGTTCAGTTCTAGTTCAGTTCTACTTCAGTTCTAGTTCAGTTCTGCTGATACTACTTAACTGAATGCAAGTGCCGGATGTATTATAGTCATCAAGAAATCATAAATTCTTAGAATGTAGGTGTTAAGGGAGTGTTTACATAGTGAACTGGTCAAAGTCAAGCTCAAGAACATTATATGTATTTTATTAAGTGTATGGATCGTATATCACTCATTCAATTGCCCCTGATTGCTTAATAAAGCTGACTATTTTATCTGCTAATGGAATTTCTATTAGTTTACAGAACACAGTTTTGATCTCTGTCGGTTTTAGAAGAGAATTATGAAATAATCACTATGAAGTGTTTAAATAAATTTTCTTTAAAAATACAAAAATACATATATAATTTAAGTTCGCAGTATTTTAAACGATATTATCGAACAACTGTAAACCTTGTTTTCACAATTTACATACAAAGTCTTTTTTGCCAATAGCAAAATTCCCTCTGTCTACCCACATTAACAACTAACATATTTTATTACTCTTACTCTCTCGCTCGCATACATAGAGACATTCTTTCATTTTCGCCTTTTTGCTGTTCACAGCAATAAAGATTGTCAATGATTTGACAATTATCTGATTTTTAATCACTTCCATGAATCTTATATTCTATCTTTTCTGTTAATCTGTTATTATGAATCAAATGAAATTGCATCCCCCTTAAAGATCGATATTATTGCAACACGGTTAGAGAGAGAGAGAGAGATAGAGAAAGAGTATGTATGTGTGTGTGAGTTTTGCAAATTGTCCATTGTCCATTCATTCATCCACAAATCTTTTATCTTAATAACTACAAAACCACCTTAAACATTAAAGTTACAAAATGAAACAAGAGCCTTATGACACAACAAAACCCTCTTCAAAAGATTTAAAGCTTCTTTTTTTGTTGTAGTTTTTGTTCTCTTGTTTTGTCGTTTTTGTTGTGATGGAAAATAAACTTGTTGTTGGCAAAATAAGAAGAAAAAGTGGAAGAAATACCTATCGAAAAATTGACTATGGAAAATAAAATGATATAAAAAATTTAGAGCTACCAACATCAGTAACAACATCAGAGTATCAACATCATCAATGTAGTCAGAAAGAGAGATAGATGTGTGTTGAGATGTAATATTACAGTATAATAAAGTATATTTCAAACAGATACTTAAATTGACTAAAGAAAACTGATTTATATGACCTTGACTATAGACTAGTATAAAGTTGTGACTTCAGATTAGTCTACAATTTTTAATATAGATCAGTTTGTAGCCTTGTCTGTAGATCGGTGTATATTCTTGATTAATCATCAGTCTGTAGTGTTGACTATAGATCAGTCGTAGTCTTGATCAAAGATCAGTGTGTAAAGTCTTGACTGTACACCTACGTTTTTACAATCGACTCTTGACTATAGATCAGTATATGATATTGTCTATAAATCAGTAAAAGTATTAACTCTATATGTATAGTAGGCTACAGTTTGGACTATAGATCAGTAAATATCCATGACTATAGATTAGTTTATAGTTAATATTAATAGTCTGTAGTCATGAGTTTTGATCTATAGTCTATACATCGGTCTATGTTCTTGAATATTACCCTTTAGTCTTGCCTTTAGATCAATCTTTAGTCTTGAGTTCAGATCCATCTAAAGTATTGATCATTACTTGAATAGTTGTATATTTCTATATATCAGTCAATAGTCTTGACTATTGATCATTATATATTCTTGACTAAAGATCATTCTATAGACTGATTATTTATAGTTATATAAGTCTATAAACATAACTATAAATCAATATAAAACCTTGAAAATTGTCTCCATTATTAACTGTCACAGTGTTATTTCAAGTATGCTTACATACATATACATGTATTTACAGGATCAATGATAAAAAATACAAAAAACATTGCAAGAATTTCCATAGCTTTGGGGAAATTTTTTGTAAAAGACCAACATAGTAAGCGAGCAATTTACTATAAATATGTGTTTGTGTGGACCGATGCAACATCCACCATAATTCCTCTATCGATCGAAACAACCATCGACAATACACCAAACAACATCTTCGTCATAATCATCTTTGATGTTGAGTATATTTTGTTGTTGGCCAACGAACGACACATTACTGTATAAAGATTTTGTGTAAGTGGAGTTTTGTACTATACCAGCAGCAACAAAAATCTGATGATGCAGATGAAAATGATGATGATGGTGGTGGTTGTATATGGAACTCATTTGCGTATCAGCGTAGAAATTTACATATTGGCCGGTCGGTCGGTTGGTTGGTTGTTTGGGGACGTTTTGGAGTAAATGTATTATTTGCTGTAAGTTGCTCATCATAATCACAGTCATAAAATATGTTGTTATTGTGGTTATTGCTGTTGTTGTTGTTGTTGGTGATTCTGCAGCAAAGTCATACTCTAAGCTTATCAGTATCGCCAACAATAAATGCAACCCAAACAAATGAAAAGCAAACCACCAGCCCAGTCAACCAAACGATCAACCAACCAACAAACCAACCCGATTGGGGCTGGTATGAGAATACAGCCATGCATCATTTATGCTTAAATGTTTAAATGCATGGACATGTGTAAGCAATGCCGGAAAGCCGTTGCCAATGCAGTAAAGACGCCTATTTGTGGCATTTAATGCCTCTGGAGTTTAATACACTAAACAGAAGACAACGATGATGGTGGTGGTTGCAATGACTATGAAGATGATGGCCATGATGATGGAGAGCAAAACAGTTGAAAAAAGAAATATTATATAAATATGCAGCAAAATTTAATAAGCGTGTTATACTATAAACTATTTAGAGGAGGGGAACATTTGTAGCAACAATATAAAAATAAATTCTACAAAATTATTCTCTATGCCAAATATTTGGGGAAATGTAATAGATTTAGAAATTGAGAAGATTTTCTTAAGATTTTTGATTTTGATTGATCAGTCTATATATTAGTCTATAGTATTAACTACAGATCATTCTATAGTCTTGACTATAGATCATTCTATAGTCTTGACTAAAGATCATTCTATAGTCTTGACTATAGATCATTCTATAGCCTTGACTATAGATCATTATATAGTCTTGACTATAGATCATTATATAGCCTTGACTATAGATCATTCTATAGTCTTGACTATAGATCATTATATAGCCTTGACTATAGATCATTCTTTAGTGTTGACTACAGTTTATTCTATAGTTTTGACTAAAGATCATTCTATAGTCTTGACTATAGATCATTATATAGCCTTGACAATAGATCATTCTATAGCCTTGACTATAGATCATTCTATAGCCTTGACTATAGATCATTATATAGCCTTGACTATAGATCATTCTATAGTCTTGACTATAGATCATTCTATAGTCTTGACTATAGATCATTCTATAGTCTTGACTATAGATCATTCTATAGTCTTGACTATAAATCATTCTTTAGTGTTGACTGCAGTTCATTCTATAGTTTGACTAAAGATCATTCTATAGTCTTGACTATAGATCATTCTATAGTCTTGACTATAGATCATTCCATAGTCATGACTATAGATCATTCTTTAGTGTTGACTACAATTCATTCTATAGTTTTGACTATAGATCATTCTATAGTCTTGACTATAGATCATTCTATAGAATTGACTATACATCATTCTATATTCTTGAATATAGATCTTTCTATAGTCTTGATTATTGATCATTCTATAGTGTTGACTATAGATCATTCTATATTCTTGACTATTAATCATTATAGAGTTTTTAGCCTATAATCTTGACTATTGATCATTCTATGGTCTCTTCCATAGACCATTCTTTAGTCTTGACGTTAGATTAGTCTTTAGATCATTATGTAATTTAGAGTCAAGATTATAGATCAGTGTAAAGACCGTTTAGTAGTCCTGGATATGAATCGGTCTGTAGCCCTTACTAGTTTATTGCTGGATTATAGATCAGTCAATTGTCTCAAATATAGATTAATCTACAATCTAGATTATAAATCAATCTATTGTATTCACGATAAATAAATTTATATTATTGACTATAGTACAGTCTAAATTCTTGACTACATCGGTCTGTCTTGTCTTGTTTATATTTAATACATTTCGATCCCTGAATTTCAATACAATCCTATTAGCAGGTGTTTTTGTTTTCAATTTATATCAAACAAATTTTTATGAATTTCTTTCATACTTCAAAAATACTCAATACAGGTGGTTGAAATTGAAAATTTTTTAATACAATTTTATATTGTGATAGTTTTTTTTCATAAGTCTAACAAAATTCTAAATAATAAGGATTAGAAATCTGTTGAAACAAAATATCTATGGCGAATATAAAGAGTATAAATTCTATGAGTAATCAATTGTCTGCTGTTGAGTTGTCCAAATTGAGCGCTGTTCTAAAACAACTACGGCAAACTCTCAGAAATCAGCAAAAATGGCAAAAGCTTTCTAAAGTAAAAATTTTTAAATTCAAAAGAAAATTAAAAATTAATATAAAAAATCAACGGAAATTAGAGAAGAAAATTATGAAATTAAAAAATAATTTACAAAAAATAAGAAAAACTCTTAGAGAAAAAAGACGTAAAAAACGTTTAAAGCAAAAAGCTCGACTAAAGCATTTAAAAGAAATGGCGGCTGAGCGCAAAACTTTACGCAAAATATATTTCAGAGAACTTAAAAAGCAAAGAGCAAGAAAATATAGAGCTAAAAAGAAAGCAAAGAAAGAATCTTTGATTCTTAAAAAAATAAGAATGAAGATTCAAGAAACGGAGCAGGAATTGGAGAATTTGGAAGAAGAGGAAATTTTTATGAGAAGACAAATTAAATATTATAAAGAAACTATACAGGCCTTAGACTTGCGGGGTTTAAAGAAGGAAATAAGAAAAATTAAAAGAAAATGGCTGATTTTGAAAAGAATGCAATCTAGTGAAACTAAGGAATTAGATGGAATAATGAACTATAATGACAAATATAGAAATAAAATGATGAGATATAGGAAAAGAAAACCAAGAATAAAAACTTTTAAGAGTTATAACACGCGTTCGCAGCAAAGTATTAAAGAGTCTAGTTTGGAGCGAACAAAATTAGGACATAAAATGGGAGAGTTAAAGAGTAAAGATTCTAAGAGAATGATCCTTAAGAAAAGATCAATTAACAGAATCAAGAAAATATCTAAAGTGAAAGATTTAAAAAGATCTGAATTAATTTCAACACCTTCTGAATTAACTAAAACAAACATAAGTGGCTTAGGAGAGACATCAACGGATGATATTAGGGAAATGGGTCATAAAAAATTAAAGAGTAAAAAGCTTAAAGCTTCAGAAGCAACTAACAAATCTCTGAGCAAAATTTATGCTAAAGTTGAAGATACAGACAAATCTGCTGAAATACGGGATATACCTAAGGACTACCAAACATCCGAAGTTTCGGAAATTGAAATGGATAAGAAAACGGATTTAAACAAAAGAAAATCTTCTAAAGTTTATAAAAGAGCTACCAGATCAAGTACAATTTATACAAAACCAGCTAAACAAACTAGTGAAAGCGCTATAGAAAGTCTTAAGGAGGGAATTAAGGAAATCACACGTATAAGACAACCTATAGAACCCCAACCAATAGGTGATAAGAAAGAGGAGAGTGAAGATATGAAACGATCTTCAAGAGTTACATCAAAACGATCTGTAAAACGTAAGAGAAAACCTAAACGAAGTCACTCTTCATATGGAGATTATAAAACTCCTCCTACAACCACCACCACCACTACCACGGAAAGTAATGAAAGTGAAGTACCAGGTCTGGAAGTTAAGAGATCTGAAATGAAAAACAAAGCAAAACTAAAGAAAATTTCCAAAGCAAAAAGTTCCAATAAAATAACAAAAGATATTAGTGCAGAAAGAGAAAATCTAAAAGAAAGTTTTGAAGCAGACATATTGGAACTTACCGATCAATATGACAAACCCCTCAAAGATAACGATGTGGTAAGAGTTAAACGTTTATCTTTGCGTTTAGATGAACTGAGAAGAAGATATAACCAACTTAAGCCTAGAAGAAAACTAAAGTGGCATTTTTATCGAAAACCAGTAGATGAAAGAACTTTACAATCAATATCTGTGCCCAAAGGTCTAAAACGATTAATATTTAAGCCAAGAAATCTACAAAGACAATCCGATGATTTGGAAACAGAACTAGAAGAGCAAGAACTAGACAAAGTTTCCGAAACATCTGCTATTAAGGAAGAAGTCGCTGAAATGTATGAACTAAAATCTCCAATTTGTTTGTATAAAATAAAAGAAGATAAAATATTGTCTTTTGTACCTCGAATTAGAAAATTACCCTCGATGGAACAGGATAAACTTACTCAAAACTTAATAAAAACTGAGAAAGTTATAAATAAAGAGATATCACCGCGAAAAGCTGTTACTATAATGGAAAGTAAAGAGGAACCGGAAGTAGTGAGAGAAGCCGAACAAGTTGGTGATTTTGTAGGCGAAAAAGAGCAGGATATTCAAACTTTATTTCCTGTTAAAGCTAAAGATGATAAAACTAAACCCTCTCTAGATACTTCTTACAGAAAGTCTACCAAAGCTAGGAAACCTATTAACCAAAATTATGAACACGTTTTTCCAAAACCTCTTAAAGTTAAAAAGAAACCGAAAACCCAGAAAAGACAATCTGAAATGTCTAAAAAAATCTTTACACTAGACGAGAGTGATGAAGATTTAGAGGAACAAGAACAGGAACTACAAAGCCATGAAGAACCAAAACCTACTGCAGCAGTTTCCTTATATAAACTTAAAGATAAACAAATTATACCTTATTTACCACCTACTCAGCCCATTACACCAACACAAGTGCCTCCATTATCTAAACCCAAAAAATCTTCCGTTTATGATGAAAAATTTTTCCAAAATTTGGTTAAAACCCAAAGAGCCACCATCACTGAGAAATTACTAGTACAAAGGAAAAAACAACAAGAGTTGGCAAAAGAAAAAGCCGAAAGAGAGGAAGAGCAAGCTAGAGAATACTATAGAAAATCTCGGGCTAATCTTTATCGAAGACGTAGTACCAGTCTGTCGGAAAGTACTATGATGGATAATCTAATAAAAAGTGCTATGAAAAGTAATTATAATCTAGCCGAAGTCATACCCACAAATGTACCCATAGTTGATGAAAATCTTTTAAAAAATATACATAAAAGTCATAAGATCGGTATCAAAGATATATTGTCTTCGACCGATAACGATTGGTCTTCACTTTTAAAGGTATCACAGGTTAATTTGAAAGTGAATACTCCTTTAAATGTAGCACTTTTACCCACAACTTCGGCAAATATATTGGAAAAAGGGGAAAAAGTTCAATCTGAAACTGTAACTTCAGTTAAGGAAGAAGTTAAAATGGAACAACAACCAAAATCAATACAAGAAGTACAATTCGATACATTATCATTTGATGAATTGGTAAATGTAGATGATTTAATAAAATCTACTCTGGCCAGACAAGCCGCAGATGAAAGGAAACTTGTGGCCAAGACCAAACGGAAAAAGAAATCAAAAAAGATAATAAAAGAGTTAGAACAGAAACCATCTTCGATTGAAACTGAAGAATTAAGAATTATTTGTAGCAGTTGTGGTATGACTAGTTTGCAACCTGGTGGTCCTTGTTGTCCTCTAATCGTAAAAAAATAAATGTTTTTGTTGTTGTTGTTTTTAATAAACATAATTGTTTCCTATAAAATCGATGTTCTATGGTTGTATCGTGGTATGTCGTAATTTTTTTATAATTAATTTGTTTTTGTTACAAAAACTTTTATTTGAAAAATTTTTATGACTTACAACGCTACAACGATACGACATCGATTGTGAATTGAATAAATATTTGTTACTTTTTTTTATTAAAAATTTTCAAAATTTCTCTCGTTTTTTTAATTTTTTAAAAAATTTCTCTTTTTGGAAGAAAATGTCTGATATCTCTTTTATATAGAGAATTTCTATAAATTCGCTTTTTATAGAAAATATCGAATTATCAATAAATTCTCTTTTTTATATAGATATGACATCGAATTGAATAAATATTTGTTATTTTTTTATTAAAAATTGTCGAAATTTCGAAAATTTCTCTCGCTTGTTTAAAAATTTTAAAAACATTGCTCTTTTTTGATGAAAATGTTGGCAGATATCTCTTGCATATAGAAAATTTCCAAAAATTCTCTTTTTATAGAAAATATCGACATTTTTCGATAAATTCTTTTCTTTATAGAGAATTTTTGATGGTTGGCGCGCGAACAGTCAATTAGAGTCGAAAATACTCCGCCTTGACCGGATCACTCCACTTGTCAGATGTAGTTTTGTATAGTATTAGATACAGCCTATAGCCGATCCAAATCCAGATATCTTACCAAGGTGAGGTATGAAGTAGTTTTAAAGAAAACGGTTTCTTTTTATGGTTAGAGCAGGGCATTCGCTGAAAAGATGGAAGACCGTTTATTCCGTTTCTCTGTCTTTGCAACCGCTACAGTGTTCATTGCAGGATAGCTCAAGCCAAGACTTGCATGTCTTCCTAACATCCAGTGCCCTGTAATTATAGTCATTGTTCTCGATATACTTATCCCTTCTACTTCGGTTTATAAAGAGTGGCGCACAACACTAAGTAGAAATACAAGGCGGTTATTTGTTTATACCCTACACCACTATAGTAGGGAGGGTATTATGTGTTGATGCTGATGTTTGTTACACCCAAAAATATTGGTCCTATACCCACCTTAAAGAATACCAATTGGCTCAATTTCTGAGTCGATTTAGCTAAGTCCGGCTGTCCGTCCGTATGTCTGAATGTCTGCCTGTGTGCGCACGCTACAATTTTCAAGATTACTCAATGAAATTTGGCACACACTCTTCTTTTGGTCCAACGGCGAACGCTATTAGAAACAAGTAAGAAATTATAGTCGGGCGAGGCCGATAAAAGAATATTTATCAAAATTCGCAGCACCATAGGAATTCATATACTACGACGTTCTCATTAGTTAGACAATGCAAAGAAGGTCTGTCAAAGGATGGGTTGCCTGTCTGGCATCACCTTTGATTGGGTCTCTGCGCAGAGGGACTATTTTGGAAATGAACAGGCAAATGAGCTTGTCAGAACGGGATCAGGGCTTTATATCTCTAAAGTCGTTCCAGTAGCAACTGCGTTAGGTTTTATTAAAAGTAGTATCCTCAGATTCTATTGTTACAGAGACGTTCCCCCCGGGCCATGTTACCTTGGCGAAACCTCCGCCTTGGTGTTATTACAATCCCGAGGTATAAAGAGGTGGCCAATACCTCCAGTCTGACCGGGACTGAAAAATTGGTTACAGTGCTTGCATAGATTGCCAGAGGTCAGACCAGAGCACCGCATAATCTGGTACTACGGGTGGCCTGTTGCTTGAAGGACAATGTTCTGGCTGGTCAGTTGGTTGAGGTTCCTTCGGAATCCACGTAGTGGCTGTGGTTTACGGACGGATGCATGATAATAGTCAATATTTCGGGATAAGTTCGGTGCTGTTGCCGAAAACAACAGATACCCCACAGTTGAGTGACTGTGGGACTAAGCGTTGGAAATGAGTTGGTATTAATTGTATATGGTATGGGATGACTGTGAGATTCGGCGGGCCCCACCCGTCTACCTAATGAATGTGTTGTATGAATGATATGTGTGCTGGTTTGAATGATGATTGATGAAAGGTATCATATACATTTGATACTATTAAATTTTCCTTCCTTGTCCAGATATGTTTAGAGTTTACTCTGTTCATATCAGAATTACCACAGTGTGTCCCAGTGAGTAAGAACAATGTCCACGGCTTATTGATGAATCGTACTTCGGTCTACCGGTTATGTCTCTAGGTGCTGTTGCCGAATCAACAGAGGCCATCCAAGAGATGGCTCGAGTACTCCAGCAAAGTACTTGTGCATGGACTGGTCAGAACCAATGTACAAAAGTTGTCACCTGCGTTCTTCATTGAAAAACAAAGGGGCGATGGTAGTCCGTTATCAAGTCTACCCAGTTGATGAAAAAGACCACCATGTGATAAGTCCGTCAAGGCGGGTGCTCACATTAAAACTCTTGACATTCCTGTCCCAGGGACGAACCATTGAAAATGGTTAATATCGGTTCATTATTTCATCTAGCCCCCTTACAACTGAACCCCCGAATAGGGCTTGTAGACCTTGTAATCAAAATACAGGTCGCAATTATGGAGATAATGCAATGAAGTTTGGCACATGATCTTCTATGGTAGCGTAGATGATTTTGAAAATTATTATATATCCATTATTTCACCTAGCCCCCATATATCTGAACCCGCCGTATACTCGTATGTCGAAAAAAACCAAGTTCTATACTAGCCTGCAAAACCAAGTTCTATACTAGCCTGGATGGCCCTCATAAAATGTATAATTATAGGGCCTCATTTGACCCAAGCTCCTATAAAAAGTCCCCTTAAAAATTTGACTTCAATGTCCACAGTTTTATTCAACAATAAATGGCTTAAGTATATCTGAGGCAAGGTACAATTCAACTTAAATGTTTTATTATGAAAACTTAATCACATGTTACTTTTTGTAACAGGTGTAGGGTATTATATGGTCGACCTTGCCCGACTATAATTTCTTATTTACCTTTTTATATTAAACATTTGTTTTCAATTCTATTTTCTATATATTTTGATTAATTGTTTTTTATAAAACTGTTCGATAAAGTTTGATTTTTTGTTATAAAATTTTAATTTCTATTTTTAAAAAATTTTCAAAAAAATTTTATAGAAAATCTTTTCGTTTAAAGATTTATTTTAATATTTTATCATTTTAAAAAAAAAAACTCTCAAAATGTTTTCGTTATAAAACTAAATTTTGATGACATTTCTTTTAATAGAAAATTAAAAAAATATAAATTTTTTATAAATTTTTTGTTAAATTATCTCTTTAAATAATTATTTTTCATTTTTTTTTTAATTTTCAAAACTATCGCTTTATTACAAAAATATCAAAAATTTGAAAATTATTCAATTAATCTCATTTAAATTTTCCGTTATTTAGTATATTATTTAGTTTTAAATTTCATGTTTTCTTTTATTCTTAGCAACTATTTACCATCCTAACCCTCTATTACAAACTAAAATTTCCCGAACAATAGAAGATGATTATTCTTTCCAACAAATAAACTCAATTAAATGAAAAATTAGGCTTTTATTCTTTTCACCACATGCTAAACATAAAAATAATCAAATAAAATCATCATGAACAAAACAAAAACTTCGACTAAGAACGGAAGAATGTTGAAAATCTAGTTCTTATAACATTAAACCATTTTTCTTTAGTGTTTTTCTTCACACCAATTATGAAACGAGTAGGTATTTATATATTTTTTTTCATTCAGTCATTTAAAATTATTTCAATTTCATTCATTTTATTGAATTAGTACAAGAATTTATTTGAAAATTATGTTAATTACTTTTATGTGGTTGTTTGTGTGTGTGTGTTTTTTTCTTCTTTTTTTTTTTTATCAAAAGTGAGATGTGTCGAACACCTTGTGTGGTTTTTAAAAAAATTATTTAAAATTTTTAAATTCTATTGTAGTTTTTTTCTTGTAAAATGATTTGTTATTTTTAGTCTTTCATAAGTTTTATAGTTGACAAAAGAAATTTATTTTAAACTCTACCAACGCGCAGTTACTTTCTGAAGTTCTTTTTTTTTTTTTTTTTAATCTTAAAGTTAAAGAATTTGGCTCCGTCTTTGTCTACTTTGTGATGATTTGTTTTAAATATAAAACAAAAGTTTTATTTTTATTACTTTCAAATGCATTGTTTCCGTATTGGAAATTTGTATTTCTGTAACAATTATTTTAAAATCATTTCACTGGCAGCAGCAAATGGGGTGTGAAGTGATTATGGGTTTTTTTCTAATTCAACTAAAAAGTCGGAAGAAGTTTTTGGATTTTTTATCTATAAAAGTGAAATTTTTGAATATAAAAGTTAATATTAATAAATTTAAATTTTTATATTTTTATATTCGTAAATATTTTTTATAGAAAATTTTCGATCAAATTTATTTCTTTTTATAAGAAATTTTCTTTTTATATTAAATTTTCGATAAAATTTCTTTCTATAGGAAATTTTCCATATAATATTCTTTTTATAGGGAATTTTCGATAAAATTTCTTATTTTAGGAAATTTTTGATGAAATATCTTTTTATAGGAATTTTTCGATAAAATTTATTTTTATAGGAAAATTTCGATATAAATTCTTTTTTAGGGTAAATTTTGATAAAATTGTTTTTAAGGAAAAATTTTGATAAAATTTCGTTGTTTTTAGAAATTTTTCATTAAAATTTCTTTTTATAGGAATTTTTCGATAAAATTTCTTTTTATAAAAAATTTTCGTTAAAATTTCTTTTTATTGGAATTTTTCGTTAAAATTTCTTTTTGTAGGAATTTTTCGATAAACTTTTCTTTTTATAGGAAATTTTCAATAAAATTTCTTTTTATAGGAAATTTTTAATAAAATTTCTTTTTATAGGATATCTATATATATAAAATTCTAACGTTACTGACTGACTGACTGACTGACTGATTGACTGATTCATCATCGCACAGCCTAAACGGTTAAAGCTAAAGAGCTGAAATTTAAAATAATCGATAAGATTTATTGTTATAGAAAATAATCAATAAGATTTCTTTTTTTAAAAATTTTTCGATAAATTGCATTATTTTGTAGAAACTTTTCGATAAATTTCTTTTTTTTTTTAATGTTTAATGTATATTCTTTTTTTTTATAGAAACTTATTAATAAATTTTCCTTTTTGTAACAGCTATTCGATAAATTTCCTTTTTTGTAGGATATTTAAAAAAAATTTAATTTTTTAAAGAAAATTTTCGATAAATGTACTTTTTTATAGAAAACTTTTAAAAATGTTTCCTTTTTTATAAATTTCAATATATAGAAACTGTTCGATAATTTTTATCTTTTTGTTAAAAATTGTCGATAAATTTTCGCTTTTTCTAAAAAAAAAAATAATTTTTAAGGAAATTTTAAATTTTTTTTATTGAAATCTTTTTAAAAAGAAAATTAATTGTTTTTATATAGAATTTTTTTCGATCAATTTAAATATTTTATATTAAATTTTTAATAATTTTTTTCTTTTTAGAGAAAGTTTTTGATAAATTTTCTTTTTTAATGAAAACTTTTGATTTTCTTTTTTAAGAAAATTTTTTTTTAATAGATTTTTCGATTATTTTCTTTTATATAGAAAACTTTTTTCTATTTTATTTTTTTAAAGAAAAGTTTTCAAAAAATTTTTCTTTCTTATAAAAAATTTCAAATAAATGTTAATTTTTATTTCTATAAAGTTCCTATAAAAAGAAAATATAGAAAATGTTCCTTGAAAGGAACTTTTTGAAAATTTTCTTTTATTATAGAAAATTTTCTTTTTCTTTTATTATAAAAAATTTTTCTTTTTTCTATATGAAATTTTTTTTTTTACGAAAATCTCCAAAAATTTTATTCTTTTATAGAAAATTTTCGATAAATTTTTTTCTTTTATGGAAAATTTTCGATAAATTTTCTTTTTTAAAGAAAATTTTTCAAAAATTTAAATGTTTATAGAAAATTTTTGGTAAATTTATGTTTTGTAGAAAATTTTCTTTTTCATAGAAAATTTCCTTTATTTATAAGAAATGTTCGATAAACTCTCTTTTAAATGGAAAGTTTCGATAGTTTTATTTTTTTTTATAAAAAAATAGATAAGTTTCCCTTTTTTAAAGAAAATTTTCGATAAATTTTCTTTTTTAGAGAATTTTCAATAAATGTTCTTTTTCATAGAAAATTTTCGATAAATTTTCCTTTCATAGAAAATTTTCGATTAATTTTATTTTTTATGTAAAATATAATAAATTTTCTTTTTATAGAAAATTTTCGATAAATTTCCTTTTTAATGGAAAAATTTCGATAAATTTCCTTTTTTAATGAGAAAATTTCGATAAATTTTCTTTTTTAAGGGAAAATTTCGATAAATTTTATTTTTTTTATAAACAATTTTCGACTTATTTTCTTTTTTATAAAAAAATTTTGATAAATTTTCTTTTTTATGAATATTTTAGATAAATTTTCTATTTCATAGAAAATTTTCGATAAATTTTCTTTTTCATAGAAAATTTTCGATAAATTTTCTTTTTCATAGAAAATTTTCGATAAATTGATAGATAGAAAGTGATAGAAATTTTTCGATAAATTTTGATTTATATAAATTATTTATAGAAACTTTTTCTTTTTGACAGAAAATTTTCAATAAATTTTCTTTTTTTGGGAACATTTTTTATAAATTTCTTTTTTTGGACAATTTTTGATAAATTTGCTTTTTTAATGAAAATTTTCTATACATTTTGGTTTTTTATATGAAATTTTCGATACATTTTTTTTTAATAAATATTCTATTTTTTATTAGAAAATTTTTTATAAATTTTCCGTTTGATAGAAAATGTTTGATAAATATTTGTTTATTTATCCGTTTTATTAAAAATTCTGAAAATAATTTCCCTTTTTATAAAAAGTTTTCATAAATTTCAGAATTTTTTTCTAGAAAAAATTTTTGATAAATTTTTCTGTTAAAAAATTGTTCAATAAATTTGTTTCTTTAAAGGAAAATTTACTATAATATTTTTTTTATTATTATTTTTTGATTAATTTTCTTTTTATATATATATTTTTCGCTAAATTTTCTCTTTTTATACATTACACCACTTTAGTGGGGAGGAGGGTATATTGGGTTTGTGCTGATGTTTGTAACATAGAAAAATATTCGTCCTATACCCACCTTAAAGTATACCAATCGGCTTAGAATCATGTTCTGAGTCGATTAAGCTATGTCCGTCCGTCTGGCTGGTTGGCTGTCCATGTAAACCTTGTGCGCAAGGTACAGGCCGCAATTTTGAAGATAATTAGATGAAATGTGGCACACACGCTTCTTTTGGCCCAAGGACGAAGCCTATTGAAAATGGTTCGACTAGCCCCCAAATAGGGCCTTTTGGCTTATAATAAATTTAAATGATCTATTATGTTAACAAAAGTCGACAAAACTTAGTTTTATAGAACTTTAAATGACACTACCGATTTTTGTAATGATCGGGCTTCATTTGATTATATCCCCCATACAAACTCCCCTTCAGAAAATGACTTAAATACAATTTTCTATGAATTTTTAATGCAGATGAAAAAAATCTAATTTTCCATAAAACAAAAATTGTAAATTAGTTCTCTCAGATGATCTCATTTATATTCTGAACTGCCTGGCATTGCTTTTGTATCCCAAATAATTTTTTTTGTTATAACAAAAACCCGTTAATATTATTAATTTTTATTACAATTTAAGTAATTTTTCATTAAAATCTTTAGGTTTTTTTGTTGGTTTGTAAGTGGGTGTGTGGTTTGTTTTTGGTATATTACTAACATTTTTATCTTTCCAAATTATTGTTGAAGATTTTTCATAAAAGACATTTTTGATATTGTCTCCAGATTAAGTTGTTATTTTCTACAACATATTTGACGCTCCCACACTTGAGTAGCTTCTTATTGGTGGTGCTGTTGCTGCGGTGATGTTTGTGGTTCAATGTTTTCTAAGAATTTATTGATAATCTTGGATTTTTTTTCGAGACTTGCCACATGATATACATACATACATACAACATAATATTCATACACAATATGTTAATGTGTGTTTGTGTAATACAAGATCCATATTTAATTTGAAAGTAACCCAATTCTTTGAAGCATGTGCTGCTCTAAATACAGGTTCATGTTGAGTTTTTTTTAATTGATTTTTATTTTATCAGCAAATATATAAAAAAGAGACTTTTGACATTGACGTTTTTTTCTTTTCTTCTTATGATTAACACTTTTTTACGGGGTTTTCTTCTTGTTTTATATGGAGCTGGAGGATTATTGAACGATCATTATTTTCATCTCTCTAATGAAATGTTTATATAAATGAGAGTACACACACACACTCACATACTAGTTGTTTTTGATTGAGGGTTGTATATAGTGTTGTGGTATGCAAAAATCTTTTAATATGGTTAAAGAGCAGATATCTAAAGGAATGTTATCGTGAAATCGGAGTTGAAAGAACAAATTTTTGTGAAATTTTCTTAAAAAGAGAATAGTTTTGAAATGTTTTTCAGAAAAATAAGGTTATATTTTTAAAATTTTGTATGAAGGAAAGAAATGTTTAAAAATTTTTTATAAAAAGAGATATTTGTAAAATTAAAAAGTATGAATATATAGTCGAACATGGCCAAACATATGATGCCCTTAACCAGTGAGAAAAGAGAAAATTATAAAAGAGGGCAAGTTTTGAAGAGAATCCTCCAAAGAGAATAATTTTTAATAAAGACAATAAATTTAAAAAAATCTATAAAAGAGATACATGTGAAAATTTTTTGAACATTTTCTATATAAAAACGTAAGTTGTTTAAAATTTTCTATAAAAAAATGTTTCTATACAAAATATACAAATTTTTTATAAATAAGAGAAATGAAAATTTAAAAAAAAGAGTTCAAAAAATGTCTATTAAAAAAAGAAATGTTCGAACATTTTCTATAAAAAAGAAAAATATTTAAATATTTTCTATAAATAGAGAAATGTTTAAATATTTTCTATAAAAAAAGAGAAATGTTCGAACATTTTCTTAAAAAAAGAATATTTGAACATTTTCTATGAAGAAGAGAAATGTGGAAAATTATCAAAAACTTTCTACAAATTTTCTATAAAAAAGTAAAACTTTGGAAAATTTTCTCTATAAAAAAAAGAATTTTTATTTTATAAAAACATAAGTTTTTTCTATATAAAATAAAATAAAATTTATTAAAAAGTTTCATTAAATTTTTTTTAAATTAAAAAATTAAAAAATTTTAAATTTTGAAATTTTTCTATAAAGAAAGTTAAATTTATTGTAAAATAGAAATTTTCTATATAAAAGAAAAATTTTTCGAAATTTTTTTTTGTAAAAATAAGAGAATTTTTAAAAACGTTTCTATTTCTAGATAATTATGTAAAAGAGATCTTTTTTTTTAGAAATTTTTTATAAATAAGATTTATAAACATTATATTTTATAAAAAAAAAAATAAATTTTGAAAATTGTCTATAAAAAAATAAAGGTTTTTACAAAAGAGAAAATTTTGTATAAAGCGAGCGAAAATTGATTACAAAGTTTATTGACTAATCTCTCTTCTCTATTAAAAGAGAGAACATTTCGAAGAGAGAAAATGTTAATAATTTTCTATGAAAAAAGGGAACATTTTATGAGCGAAATTTGCAAATATTTCCAATAAGAGTAAAATTTTCCGCAAAATTTTTTTTAGATTTCAAAAATTTTTCAAAAAGAGAAATTTTTGTAAATTTTCTACAAAAAGTGAAATTTAAAAAATAGAGATATTTTGAAAAATTTTTATAAAACAGAGAAAACTGGGAAGTTTTCTATACAAAAAATATAGAATTTCTAAAAGTTTTCATATTCGAGTGTTTTTTAAAAACAAAAAGAAATTTCTATTAAAAAAAAAACAAATTTCATCTGAAGTTGGACTCATCTATGACATAGATTAAGAAGATAATATTTGAAATTTTAAACAAAAACGATTTCATTCTTTAAAGTTCTGTTAAGTAGTCATCGTAAATATTTGAACGCTTTTTTCTTTTATTCCTCATACATATTTTGTATCTTATTAATGGGCGAGGCTAAACAATCGCACCTTAGTTTTATTTAATACTTTATATGTGTATTTGTTGTTTGGAGTTTTTTTCTTCTCTGGTACCATCCAAGTTTCAAGTATTTGTGTATTTTTGAGAAATCAAGGAAAAAAAATCAAGTGTCATTCATATTGTATCGACAAAAGAATAAATATTTTGTTAAACTGACTATACAGCTACACACATTCTTATAAACATCAGCAGAAAAAGTTATGCTGACCGGGACGTGTTAAACTGAAGAAGGAAAGACAGAAAAAAAAACTTGGAAAAAAGATACAAATTTTTGCCTAACACCATGCTTAAATAAACTAGAATAGTAGGGTGGTTACTTTTTTTATACAAATTTTTAATAGATTATGTTTCTAAAACGATTAAGTTGTGTTTATTATAAATAATATATTTAATTTATGAACCACCCTAATGTAATAGTTTTATTCATGTCTATAAGTAGTACTTTTTTATTGTGTTTTACTGCTGCTGCTGCTGTTGTCTGCAAAACTCCCTGAAATATTGTGGTAATCAATTGTTCATTATAAGGCCGCAGATTACACATACTGGTACCCATACAAGTACTTATGATATTATTTCAAAATGTTTATTTTATAAATTAAAGTAAACTTTTTAATCTTCTAACAGATTTTTATTAAAGAAAAAGAGTTACAGTTATCATTCGTTTTATTTGGTTTTAATTTAATATTTTAAGTACTATTGAAATTGTAACAATTTCTGTTGTTTTTAATTAATTAAATAAACATTATTGCGTAAGCAAAAAGTAATAAAAGTGTTGTTTCAAGTATTCAACACAAATAAATTGTAATCTGGTATTAGATTACCTTAGAGTTATAGAAAGAACAACGGATTACCTACAATTGCTTATGTTGAGGAGAAAAACTACATGTGTCTTGTGGTTAAATGAATTAAGTGTTAAAATCTTTTATTTAACCTTTTCTATTATAAACAATAGTAATTATAGGTTATTGCAGAGAAAGCCAATTCTAGTTTAGTTCTCGTTCTAGTTCTAGTTCAGTTCTAGTTCTGTTCTAGTTCAGTTCTAGTTCAGTTCTAGTTCAGTTCTAGTTCAGTTCTAGTTCAGTTCTAGTTCAGTTCTAGTTCAGTT